>NC_085005.1:23861979-23886979 GCF_963854185.1 Sardina pilchardus
AGGCAATCTGGGCCCGTTCCTAGAAGGCAGAGAGCGTTTCCCAGAGAGAACCCCCACTTCAGCATTCAAGTGCAGTTCAGTAAAATGGAGACGAGTATCTCCAGCTCCTGCCTGCAAAACGTTCTCTTTTACGGTCCTGTGCTGCTCCAGGCTGGGCCTCTTGTGGATGCTAATCCAGGTCGGCATGGTGATGAAGCGTGATCACTGGTGCTGGGAGAGACCCAAAGACCCAGCCTGGCGGAGTCAAATCAGTCCAGAAAAAAAGGGCTTCTTCCTATCTATAGGAGACATCCTGGAGAACGCTCCCATGCATGTCGTGCTGAATCATCTCCCTAATCCATCTGTCTATGCCATGTGTTATTAAAGGCTTACTAATAGGCCTGTGTCTGTGTCTTTATCAAAGGGCCAGTCATGGAACGTGGCAATCCAGTGGCGGCCCACGCTTACCAGCAAGAGCAGTTATTTATTTATTTATTCATTTATTTATTTTTAAGATGCCTTTTGAGGGGCCTATTTTGTTTAGGCTTCTCTGAATCTCTTTTAGTTTCTTTCTCCCTTTCTCTCTCTCTCTCTCTCTCTTTCACTCTTTCATTTCCTCAGCGTTGGTCCCTTTGATAAAGTGAGTGATAAATGATACCACAGAGAGACAGAGAGCGATCAGCAGCAGCCCTATTTCACTAACCACATCCTGGTGGCATGTAGGTGTTCTGGCGTCGGGGCCGTTGCTCAGCATGGCGGAGGGGACTGGCCCACTCCCCCCGAGGGATATAGTCACAAGCAGCGAGAGAGAGAAAAACACAGCACGTGGTCACATTACCCTTTCAAAACTTGTTTGCGCGTTCGAGAGGGTTTAGTACAGTTACTCAACATGTTTTTGCAGTTTGATTTATTGTTGTGCTCTGTGTGAGTGCAGGAAAGTGTGTGTGTGTGTATGTCTGTGTGTCTGTGTTGGTCTGTCTGTCTGTCTCAATAAGTGAGGAAGAGAAGCTGGCCATTACTAGTGTGGCTGGCAGACAGACAAACAGTTGAAGGATGTACTGTACAGTAGAGTTAGGGGTCAAAGGTTAACCTAAGGGCTTAGGTGGGCTTCATGACCTTAGCACCCCCTTGTCTCTGCATTGTGTGTGTGCTGTAGAATGACTAAGAATGACATCTATGAATCAAGCAGTGTGACTTTGGATTTTGTTGGTGAGACATAGTCTACACGCCTCAATCAAGCTTTACAAGTCAAACAAACACTTGCAAGAAGTGAAATGTCCCCTTGAGACCAAAGAGCACCTGCTTTCGAGACACATAGGGACGAAGCACTTCAGACCATCGACCTGTTTAGGTATTTGAGGATATATTACTTCTATGAATGGTTGATTAGTTGTCTTTCTTCTTTTTTTAGCAGGTATGATTCTATCGTAAATGATAGCTTTGTTATGGGAGACTGTACATGGTGTGAAGACTTCTGCTTGCTGCATTCATTATAACCAATTGGCAATGAAAACAGTTTAAAGTCTCAAGCTAACTAATTGAGCATTGTGATACAATGTCCAACATAAACACACACAGACACACAGACACACAGACACACAGACACACAGACACACACAGACACACAGACACACAGACACACAGACACACACACACACACACACACACACACACACACACACAAACACACACACACACACACACACACAACCTGTTGCAATGCAGGACTCTATTAGTGCCACTCTCATGTACAAAACAAACATGGAGGAGAAGCTGGCAGTTCTAATTGCAACCCCTGATTAGAATTGATTGCACGTTTCATTACATTCAGTGGAATTCTCCTCACGTTGCTCCCCCTGTCTATCTAGTGTGTGCTCTATGAGTGAGCGGTGTACTGCCTCAGCCAATCAGCACAGCTCGCAAAGGAAGGGCTGGCTGCAATGTGATGGTTTGATTTGGTCAATCGTAAATATCAACAACCTTAAAAGGCTTTAAATGTGTTGTTCGAACATGTAGTGCAGTATTACTGGGCCCACGCAAACATGTAGTACATATTTGCAGGGGCCCACTTGAAAAAGAGATAACAATCATAATGTGTTATTTTAAAATTACTTTTCTAAGTGCACCATAGTGCATTGTTTTTTTGCAACACACTCTGATTATGTTGTGTGTGTGTGTGTGTGTGTCAGATTTCGCTGTGGTGGAGATGACGGATGCCTTCCGCCAGCCCTCACTCTTCTACCATCTGGGCGTGAGGGAGAGCTTCAGCATGGCCAACAACATCATCCTCTACTGCGACTCCAACTCCGACTCGCTGCAGTCGCTGCAGGTACAGTACAGTTGCCCTGATCGGTTGGGTCTTGTTCAAGTCTCAAGCTTCACGTTTATTATCATGTACTCATAAATAGCCATTTATCAGCATTGAAATTCCTTGTGCTCATGTGTCCATTCAGCTGCTTCAAGAATAAATGAAAAAGAAAAAGAAAAAAAAATGATATGTATTGTAAAATAAAATAAATAAACACTATTTTAAAAAAAGGATAGAGCAAGAAGGAGGAAGAAAAAAGAGGGTTTAAGAAAAAAAAAGGTCTTGTGCACCGTGTGTTGGTTTGGCCTCATTGGGACAGATTGTGGAATATGTGCAAGGTGTGCATTGTATGACCGATATATACTATCCCTCCAGTGCTCAGTCAGCAGAACCTGAAACTGGATCTGTCGATGCCATGATGTTTCAAATCCTATTGAGCAGCGGCCCTGTTGACGTTTGCCTTTTCTATGTTGGTGGGATGAATGTAGATGGAAAATGCTCAATCCCTGAAGTAGTTGAAATGTGTCCATACATGACCATGTAGGAGGGAATCAGGCTCAGCGTAAGTCGGCCAGTTCTGCTGTTGCCTACAGGCCTGCCGGAATTGCACCGTTTTTAATAACCTGTTATTGCTTTAGTATTCAATTTGTACATTGTCAGATAAATTCAAATCAATTATCTCCTCGTGCTCCATCCACCACCGGCTTAAAATAAGCATCCGACAGCCCCGCGCCTCTAAAATGGTTTCCTGTTTGGCGGTTTCCAACCCACGAACACTAATGTGCCCAAACACCACGGCAGCTCCACAGTTCTCCTCTAAAATCACCCAGGAGTGTTTTAATGGCGCCTGCCCTGCACACTTTCAGCACATTCAGCTTATTACTGGAGCTCCAACTGTTTTGTCATAAACATTCGTTAGCAGCACAGACTCACCAGCGGAAATGCATTAGCGGCAGGCCGTCCAATCACGGGGCAGCCCCCCTCCCTTCTCCAGGTACAGCTAATGGGAGCTCAAGGGCAAAGGAGACATGAAAGGGGCACTTCTGTAAAGCAGTCTTTTTTTCTTTTTTTCTTTTTTTTTGTGGAGAAATCAGCGCATATGTGTGGGACGCTGCTGGTGCTGTAAACAGAGTGGCTTTTACCAGCCCACTCGGTCTCTGCTGCCGAGTAAACAAGGCTTGGTGTGTAGTTTGCATGAGAAAGAGACAAATAGAAGGAGAGATATAGACATAGATGAGAGAGAGAGAGAGAGAGAGAGAGAGAGAGAGAGAGGGAGAGAGAGATAGAGAGACCTTTGAGGGGAATTCCCTATAATGATGACTACGTGACTCCTAAGCAACAGCATGGCTGGTCTGGTGGTAAATGTTTTTTGTCACATATCTTGTGTCACAAGTGTGTGTGTGTATGTGTGTGTGAGTGTAAAAAGAGGAACCTGAAACAGGAGGCTGTGGATGAAGGCAGCAGTTCCACCAGGGAAACCTAGCCTTACCTGTTACATAACGATGCTATGATCAGATATCAAAGCGTGATATGTTTATTGCATTTTATCCTTAGGTGTTACAGCCGTATAACATTAGTATCCTATTGTGTATGGTGTAATACATAGCTATTTTGAGCTATCTTGTTGTCAACAGAAGACTATAGAGATGTGTGAGGCATATGCACATGCACATAGCTCTGTCTTGCCTGCACAGATTAGATTAGATTAGAAGTCTTTATTGTCCACTACTGTGGAAATTCATCTTTGGCCCCACAACATACACGTATAGCACACACAGGCAAGACTACACAACAGGTACAACATAAAGCAAACACAGACAGAGACTACACATCAAGTACAACATAAGGCAGACATACACAGAGACTACACAGCAAGTACAACATAGAGCAAACACAGACAAAGACTCAACAGCAAGTGCAACAAAAAACAAACACAAACCAAGATTACACAGCAGAGCATGACATTGTGTGAGATCTGACGGTGGTGCTGACGGTCATTCATTATTCATGATGCTCATGGTGTGCTTTTCTCTGTCTTCCAGGAGATCATATGCCAGAAGAACACTGTAAGTACCCCACATCCGCTTGCTCCTGTCTACCCATCTCTCTCTCTCTCTCTCTCTCTCTCTCTCTCTCTCTCTCTCTCTCTCTCTCAAGCCTCAGCTGTAGATGACGGGAGAGTAAGCTGTGACCTGGGAGGGGCAGACATTGAGAGACCAAATGAAGTCGGGGGTTATAAACAGTTATCATAACTGATAGATAACCGATAGATAACCGAAAAGACCTCTCTCTCTCTCTCTCTCTCTCTCTCTCACTCTATCTCTCTCTGACATGCAATTCAGTTAAATAAATTTTCGTTCAATTTGATTTAATTAAATTCAATTCAGCTCCACTCATTTCAATATACACCATTCAGTTTAAGTCAATTCAAGAAAGCTTTGTGGGCATGGTTGTTGTGCAGTAACATTATTGGCAAAGCTCAAAATACATTAAAAGAGAGAAAAAACGGAGAAGTTAAGTCTCTCTCTCCCCCCCTCTCTCTCCCTCTATCTCTCACATCATTGCTCACTGCTTCTCTAGAGGTGACTGTAGATGTCCTAATAGCTCACGGAAGCATATAACAATACCAGAACCAGCACACAATGTTCACAAGCAAACAGGAAGTAAAATATAGCATATACATTCCATGCATTCATATACCAGCTCATGAACACATGTCAAAAAGCACACATACCTAGTAGAGCTATACATAGCGCACACAAATTCACACTTAAAGTCCATATATTTACACACACACACACACACACACACACACACACACGTACACACACATACACACTCACACTCACACACTCACACACACACACACACAATCCACATGGTACACACGAGAGTATGACAAACTCCATGCAGCGTGCTAAGATGGGTGCTGTGTCACACTGGTGAGCATTTGTTCACCTCATGTCCCCTTACTGGTCTCACCCAGCACACTTAAAGTCCATATATTTACACACACACACACACACACACACACACACACACACACACTGGTGAGCATTTGTTCACCTCATCTCCCCTTACTGGTCTCACCCAGCACACTTAAAGTCCATATATTTACACACACACACACACACATGCACACACACACACACACTCGTGAGCATTTCGTCTCACCCAGCACAGCTCATCTAGTTGTGGTCTGTCCCAGCTCTCCGCACAACACAGACACACTCGTGAGGAGTGGCGTAGACCGTAGAGTTACAGTATGAAGGAAATTCATTATCGGTTTATTGTTATTAATATTATTGCAAGTTCCAAGCTCTTGCTCCTAGCTTAGTCTGCCTTTCTCTTCCTCGCTTTCCCTCTTTCCCTCTCTCCCTCTCGCTTTCTCTCTCTCTCTCCCTCTCACACACACACACACACACACACACACACACACACACACACACAGGGGCAGATGGGGAAGGGGTAGTGCAGTGAGGGCTTAGCAGGGCTAAGTGGCTTTGCGGAGGGGAATAAGGTGGCTTTGTGCTGCAGGAAGCAGGCAGCCAATTCCCCACAAGCAAGTGGAGGCAGCATGAGAAAGTGTGAGTGTGTGTTAGTGTGTGTTAGTCTGTGTTAGTGTATGTTAGTGTGTGTTAGTGTGTGTGTGTGTGTGTGTGTGAGAGAGAGAGAGAGAGACAGAGAGAGTGAGAGAGAGAACCTCTATGTGCATGTGCAGAATGTGCATGTCTCATTGCTCTTTCTCTCTCTCTCTCTCTCTCTCTCTCTCTCTCTGCGTGTGAGCCTCAGAGGGCCTCTCCTCTCTGCCCACTGCTCTCTCTCTCTCTCTCTCTCTCTCTCTCTCTCTCTCTCTCTCTCTCCAGTTGAACTCTCAGGCCTCCTCCTGGCAGAGCCTCTCTCTGTCCAGCACGCTCACGCCCTCAGGGAAATGTGAGGCTGTTAGTCTGTGCAAAGGCGCTGTGCACCCACCCACCCATGCACCCTGTATGCACCCTGTATGCACCCCCCCGTTCTGATGTGCAGGCTGCATGACATTCAGCAGACACATCTACAGTAGGCTGCACCACAGCATGCATGCATGGTTGACCACTTTTAAGGTCGCGGGCTGGTTTCTGAGAGACACTTGACTTGTGTCTGGTGGTTTTGTCGATTGTCAAGACTGGTCCCACCGATATAGCTCCCCTTGGCCTGATTTAGTGTTCCGGCTGCTGGTGAGGCACGTGTTGCATGCTTACAGTATATGCTGGCGTCCAGCAAGTGTGTGTGTGTGTGTGTGTGTGTGTGTGTGTGAGCAAGATGATGTGGTGCCGGCTAAATTGAGCTTGGCCATTTGTGGGCAGTAGAGTGGGGCCCCGTTATGTTTTCTGTGTTTCGGCGTACTGCAGTGCGCTGGTGTGTTTTGAGTGTGTGCCTGGAGTGCTTTTGGATGAGGAGAAGTGAGAGAGCTTATGTTCACACTGAGCGTGTGTGTGTGTGTGTGTGTGTGTGTGCGTGTGTGTGCGCGTGTGCGCTGGGATTGTGGTGAGTGGGGCTGAGGGAGAGAGAGAGAGAGAGAGAGAGGCAGTGCTCTCAGTGTGATTGAGATTGAAAGACACAGGGTTTCTGTGTATGCATGTGTGTGTGAGCGAGAGGGAGATGGTGCCTCTGTGTGTGTTTGTGTGTGTGTGTGTCTGTGTGTCCATGCGTGGTGTGTGTGTCCGTGTGTCTGTGCGCGTGTGCGTGCGTGAGTGTGTGCGTGTGTCAAAGAGAAATGGTGTGTGTGTGTGTGTGTACTGTATGTGTGCGTGTGGGGAGGTTATTGCGTTCACAACATGACACAGATCATTGAAATGCCACAGGAAGAGAACTCTCAACAGGCCTCCACCAAAGAACAAGTAACAAGTGCTGCCTTGAGTACCCTGAAATATGAGCTGTGTGTGTGTGTGTGTGTGTGTGTATGTGTGTGTAAGTGTGTATGTGTGTGTAAGTGTGTGTGTGTGCTGGAGCTTCTGTGCATGGATGCATGCTTCACTTGAACTGGCCTTGTGTCTGCTTGCCGTGGAAAGGTCCAAACAAATCTCTGTGGCCCTGGTAGCAAAATGAATGAGACAGTAATCCCCCCACTTCTGATGGATATCCTCTCCTCTCCCTCTCTCTCACTCTCTCCCTTTCCCTCACTCTCTCTCCCTTTCCCTCACTCTCTCCCTTTCCCTCTCTCTCTCTCCCTCTCTCTCCTTCTCTTTCTCTCTTTCCCTCTCTCTCTCTCTCTCCCTCTCTCTCCCTCTTTCTCTCTCTCCCTCCCTCTCTTTATCTCTCTCTCTGTCATGTATAATAGCAGCCTTCCCCTTGTGGAGTGCTCCTCTGTTACCTTTTAACTAATGAGGCCGCTCTAGATGCCGTCTCAGTGATCAGAGGCCCCCACCCTCAGAAATGAATTTGATCCTAAGGGACAGGGGACTGTGGACATAGTGGAGTCATCCCAGGCATGAATCACAGCGGGTGGGTGAGGGGCTGGGGGGGGGGGGGGAGGGGGGGTTGTTGGGGGAGGCGGAGAGTGTAGGATTTTGCCATTTAAGGCCAGTCATTCAGTGCTTTCTCTATAATGGCGGTAATAGCAATACCAGTTTGCAAGGAAGCATTGCAATATTTGACACGGTCATAGCAACATGACGACAGATAGAGGTTGGACAAGATTGTCTCTACGGCTGATTTAATGAGACACAAATCAGGCTAATCAACAGAGTATGGGTGCCTCTCATGCAGCGTTTATACGTCCTCCCTCGCTCCTTGGGCCTCGATCCTCACTGATCTACATAGAGAAAGATAGAAGATGGGATAGACTATCCCATTGTTGCCGCCCCATCATTCTTTATGTAGATCAGTGAGGATCGAGGCCCGAGGAGCGAGGGAGGACGTATAAACGCTGCATGAGAGGCACCTCAAATCATTTACTGTTATGGCCGCAGCCATCTTGGAATTTCGAATTTTGGGTTACTTTGGGTTTGAACGAGTGAAATGAGTCGGGATACAACCTCAAGGAGTGTTTGTTTTCCAACTTCAGGTCAGTCAGCTTGGGCAAACAAGTCAGTGACCGACTCGGGCAGACTAATGGAATGCAGCCCAAGCACAGAGGACGGGTGGGGCTGTTGAGGCAGGGGGCCATTGTTGGGGGTTTGTCTGGGATTCTGTCATTCAGGCCCACCCATTCATTGTTGTCTGCAGTCGTGTTTGTGAGAAATGAGGTGTTGGTGACTCTTCTGCGACCGGTGATGGCTGGCTGTTTGAGTGTGTGTGTGTGTGTGTGTGTGTGTGTGTGTGTGTGTGTGTGCTGCCGGAAGAAGTAGTAGCCTTACTGTACGAAACGCTGTCTCTCAAGGGAAGCCAGAGTGTCAAATGTCACTTCCTCTGCTGTAGTGAAAAGATGTGACTTGACTTATGTCTTTCTCACACACACATGTGCACACACATACTTAGAGAGAGAGAGAGGTTGAGAGCGAGAGAGAGAGTCACTCTTGTGTATTCATTTCTGTACACATTTTCTGCTCTTTTCATATTTTTTGCAAACAGCAGAAAAATATAAAAAAGAAAAACTACATTCACGTATATCATAAAACCCAAAACAGTCCTCGCCCTGAGATGCTAACACCATTGTTTAGCACGCTAGCTGCATTGTTACAAGGATTTGCATGTTGCGGTAAGTTATGTGAGGACATTAACGTCCTGAAGCGTGGAGCCCTGCGTGCAGGCTGAATGAATCTCCATCCCTGTCAGTCCAGATGCTCATCTGTGGCTAGCTATGCTAGCTGCCTAGCTTCAGGCTGCCAAGTGTTTTACAGTATGTGGTCTAGCACAGACCCACTCTATGCACGGTTGTATTGATGGAAGGGGTAAGAAGGGAGCGTAGAGAGAGAGAGAAACAGAGAGAGAGAGAGAGAGAGAGAGAGAGAGAGAGGAGAAAGTGTTTTCATTCTGAACCCTCCGTAACCTTTTTACGCTGTTGAAAATTCTTCTCACGCGGAGTCGGAATCGATAACAGATCTGAGAAAGAGCAGAGGAGGTGCGGTAGAGGGGTGGTAAGAAAGCAGCAGAATGGAATGAGTACGAGTGAAGGAGAGACAATGGAAATGAGTGGGAGAGGGAACGAGAGAGTGATGAGTTTGCACGTTCCTGTCAAGCCAATCTGCTCCGTTGCAGGCCCTCTCTCCTCTCTGTCACCTCATCCCAGAGGTAGCACCCCCCCCCCAACTCCCTTCACATACACACACACACACACACACACACATATACACCCCCCTTCACACACACACACACACATACACACACACACACACACACACACACACACACACACACACACACACACACACACACACACACACACACACACACACACACACACACAAACACACACACACTCACACACACACCTCACACCCCCCCACACCTCACACCTGTTGTCAGTGCACAGCGGAAGCGGAACCTGTTCTCCCCGTCTGGTGCAAACGAGTTCCAGCCAAGAGGCGCGTCACAGTCACACTGCGGCTGCTGTTGCCGCTGCCGTTACTGCTGGCTTGTCATGTGTCACGAGCAGGAAACTCACCTTTTCAAATGTCATGCCCAACGCCTACTATAAATACCAGCTCTTGGCACCTGCAGTCATTACCTACTTTGTCTAGCTGACAGATTACAGTCAACATACCAAGAGACAGTAGGTCATGGGAGACGTGGGAAATGAATTTGTGGGGATTGGTTGGTTGAGGAGTCCTCTTACTGTACTTCAGCCTAAGGGTTGTTCCCTTTCCTGGTGTTTTGTGACCAGCTGTTTGGAAGTTCTCACGTGTACTACAAAGATATGTCATTCCATTTCAATGGGGAATGTGGTTGGGAATAGAGGACTGCACAGTTCTGTAGCAATGGAGAATGCAGTCATGTCATGGGAACATTCCACTTAATTGTTATTTTATGTCATTTTTATTTGTCATTTGACACTACACCCACACACACATTGGTCTGTAAATTAGCTTAGGGCTAACTCTGGTGCAATGCATCAAACACATTTATGTTGCAAATTGTTCAATGAAATACATACATACTGTACATACATACATACATACATACATACATACAGTACATACATGCATACAAATTAATGCCTATAATTCTTGATCACTGCTACTTCACTAGCCCATTAAGGCCTAAAGCGCCTGGAAAAAAAGCCTGTAAAACCTAAGGGCGATTTCAGGAAAAACCCCAAAAGCCTGAAGTTTTTCTGGAAATTCAGCAATTGTGTCAACGCCTACTAAGTTATTGATTTCTCAGCCTCTGTAGGAGATAGAAACAAAATTCAAAAAGTATTTGAGAGCTTACACCTGTGGCTTTCCTGGGAAATTGAGTTTATTTAGTTACACCTTCACAAAAATAAAACATGTACTGTGTCAGTGCAGGAACAGCACTATTTCATCAGAAACGAGTGCATTTTCCACAGCTTGTCATTCTGATTGACATCTGTTGACTGGTTATATATTATTAGTATGGTCAGAATTTACTGATAGGCTTACACAAGCTGTAATAGTTTCAAAAAGTGACTGTGTTTACTATATTCCAAAAATGTAGGCAAATTGGGGCCACCACCTTGACGCTATCAGTAATATTGAATAATGTGTGATCATTGACAGTCCTGGTGATCCTAGTCTCTGCTTGACCCTCCACACACACACACACATACAAAATGATGGCATGTCATGTTTCTATTTCATATTTTGAATTCATAAACTCCATATATTTTGTTAATAGTTTATAGTATTTTATGATCTGCATAATTACTTATAGCTAAAAAATATTCAGTAATTTGAAAATTCATTTTTTTTAACTATTGCACTTGTCTTGACGTTACAGTGGTGATATGTACTGTAGGTCTAATTGAGTGCCTGTCACTTTAAGAGGAACGTGAAAGTTAATTAGATTTCATTCTCAAGGATTTTGGCTAGAGGAAAATAATCGCGCATAGTCTCATGATATGTTTTCATTATGTTTCCGTCATTAGATAAAATAAATGTTCGAAAAACTAACAAGCCAAAGAAAATATGCCTGGGATATGTGTTTTGCAATGTTGATTTCTATGATTTTGGTGAGTACTACATTAATTATAGAACGTGCACATTAAAAAGACTCAGAGTGCTACATGATACAACACACGTCTTGTGGTGATGTTCCGCCTTTTAAAAGCAGGTGTAGCCTAATCCAAATCAGGGTTAAATCCATCAATTAGACAAACAGAGTCAGTAGGGTATCAGTTTTGCAACCTACCAGCCCTATGTCAAATGCAGGCAACATGAGGGAGGGAGCGCACCAAAGTCAATAATGAACGAATCCGAGAAACTCCTCAAAGTCATACCTTCCGATATCTCCTCGCTATCAAAGTCCTCCACGGGTGTTCGAAAATTTCAAAAACAATGTCACAAGGAACAAGACTACACGACACTCCCTCGTGTCTATTCTGATGCATTTCATTGGCCCAGAGGCCGATAACTGATGCAAAAAAACCCTTAAATGCTAAAATTGACGTATACGCTTTCCCGGCTTCAATGGTAGAACGACGCAACAGCGCTCCCGGCCTTAATGGTAGAAATGCGCCAATGCTTTCCCGGCCTAAATGGGCTAGAACAGAAGTACACACCTCATCATCATGATTTTGTTTATGAAATGTATCTTCCTCCTCCTCACGTTTTGTGCACCTTCCTCCTCCCTGTTTGCTATGTCCCGTTCTCTCCTCACGTTTTGTGTTCCTTCCTCAGACCTGCACAGCCAACTACAAGTTCATCCCGTACATGGTGACGCCGCACAACAAGGTGTACTGCTGCGAGAGCGGCCTGATGAAGGGCCTGACGGAGCTGATGCAGCCCAGCTTCGAGGTGCTGCTGGGCCCCATCTGCCTGCCGCTGGTGGACCGCCTCACCCAGCTGCTCAAGATCCCCCAGGCCAACTCCTGGTAAGCAGCTGGCTGCCCCACGACATCCCTGAATTAAAAATGCAAAAAACACACACACACACACACACACACAAACACACATGATTTTGAACATTTGATGTTGATAATGAGTTGATAATAATTACACATCGATACAGGAGTACATCGCAATAAATCATATCCATACGGGAACACATCACAATAAATCTTATCGATATTTTCAGCACAGCCTTTGTAAGCAAGTGGCTGCCCCATGAGATGTCTGACCAAAAATGCAAACAAGTAGAAACTGAGGGTATTTATTTATGGAAAATAACATCTGTAAAATTTGTCTTAGAAATAGAAAACGTTTCTCATTGACGATAAAAATACTCTCATCCAGGACGTCTATGCTCAATTTTATCCAAAGCTACTTAGATACATAAATTATTACAAGGGCCGGTCTCCCTAGAGCAACTTGAGGTTAAGTGCCTTGCTCAAGGGCGCCACAGTGGTGGCTGGGAATTGAACCACAACTTCCCTCTCTGCTGCATGTGTAGTGTGGCTAATGCTCCTTAGCCTCTATGCTACTCTACCACCGCCGACAATGACAACAAGGCATGTTTGATTTCAGCATTCTTTTATGACGCGATGTGGACATTTTGTCTCGCTGGAAAATAGTTTGAATTTTATTGTGGGATGCAAAAATGCTTGGCTGCGGGATCATCGCAAACACACCCCAAGACAGAATCCCACCATCTGTCTCCCCACAGCTGGTGTGTGTGTGTGTGTGTGTGTGTGTGTGACCCAGCCTGCTTCAGACATGCAGCGTTATCTGTTGCACTCTAGAAAGCAAGAGAGGAAGCTAATCCCACACCTCCTCAGTGGAGGAGGGCTGCTGCGGTTTGCGCTCTGTGCTAAAAAGCCTTTTGGTTTTCTCACTCATCCAGCCAGAAATGCACAGGTTGAGTGGACCATATATTACAGTATAGTGGCTCTTGCTGTCCCTACTGCTTTTCATACTATTTGAGGAGAGCTTGTCAAACACACGCACACAGACACTCCTACTCACACACACACACACACACACACACACACACACACACACACACACACACACACACACACACACACACATGCAAACAACACACACACACACACACACACACACACACACACACACACACACACACACACACACACTCATTCTCTCTCTCTTCCTATTTGGTTTCTCTGTCTCTTCTCACTAACCTCATGTCCCTTACACTTTGTTCCTACCCCCTACCTTTCTGCTCACCGCCTCTCCAAGCCAGTCCTGGAGATTACTCTGTTTCTCCATTTTCTCATCCTCTCACTTTCTCTGAAATGCTCTCTTTCAGAGAAAGTGAGAGAGACAGAGCGGGAGGGAGAGAGGGAGGGAGGGAGGGATGAATAGAGAGCGTGAGAGTGTTAGAGTTCTGGAAGATGACAGGGACGGAGAGAGAGAGCGTGAGAGAAACCGCAAGAGCACCCAAAGCGAGTGGAAAACCATGCGCACTGCTGCCACTGACAAAGAGGGCATGCTATGTACAGTACAGTAAGTATGCGCTCGGGTTGTGGACTTATAGACGGGAACACATAGTGAATTTTCCATGCTTGTTTCCACTCCGGGCCAAGCTCATTACATCGTGAGGCTTTTCCATACAGATCTGAAACTAGTTCTCTCTGTGACGGGGTTTCCTGCCTCTCTCTCCGGAACGGAGAAAACTCATCACATATTGTTTCTTATTTTTGTCCTCTTATTTCTTTATTTCTTTATTTAGCTGTTTTCATATTTGCGTATTTTGGTAAGTCTCTTTAGAGAGTTTCTCCCCATTCAGTCCTTATCTCCGATCTCCTGCCAGATGCTCCCTCCATCTTTGCATGACTAGTCTGAGTGATGACTCATTCTCTCTCTCTCTCTCTCTCTCTCTCTCTTACTCTTTCTCTTTCTCTCTCTCTCACTCTCCTCCTATTTCTCTATCTCTCTATCTCTCTCTATCTCTCTCCCCCGTTTGCTGGCAGAGATATTTGCACTCTGGATGACTGCTCAGTAGACCTGGCAGAGAGCACACACACACACACACACACACACACACACACACACACACACACACTCTTGCAAGGACTCTTCTAAAAAAGCAAAACAAAACACACTTGAAAAGCAAAAAAACCCCAGAAAAGACCTGAAGAGAAAAGATTCTGCAGCTTGCCCTCAGAGACATCCTCGTCCAGGCTCTACAGAGAACACTTGAAGATTCCACTCAAACCCTGTGAAATCTTTTGAAAGGCTCAAGGCATTGCTCTAGTTCCCTTACGGGAATGTTCCAAGATAAGGTGCGGGACACCTGAAAGGGTTTCAGATGTCGCTGTTTTTCTTCTGGAACGCAGAGCTTGAGTGTGTTTGCCCTCTCAACAAAATCAATGAGAAGCAAGGCATGACTACACACACGCACACACACACACACACACACCACCACCTGAAGTGTTATCAAGCAGGCGGCATGGTGTTTTATGTAAGCAGGTCAGGCAGGGTGAGATGGATAAGAATGGTTATCAAAGGTCGGCAGGAAGGAAAGGGGAAGGCGATGATGACATTAATGCAGAGCAGACACTAACAGAGGAGGCTATCAGAATAATTACAGTAATTTCCTGCATATACTGTAAGCCGCATTGTGTATAAGCCGAAGGACAGTGTTTTATGCAAGTTAAAATAAACAAAACCATATTAACACCATATTAACTGACCCCTTGTATTAACCTCATAGCTGAAGAAATTTTGCAAAATCAATGTATAAGCCGCGGGTAATAGTCGGGAAATTACGGGTAATAGGAAAATATAATGGTTAAAATGATGGAATTCATCTATTAACAGTAGGACTTGGAGCCAGGGGCTATTATGGCTATCAAACCACAGTTGAAGTCAACATGTATATGGTCATTATTCTGCATCACACTCCAAATGAATAGCCATGAGTGGTATTAGATTAGGCAGTTGAGTGTTTACTGGGAATCATGTTTAATTGTGCAACATTATAAACTGCGTATCACTAATATCACTGTGTCTGTTCCCCAGTCAGTACTTTCGCGAGATGATTCTCAACGAGATCCGCAAAGCGCGGGAGCTCTACACGGGGGTGGAGCTGGCGGCGGAACTGGGAAGGATTCAACAGCGATTGGACAACATGGAGTGCCTGTCATCTGACATCGTCATCAACTTGCTTCTGTCCTATCGGGACATTCAGGTATGTCTTAAGGACTTTCTGGAATGTTTGTTTATTGCGTACAGATAACCATGCCTTAATGTGCGATAACGTTTATGGTGTTATTGTAATGGACTTGTTTGCACAATGAGGGCTCTGTAGTCTGGCTATCACCATGATAAGCTCTATCTTTTAAGATTGAACATTAGTCTGGGGAGTCTGCGCTTTATTTCTACTGCACAAGAGGCGTGCTCTCTTGGAGGAGGGGCGGGACTGTCGAGCTCTATTGGCATCATTCAAATGACTCCGTACACTTGGATAATCCTTCAACCAATCAGACCAACAATCCGGTGCATCTTTTGAATAAGCTAGTTTGTGATTGGAGCCAAAGGCTGTGGACAGGAAGTAGGGGAGATAGATGTCCAGGTTTCCAGCATGAGCTGCTGGGCGAAATCCAAATTCGCCGGCAGGTCAGGCAGGGTTCACCCAGCCTAAGGGCTCAGTTGAATTGAAGCACATTTGTAATTAACTGCAAAATGTTAAACGAATACAGAATATCCCATCGCCCAAAAATGAACCTCTTTGATGAAGGGCAGTTACCTCATCATGCACACGTCTGAATTGTTCTCTGACTCACTGAGAATGTTGGGACAGTGACATCATCATCTCCAGGCTCAGACTTGGAGACGGTTGCCGTGTTACTGTGCAGCTCTTTGCGCAGGTCTTGACATGACAGGCTCCAGGCAGGCTTCCCTCTTTCTCTTTCTCTCTCTCTCTCTCTCTCTCTCTCTCTCTCTCTCTCTCTCTCTCTCTCTCTCTCTCCCCCCAAGTCTTCTCTCTCCCTCTCAGAACCTAGGTCCCTTCCTTAGAATCCTTACCCAGGCTGCTACCTCAGAAGCCCTGGGGTTAAGCTGGTGCTCCCGTCAAATGATTTAGTGTGCCCGCTTTATGGCTGTCTCAACACCGCGGCTGTTGGCTGAGCTTCTTCAAAGTGTGACAGACAGCACAGCGGCAGGGCAGACGCTGGAGGGACGCTGGAGTGAGATCATGTGTGCGTCTCAAGTGGTTACACTGCACCAGATGCACTGCTAGAATAACAGCGCTAGTTCAAGTGCTTTAAAGGAGTGCACTGGGCCCAATGCGCTGAACTCCTCTCATAATATCCCTAACAACCAGCTATTTTTTTCTTTTTTTTTTTGTTTTCCACATTTTGATTTTATAGAGGGGTTCCACCACTGGCACTCCCCCCTACACCCCCTTTTGGAACATAAGTTTTCCCACCAGAGGAACATTCCAGACCTTGTGGGAAAAAGCTCTATTGGAAATCTTAGGGGGAAAAAAAATTCTGAACCAGCTGTCAAGTCTGCAATGTTGTTTGTCTCGTCTTCGTCATCCTCATCTTCCTCGTTTCATTCTTTCCTGAGACTGTATAATGAGCTTATGGCCTTGTTAAAGGGACACTTCACCGATTAGCATTAAGCTTTGTATCTGTAGAAAAACAGTCATGTTTTTGAATGGACGTGCGTCATTCCCTCAGTTTGCCTTGAGATGGGAGAAATACGGATTTCAATGAAACCCATGAATAGGACTTCCTGCTTTCAATGATGTAAAATGATGATTTTTACATCATTGAAAGCTGGAAGTCCAACATTAAAAATCCGTAGTTCTCGCATCAAGGCAAACTGAGGGAATGATGCACGACCATTCAAAAACATGACTGATTTTCTAAAGATACAAAGCTTAATGCTAATCGGTAAAGTGTCCCTTTAAGGCCACAACAGAAAGGGAGAGGTTGAATTTTTGGATAATCAAAGAGTACGAGATGTGTCCAAATCAGTGATCAGTAATGTGTGAATGTTGTTAGGGTTGGATTATGGTGAGGGGAGTGCTAAGAATGTGAGAATGGCCTCAAAATGGGAGCGGAAACCAAAGATCATCCGAAAAAGATAGATTGAATTCTCCAATTTTTTCTCTATTTTTTTATATAGAATTCTGTGGGGGATGTGGTTCAACTAACACAAACAGACTTGTATATTTTGTGAAAACACTAAATGTCTCTTTCAGTTAGATTATCATTGTTATGATCTTTAACGGTTTTCTCAAATTACGACATCACCTACTAAGGTCTAAAATGAAAAACATGATAGTTTATGAGACAAGTGACAGTTCTTCTGCATGTAAGTGTAAGGCTAAGGCTAGGTATAAAATTGATTCAGTTGGTTCTGACTGAGTGATACCGGTGACATAAGCTAAAGCGGTGGGAGAACTACTAAGATTTGTATCTCTCCCCATATGAAAATGCAATGAGCAATGATGCATGTTACTTTTACCCCAGGCATCACAGGTAACCAATCAAATCGGTGCATCTGATATAGGCGGGCAAGAGGCGAGCTAAATTGATGACAACAGCGCTGCAACGTTCTGATCTGAAAGATTACCAGGGTCTGGATTTTCCAGGCTAACCCACCTTTGTGGGCCATAACAGATTGGCATCATTCCATCACACATGCATTAGTAGAAACAATAGGTGTACAAGAGACACAGAGAGAGAGATAGAAGCAAAGAGAGAGAGAGATAGAGAGAAAGTAAGAAAACCGAGAATGAGAGGTGAAGAGGCTGAATAATTTAGCCTGCTCAGGGAGGGTGAACTGGCGCGGTGACCAAAACACTGAGCCTGTAACTTGGTAGCGGGTGTCGTTAAATAATTCAATGTGTTTGATGTAAACAAATGGAGAACGTAGTTCCCATTCTGGAGGTTTGGGCTGTGATGTAACATCCCTGGGATCGAGGGGGCACTGAAGAAGGGGTCGCTTACAGTACTGTACAATGGGGCAATTTCCTGTTTATTGTTGGTGTGTGTTTGTGTGTGTGCACACTTAGAAAATAAAAATGTGTGTTTGTGTTGAAGGATTATGAGTCCATTGTGAAGCTGGTGGAGACTCTGGAGAAGCTGCCGACCTTTGACCCTGTGGCGCATCCCCATGTGAAGTTCCATTATGCCTTCGCCTTGAATCGGTAATGCGTTTGCTCACCAATTTTCTGCACCCCACCTGTATGCAGTCTGTATGCTGTGCAGTATGTTGTGTATCTCTGTTTACAGGTCCGTGTGTGTGTGTGTGTGTGTGTGTGTGTGTGTGTGTGTGTTGAATGAAGAAGAGAGAGAGAGAGAGAGGAGAAAAGGAAAAGGAGGAGATAAAGTGAGATGACCTTGTGGTAACCTCTAATATTGTCCCCTCAGATCCCCCTGAATGTTGAATTTCCCTTTCAAACCTGACATTTCTGAAATAAACAAAGCGTGGTTCTGCAGTGCTAATCCCATGAAGTCAGGCAGGATTAGCAGGTGCTGGCCTGCGCCGGGTGAGTGTGGCGAGGCTAGGTGTTTATCCAGTAATTGGGTTAATCTGATGACACAGAGACAGAGACAGAGGGAAGCCCTGGGAACAAGATGAGGAGATTGGAGGTGTTCGTGTGTGTGTGTATGTATGTGTGTGTGTGTGTGGGGGGGGGGGGGGGGGGGGGGATCGGTGACACAGCACATGTACATTTGCCTCGTGCCTAACCCCCCCCCCCCCCTCCACCTTTCTTCTTCTCTCACTCGCTGTCTCTCTGTGAGGGCACTGCAAATGGGATTGTGTAGCTTCATTCAGGCACATTCCACCACACGTAACAGTAACTCCACCAGACACTTGGGCCACTCGCTCAGGGAATCCCCACCGGCCCCGCAACACTCTGGCTCTACACACAACAATGAGAAGTACAGCAGGAACCTCTCCATCTCCGACTGTAACAGTGTGATTCTCAAAGTGACAGTTTAACTGCTGTTCTTGTCCAAAGTATTTAAAGCCACAGTTGAGCAGCAGAGCCAAAGCATTTACGGGTGCAGTCAAACTCATAACCGCAACATCTCCTAAATGCCTTCACAACACATTACGCATCTCAAAATTGTATATTTATACGGCTTGTGGCGGTAGAATAACTCCTCGCAGCTGTTTTGAAATAGTGTTTGTACACATGGGCTGTGACAAGCGATGGTGTAGGCTGACGTTATACATAACCGCTTATTTATGAGATGGTGTCTTAGATAAGTGTTAGTCTTCAGTGGGTTCTAATTGGATTTTCTTGCTATAATTTTGTTTGGTTGAGAAATTTGTTTTGAGCATGTGTGGAATGGGTCTGTAGGAGTCTACATTGTTGGTTTCACTGCTGATTTCCACACTAACAAAAGCATGGCAGTTCTTTAGTTAGGGTATGTCTCAGTGCTGCACAGTTGATTATGCAACTGGGTGGTGATTATAGAGTTGTGTGTGTGTGTGTGTGTGTGTGTGTGTGTGTGTGTGTGTGTGTGTGTGTGTGTGTGTGTGTGTGGGAGGAGATCAGGGAATGCTTGCGAGACACAAAATTGCTTCTAGCCCCCTTTCTTTTTGCAAATTACTCAAAATCCACAGCTGTTCAAAGGTGTATTTATGAGGGTTTTTTTGCTGTCAAAAAGCGAAAATATCTAATTATGACCCAGGTAGTCTCAATAGTTGTGTGTTAATCACCATCTTTTATTGTGCAAGAGATATGTAAACAAACATAACAGAGGCCCCAAATCCTGACCAACAACATGCATACAAATTTAGTGTAATGTTGTGTTTTTATCGTCTTGTTGGGGAGTATCGCATTACATGTAATCGAGTTACGTAATTTAATTACAAAATAAATGTAACAGTAATATATTACAGTTACTGTAGAAAAATGTGTAATTCAATTACAGGTACTTTTGAAATTTTTCAAAATTACAATTTGAATTACATCTCAATATTGTCAGCTAAACCTGGCAAAGAATATTGTATGTAAAAAGAACTGTTTCCCTCCACAGCCATAGTTTGATACGGGACCTTCTGATATGCTCTATCACGTCTACAGCGCCATCAGCGTAGGCCTACATGCCTGCCTGTAAATGTGTTATGATTATCATTATATTATCCTCACAAAAATGTGATGCTAATTCATGTATTGAATGCCCTTGCTGCCTTGTGCGCTTGTATAGAACTGCTCGGCAGCCTGTAGACCAAGGCCAAAATCTTGGCATGGATTTGGGGACTATATATATATCATAAAAAAATCGGAAAAGTAATCAAAAAGTAATCAAAAGTAATTAGTTACGTTACTCAGACAAAGTAATTCAAATAGTTACACTACTATTACAATTTAGACAGGGTAACTTGTAACTGTAACACATTACATTTCTAAAGTAACCTACCCAACACTGGTCATACAGTACTCCATCACTGCTTTAAACCCAAATGAACCTGCGATTCTGACGTCTAAAGCTACACGACACGCTGTCCTCTTAACCCCTGGGCAAGTGGAACCTTCTGGAACACCACCCCCATGCCATGAGATCACCTGTCGGGCTCTTCTCTGTCTCTTAACACACTTGGCACTGGCAGCAATGGGCCCAATAAACTCCAGTAACTTGATCTGTGGCCCAGTAATGACTCCTGGCTGAACTAAAGGCCACGGCTAAGTCTCGGGCCGCCGGATTTTGCCTTTCGGTTGTTGGCTTTCTCCTCTCTGTTGTGAGCCTCTCTGGACATGAGCCATGCATTCTCTCCTCACCCACACATGCATGCAGGAGCAGAGACAGACAGACAGACAGACAGACAGACAGACAGACAGACAGACAGACAGACAGACACTGGCAGACAGACAGACAGACACTGGCAGACAGACAGACAGACACACACACACACACGCACACATACTTATCCAGGCCCCTCCCCTCCCTGAGCGCTGACATCACTGTTTGGTTTCCCTCACACGCTTCAGAGCGTGAGTCACTCACAGGCTCCAACCAGGAGTCTCCATCAGTGTTAATGAAGCAGACTGCAGTCTGCAGACGCATGTGTTGATAAACCAGGAGTCTCCATCAGTGTTAATGAAGCAGACTGCAGTCTGCAGACGCATGTGTTGATAAACCAGGAGTCTCCATCAGTGCTAATGAAGCAGGCTGCAGTCTGCAGACACATGTGTTAAACCAGGAGTCTCCATCAGTGTTGATGAAGCAGGCTGCAGTCTGCAGACACATGTGTTAAACCAGGAGTCTTCATCAGTGTTAATGAAGCAGGCTGTAGTCTGCAGACGCATGTGTTGATACAGTAAATGTTGACGTACTGTATATTGTTCTGTGCGTGAATCCAAAGCACAAGACGTAGTGCCCATCTATGGCCAGAGTTGTCAATGAAGAAACTATTTAGTGGTTTTTAGTTTAATTTTGAGTGCATGTTTTCTCATTATTTCTCCTCTTCCTGATACCTCTCCTCTCATATGATCTGTCTCTTTCTACAGCTACAGTTTTCATTTTGCTGTCTTCACCTCCATCATTCCTTCTTCTGTTCCTCCCATTCCCCCTCCTCTTTTCTCGTGTCATTTCCTATCCCGCCTTCTCAATGTTTATCTATGTCACATATTTATTGCTTGTATTATGCTTTATTATTTATTCTTCATTATCTCAACCACCCATCGTGTTGTTATCTTATTCAATTACACATGCAGTAGTCTCAAAATCTGTTTAAATCATCATTCTTGTCAGTTGGGTGTGAAAAACGTTCCCTTGCCGTTTGTAATTTCTCCTCTTCTTTCTTCTCTCCTCTCTCTCTCTCCCTCTTTCTCTCTCTCTCTCTCTTCCCTTTCTCTATCTCTCTCTCTCTCTCTCTTCCCTTTCTCTCCCTCTTTCTCTCTCTCTCTCTCCCTCTCTCTCTCCCTCTCTCCCTGTCTCTCTCTCTTCCCTTTCTCTCTCTCTTTCTCTCTCTCTCTCTCTCTCTCTCTCTCTCTCTCTCTTTCTTCCCTTTCTCTCACTCTCTCTATCTCTCCCTCTCTCCCTCTCTATCTCTATCTCTCTCTCTTTCCCTTTCTCTCACTCTCTCTCTCTCTCTCCCTCTCAATTCAATTCAATTCAAATAGCTTTATTGGCATGAATGTAAAATTGTACAATATTGCCAAAGCATTCAATACAATAGTTATACAGATAATAACTATTAATCTCTCTCTTCCCTTTCTCTCCCTCTCTCTCTCCGTAGGAGGAACTTGCCTGGGGACCGGCAGAAGGCCCTGGACATCATGCTTCCCCTGGTGGAGTCGGAGGAGCAGGTGGCGTCCGACATCTACTGCATGGTGGGCCGCATCTACAAGGACATGTTCCTGGACTCCCACTTCACCGACTCCGAGAGCCGCGACAAGGGAACCCTGTGGTGAGGGGCGTGGCCTGGCGGCGCTTATATGGTTACCTTGGGGACAGTGCTTATTGCATTTGCATTTACATTGGGCCTTTCAGCTGGTGCTTTTAGCCAAAGACACTCACAAAAAAAGGGAAACACTTTCTGCTTCCTGTGCACTTGTGTGTTCGTTTTCCTGCCTGTATGTCTCTCTCTTTCTCTCTCCCTCTCTCTCTCTCTCTCTCTCTCTCTCTCTCTCTCACTCACTCTCCCACTCGCTCTCTCGCTCTCTCTCCTATCCATCGGCCTGTCTGAGCCTCTCTGACCATCCATCCATCTGTTCAACTGTTCATCTGTTCATTTCTATCTATCTAATCCTTGCCACTTTCACTTTTCTGTCCCTCTGTGTCCATACACACACACACACACACACACACACACACACACACACACACACACACACACACACACACACACACACCATTGGCACATTACATTCTGATGAGAGGAGAGTGCTGGAGACCTCTCTAAACAGGGGTAATAACCAGCCTGCGGTGTGCGGCGTTACTGTTTGCCTTTTTCCTGCGGAGATGGCTCTATCATATCACCCTCTCCAGGGCCCGATTGGACCCGCCCGCTCTCATCAAGCCACTCTCCCACCAGGCTGTCGCTTTACTTTGTGTCGCCACTAAATGCTGCCAGCTAATTGTGTGTGTGTGTGTGTGTGTGTGTGTGTGTGTGGCTGCACTCTCGTCTGAACACATTATGAATCAGATGGCATTTTGTGGGCGATGATGAGATCTGGGCATCCCCCTGCTGTCTCAGCCTCATCTCAGAATGAGTTGGAAATTGCCCCGATGGGGAAAAGATAGAGACCCCCCGCCATGTATGCTCTGGTGTTTTTAACACCAAGTTATCTATGGCAAAGCCTGTTTTTATTATTAAAGTGTCATTATATGGGGCCAGTTCTTTTCAATTGTGCTGATTGAGTTGTGTTTTTTTGCTCTCTATTCTCATCTTTCTCATTCTCTCTCTATCTCTCTCTCATTCTCTCTCTCTCTACTGTATATCTCTCTTTCTTTCTCTCTCTCTCTATGTCTCTCTCTTTCTATATCTCTCTCTCTCTCTCTCTCTTTTCTCAGGTATAAGAGGGGCTTTGAGTCCGAGCCAACGCTCCACTCAGGGATCAACTACGCCGTGCTGCTTTTGGCGGCTGGGCATCAGTTTGACAGTTCCTTTGAGCTGCGCAAAGTCGGTACGTTTCAGCTTACTGGAGGAGGAGGAGGAGGTGGAGGGTGTTGTTTGAGGGTCTGCATTGCATTTCCTTTACTCAGCATCAACAACCATTCAGGCTAAAAATCTATTGAAAAAATGGTCCAATTTCGCTGAGTCTCTAATGTGTGTAGCGCCAGTTCTTTTCAGCAGATTGAGTTCTTGGAAGGAAAAACCTTCCTACTAGTCCTCATTCCCTGGACTTCTCTTGAGGGTTTTGAGTCTCTTATAGAGTTCCTATTTTTTTTCAGTCAGAAAAAAACTGATTAGGCCAGCGCACATTGTGACCCCTGATTCAGCTCCACAGTCTGAGAGCTGAAGGTGATTGTGACTAATTACACAGAGGATTGGTGGGAGCTGTTATGAAAACGGTGACACACTGACTGACCACCGTAAAGCATTCACAGAGCTTATTCACATGATGGGGAGAGGCATGTTGGGGCATCACCCTGGCTACTCTGGCAGTCCTCCAGAACCCCCCCCCCCCCCCCCAGGGCTTTACTGTTGCAAAACGTCCAACCTGCTCAGTATGACTTGCGTTATTGTCCTCATCACCGTGAATCATGCACCCTTGATCTGATTTAACAGTTACCACAGCTTTCTCTCTCTCTTTCTTTCTCTCTCTTTTTCTCTCTCTCCCTCCATCTCTCTCTCTTTCTGTGTCTCTCTCTCAATTCAATTAAATTCAGAAGTGCTTTATTGGCATGACAAATAGTTAGACATTTGTCTTTTGTCTTGTTACATACATTGAACATACAGGTATAACACATGGACTTAACAACAGACAAGTAATCAGAATTTAGAAATAAAATATGTGCCTAAACAGACATTCATAGGCAGCCTAAAGTAAAATCTCTCTCTCTCTCTCTCTCTCTCTCTCTCTGTCTCTCTCTCTCTCTCTCTCTCTCTCTGCCACTAGCTGTAGTGATGGTAAGCAGGTCCTCTGACTGCTGTTTCCCCTCTAGCCTCTAAGCCTTTCCCCCACAGTTACGCTGCCACATGTTGTGTCAACACCAGGAAGCCAACTGACTGTGGAAAAACTACACGCCACAGGCGCAGTGCCAGCCGTAACCCAGTTGGCAGCCTGAGACGG
>NC_085005.1:23894479-23944479 GCF_963854185.1 Sardina pilchardus
AATGCACACCTGTCAATGCACACCTGACCCATAATAACAGCATGTCCAGAGCAGGTTGATCAGCCCTGGTCAGCCGTGGTCAGGTACCCTCAGGTCCTGTGCTGCTCCCCTGTGTGAATTGTGTGTCCGATCCAACTCAGAGCGGCTATGCGGGGAGACCACCTGCTGCTAAATCCGATTTTGACAGACCCTCCAGCAGGGCAGTGGGTAGAGCACATAATGTCATGCCTCCCTGTGGTTCGCGAATCTCGCTGCACGGAGCGCACCAAATCGCTCCTGCAAAAGGGGGGGGATTTCTGGCCTAGCCTATTTTATTTGATTATTCAGCGCAATATGTGCGTGTTCATGTACTGTAAATGCATTAGCGGGAGCTGGTGCTCTTCTCAAGAACCAGCTGTGATTAGATTAGACAGCTGTTGCAGGAGTAGCACACTGCATGTTGGAGCTGTGTGTGTGTGTGTGTGTGTGTGTGTGTGTGTGTGTGTGTGTGTGTGTGTGTGTGTGTGTGTGTGTGTGTGTGTGTGTGTGTGTGTGTGTGTGTGTGTGTGTGTGTGTGTGTGTGTGATGTTGGAGCTGGACATCGAGAGGCTCAGTGTGTGTGTGTGTGTGTGCGCGTGTGCGTGTGTGTGGGTCACGTTGGAGCTGGACACCGAGAGGCTCAGGAAGGTCCTGAAGTGAATCCTGAAGTGGGCAGAGAAACCACCACACTGTGAAGTGCTACATTAACCAGGAGCTATTACGTTGTAAAACAAAGTCAACAGAGGTATCAGAGTGGCTTGGTCAAGCAGGAGTATAAATGAGCAACCGATGATCTGATCTGCATTAAGGGTTTATTATGTGTGTGTGTGTGTGTGTGTGTGTGTGTGTGTGTGTGTGTGTGTGTGTGTGTGTGTGTGTGTGTGTGTGTGTGTGTGTGTGTATCCCTCTGTTGCTGACGTGTGTGTGTGTGTGTGTGTGTGTGTGTGTGTGTGTGTGTGTTTGCTTCCTGCAGGTTCTGCGACCTGGTGAACAGCCTGGCAGAGGAGGCCTGGAGAGGCCCAGAGGATGCTGACTGTGATGCAGAGGCCCTGGAGGTGAATCCTCTCTCTCTCTCTTTCTTTCTCTCTCTCTCTTTCCTTTTCTGCCCCCTTTCTTCTCTCCCTCTCTATTCTCTCTATCTCCTTCCCTTTTTCTCTCCCTTTTTTTCTCTCCTCTTCTGTCCTTCACCCCTCCTCTCCCTCCCTCTTTCTATCTCTCTGTCTCTTTCTCTCTCCCTCTCAGCCTCTCTCTCTCTGTCCATCTCTTGTCCATCTCTGTTATACTCCCTCTCTCCCTCTCTCCCTCTCTCCCTCTCTACCTTCAGTCACAGAGCACCATGTCGTGTCAAGGTGTCCTACCGAACCCAATCCTCCTCTTCCCTGAAGCTCTGTTCCTGCCAAGGAGCTTTTGTTATGACAGGCTGAAGTGGTTCCTGTTGCACGCTTCATTTGCATCAAGAAACCCAGCGCCGCATGGCACAGGAGCTCACCATTGTATTATTCATTTGATTTTATTGTTAATTTAATACATTTATTCATTGACAATGCCAATCGCACACAATTGTATTTTCTGTGCACCAGTAATGCCAAGAGGATCAAAAGGAAAAAAAATGGCCACGTCCGTCAAGTCAGACCACCTGCTGTGGTTCACCTCTATTTGTTTGAGTACGGTTCACTGGATGTGAATGTGTGCACACAATATTAACACGCCCACATAGAACCCAATGGAAGCACGCTTCGGATCGAGTGTCAAACAGGTCTTTTAAATTGTTTGAAGTGTTGTGTTTGCAGTGATTATTCATGGCTCTTTCACATGCAACAGGATTGTGTTTTTACTCAAGCGTGGTGGAGGCGCTGAGGTTATTATGGCTTTCGTTCCCACCCATCGCTCCCTCCCACTTTTATTTTCTTATTCTCACTTTCTTTTTGTTTTGCTCTTTGGTCTTTGGTCTTCTTTGGCCTCTTTCACTTTCTCTCTCTGTCTCTTTCTCTCTCTCTCTCTCTCTCTTTTTCTCTCTTACAGTACGACTATGAGTATGACGAGCACGGAGAGCGGGTGGTTCTGGGTAAAGGGACCTTTGGAGTGGTGTACGCAGGTCGCGACCTGAGCAACCAGGTGCGCCTGGCCATTAAGGAGATCCCTGAAAGAGACAGCAGGTGAGAGCGATATCATTACTGGTCACTCCAGGAGCCTTCAGTCAGTGCGGTTACAGTACAATGTGCAAAACACTCGGCGTAAACCACCAGTCGGAGTATTATCAGAATTTGGAATACTCCAGTCAGTGTACAAGCTAAGTGAACAGGTCAAAATCGATTCCCAGAACCTTTCAGCAGGGGAGTTTTGAACATTCTAATATAATCAAGGACTCTAGAACAGAGCTAGCTCCGTTCTAGAATCTTTGATTCTAGACAATGAAAAGCTCTGTTCCACAACAATGCAAGGTTCCATAGATAGAACATTGTAAACCCCAACTGTAATCGGAGTATGGTTACGTGACAAATTCAATCAGATTGAAATGAAATACTCAAGGTTATCTTCCCCGATTTTATACATTTGGTGTAGAGAATTTAATCGGGGTAAAATGAGTTTGTTTCTTTGCATGTAACCACACTGAATGTGACAGGGTTACACAAGCACTGATGTTCACTTTTCACTGCATTGCCCCTTTCCGCTTCATCTGCCTTGTGTTCGACTGCAGACTGACAATGAACCGCCGCCTTTTGTTTTGTGCATCTTGAAAGACTGTCAGCCCTGCTTTTCTTTTAACCATATCAAAGAAACTCTGCCCTCTCTTAGAAACACTTAGCTTGGACGGCTCACAAAGCACATCCATCTTCCCCTTAAGAATCTTGCCAACTCTACTTGAACCCCCCTCTTTCTTACATTTACGTGGACATGTAATGATTTATCTGACACTTTTATCCAAAGTGACTGCTCCGTCATGTTAGTGTGTTCAAGGCAGTGAGGATATTTATTTCATTACATAATTGTGGCCTTCGCTCTAGCACACACCTGCTGCTTCATTGAAGGCTTAATTGTACGCACATGACCCTCTCGGTGTTATGCAAACACCGCTAACAATGCTATGCACTTGTTGTAGCACCGTGAAGGGGAGAGGGGCGAGTGGTTTCCTGTGTGTGTGTGTGTGTGTGTTTGTATTTGAAAGTGTGTGTGTGTGTGTGTGTGTGTGTGTGTGTGTGTGTGTATATTTGTGTGCGTGTTTTTGTCAGTGTGTGTGTATGTGATCGCTTGACGTTGCATCCCACTGAGCAGTGTCAGAGTGAGTGCTTATTTAATCATGCGCACACACACACACACACACACTGACAAACACACACACACACTGACAAACACACACACACACACACCAGGCCTGTGTGCTAGGGCAATACAGGGAACTTATGAGAGCGAGCGAGAGCCAGCGAGGGTCGCTTAGCAACTGCCTCCGCTCCCCGGTGATGGGTCTAGGCGGCGTGCTTGTCAGGCCATTGTTCCACCTACAAGGCTGCAATTAAGAGCCTCCTTAAGAACCTGAGAAGGCTCCGGATCTGCGCGCTCTTCCCGTAATCTCAACCTCAAGTCATTAGGGATGTCATGGAAGGGGTCTCCGAGGATCCGCTCCTCACCATGAATATTTGATGCAGAAAAAACATAAACCCGGCGATACGAAGGACCTTTCACTTTTCATGGCTGTGCAGCTTATTGTTAGATGCTTATGTATGAGATGCCTTTGGCTCCTTGAGCTAAATGAGATGTCTTTAGTGCTGCTTCCTTTGCGACACTGACACGTCTCTCTCTTACGCAAGTGCGCTGAGTAAGAGCCGCTTTGATAATAAACGGTAGTCATAGACGGAAGGCAAATCCATTTTTCTTTCAGTCTGAAGGTTAGGCATTTTGAGGACATTCACAATGGAGGAGACATTCATGATGCTGAAACTATTATAGTGATAATGCAACGGTGTCAAACTGTTAATGAATGACAACGTTCACACAGAAACTATAATGATAACAACATGCGATTTTGAGAATGATAAAAAGCTAACAACCAATCAGAACCCATCACATTTTTGCCATCACGTTTATTAACATGAGGAGATACTTTTTTATCGTTGGTCGGTGTGAACACTTTTATCGTTACGGTTATAGTTATCGTTATAGTTATCGTTCTTGGTGTGAACGGCCCTTTACTGGCTCTGTTTATTTGTTTTTATTTTAGCTGATGAAGGAAATGAATGACTTTTTGTGGTGTGATATGTTGCAGAATAGCAAACTGATTTCCTCATAATGTGAACTCTGGCGTTGACAAATATTTTTGGTTGCACCTCCTTTGGCCTCAGGTACTCCCAACCCCTGCACGAGGAGATCGCTCTGCACAAACACCTGAAGCACAAGAACATCGTGCAGTACCTGGGCTCCATCAGCGAGAACGGCTTCATCAAGATCTTTATGGAGCAGGTGCCTGGAGGTGAGCGAGTGCCACAATAGCACAATAACACACCTGAGAATGAAAAGACTGCAAGAGCTGTTGCCTTTCCCCACATACACTAAGGGCCCTATTTTTGAAAAGCGGGCAAAGTAGGTCAACAAGCAACAAGTCCTTGTGCATCAACTATAGCAATCATGTTGACATGTGGGAACATTGAGCTGCAGTACAGTACCTCATCAGTGTTTTGCAATAAAGGTCTTGCTGATGGTGTTAAATTGGCAAATTGATTTTTCCTAGTTACTAAATTAGCTTTGGTGAATTTAGTAAAATGACTTCACTCAGATGAGGGCCCTACTGTACGTGCACATGATGCTACATTTTAGTGCAGCACCTGGAAGAAGTATGTCTACCTAACATACAGTCCAGTCCAGGTGCAGAGCAGTAGTTGTAACTATGCAATATGAAATTGACATCTGTAATAAATATTAATTAAAAGAAACGGTCAGGATCATGTTGATGATTTATTTGTAGTGAAATAATAGGACACAATCTGTCACTTGCTTAGTTTTAAAAAATCGCTTTGGCCAAAGGCATCTGCCAAACAGCATAGAATAACTGTAAAAATTGATTCAATAGCCTACTTTAATCATTGGACTCTCCGCACTCAGCATACTTGAACTTAACGCAAATGCAGACACTGTGTAAGCCTTGATAACTTCGGAGGAGTTTCTCTGAGTAGTTATATAGGTGGAATTCACGTACAAACAAGCTCAAATTGAAAGCGATGTTTATTAATCACCAGCAACAGCAATAATCCCAAACTTTCCCTCTCTTCCTCTCAAACTTCCTCTCCAACCCCTCAAAGCATTCTGGGTCTTGTAGTTCTGCCACAATGGGTATTCCAGTTCTTACAACTGCACTGGCTGTTTTAGTTCCACCGAATTCTTCCCCTCCTCCTCCTGTGTTGCAGGCAGCCTCTCGGCTCTGCTACGCTCCAAGTGGGGTCCGCTTAAGAACAACGAGCCCACCATCGGCTTCTACACCAAACAGATCCTGGAGGGGCTCAAGTACCTGCACGATAACCAGATAGCGCACAGAGACATCAAGGTGACACACGCACACATACACACACACACACACACACACACACACACACACACACGCACACACACGCACACACACAGCATAGCAGCTTCAAAAGACTATTGACTTTTGGTATTGCCATTACTGTACATTGTTTAAAAATGGTAGCGGAAATGCTCCTCTCTGGATAGTACACATCGGAAAAACATGGCTGTACAGTGAATAGAATCCAGTTTTGTCTTAGTACAGTACTATAGCAACTACTGTATAAGGTCACAGGTACAGTATCAACTGTCTAGCTGTTGTCCATCACATAGTACATTCATTGGGAAAGACTCTATCATTATTCACTTTGGAGATAAATACACAAGAAGGTACATTTGACTTGAGGTGACAGCCGTTACTGGACTAATGCCTAAAACATATAGACTAGAAATTAGCGATGATGACGGCAACGTTTGCTGATCAGTCAGTTCCGTTCAGCTCAGCGGCCGTGTCACGAGACACACCCTGTCACCATATGTACTTCCCCATGGCACTGTTTGCTCTGTACACACAAGTCATTTTAAAGAGCGCCGGGTTATGGCCCGGGGAGTTCCTTATCCCGTAATCCAGCAGGATTCCCTATGTGTACCTTCAGCTCTTAACGCCGGGGGTTTTGAAAGTCTTGTCTCTGAAGAGGATCGTTTCTGTCGGGGCCTCTCTTAGCCCTACGCCCACCACTGTCTTAAGTTCCACCTCATTGCACTGTTTAAGTGACTCGGGCGGCCATTTGTGTAAATGTTAATCACTTTGTTTTGGTCAAGGCCCACCCTTTTATAGGGGGTTAAAATAATCAGGTTTTTTATTTGTCTGCTATTTCTGGAAACTGCTCAATATAATGTACAGTAAATATAGAGTTTTTTCCTACTCACATTGTAGAGATTTAATTATTCTATTCTCTCTCTCTCTCTCTCTCTGTGTGTGTGTGTGTGTGTGTGTGTGTGTTTCTCCACAGGGTGACAATGTCCTCATAAACACCTATAGTGGTGTTCTGAAGATCTCAGACTTTGGTACTTCCAAACGTCTGGCTGGAATCAACCCCTGCACCGAGACGTTTACAGGTAACTCTCATCTCTCTCTCTCTCTCTCTCTCTCTCTCTCTCTCTCTCTCTCTCTCTCTCTCTCTTCTTGCTATTTTCTGTCTCTCTCCCTATGTCTTTATTTCTCTCTATATATATTGTCTTACTTTCCCCCTCTTTGAAGATCTCTCATCCCTTTCTCTCTCTCTTCCCTCTCTCTCTCTTCCCCCCTCTCTCTCTCTTCCCTCTCTCTCTCTCTCTCTCTCTCTCTCTCTCTGTTTACCCTTGGCGTCCGCTCCACCCAGCATCATAAAGCCCAGGAGTGCCTCGGTGCCCTTATTTACGGTGGCCTCTCCCTCCCTCTGTGTGTGTGTGTGTGTGTGTGTGTGTGTGTGTGTGTGTGTGTGTGTGTGTGTGTGTGTGTGTGTGTGTGTGTGTGTGTGTGTGTGTGTGTGTGTGTGTGTGTGTGTGTGTGAGTGTGTGAGTGGCGCTGCGCTGCGCTCCGTTCTGCTCTCACGACCCCACGCCCAGATTAAACCAGTCCCCACTCCCCAGGGGTGACGCCAGCAAATGAATGGCGCTCAGAATAGCCTGGGTTGCGGCACACACAGGAAATATTTGTGTGTGTGTGTGAGAGAGAGAGAGTGTGTACTGTACAGTATGTGTGTTAGAGAGGGAGAGAGAGACTGGGAGAAGGAGAGTAGGAGACAGGGAGTACTGTGTGCATGTGTGTGTGTGTGAGAGAGGGGGTTTGGATGTGTGTGTGAGGGCAAGTGTGTGTATGTGTTGTGTATGTGTGTACATCGGAGTGCATGGGGGTGCATGTTTGTGTGTGTCTGTAGAGTCAGGTGATTGGAAAAAAAGTGGTAATGCCAACCCTGACTAAGGAGCAACCAATCATGGACACCTCCTGACCCGGCTGACGTGGATCAGCTGATGGCGTGGTGTGTGTGTGTGTGTGTGTGTGTGTGTGTGTGTGTGTGTGTGTGTAGGGGGGGTGAGGGGTGGTGAGGGCCCCTCTGGCAGGAGATGGTTTCCAGACGCAGCCTGGAGTCTGTGCGGCCCACATGGCGTGCCCACTTTTACTGCCCTCTCTGTGCCCTCTGTGCCACCTCTCGCCTAGTGAAACCGACGCTGTTTCCTGTATTCACATCTATTTAGTCTATTGTTCTGAATTGATAAACCATTTGGGTGCTTGTCCCGGGGTTTGTTTCATGTTCACACAGCAGCATTTTGAACAGAAACAGAAAAAAACAATGCTCTTACATTGGTCAGATTATTGCTTTGATTTTGACGGACGTTCCAAACATAGCGTACCATTCTAGAATGGATTCCCACATGGCCATTTTAACCTGCCTTTGGGGAGGAACACTCCACTTTCCCATTCAGCTGCCCCAGACGAGCCAGGTGTGAAAGGCCTTTGAGGCTGATGACCTCATTACAGTCCAGTAAAACCAGCCTGGTTGACTTTGATCATGAAGTCGCTGCTAATTATAGTCAAGACTTTTGAAAATGTTTTTTTAAAGGAGGATGTTTTCATGCCTTCCAGCCGTCAGGCATTAGTAACCTTTTTTCAAAATGTATTGTGACAAGTCAGCTGCAGATAGACCGGTTGAACAGGGGAGGTGTTGAATTCCTCGTGCTGTAGTTAAGGGATTTCCCAGTGGCCAACCAACAAAACAAAATTATTTTTGATTGTTTATTTATCTAGATATGCTGTATTTATTTACATATATTTATATAACAGTTTTTTCATGTGATTGAACATCCTTTTTGTGTGATCCTCTTGCATAACTGTTCCACTAATATCTGTATGTTCCACTAATTTCTATCTGTATGTTCTTGTCTTGCAGGGACTTTGCAATACATGGCTCCCGAGATCATAGACAAGGGTCCGAGAGGCTACGGCAAGCCGGCGGACATCTGGTCCTTGGGCTGCACCATCATCGAGATGGCCACAGGCAAACCTCCCTTTTACGAGCTGGGGGAGCCGCAGGCGGCCATGTTCAAGGTCAGAGGTCATTTGGGTTCAGACGTCTGAAACAGTATAGCAGATAGTCACATAACGTTGTGTTGATTTGGTCTCTCTACTTTGAGGCTCATTTCATGAAACTAATTTCATATTTTTTTGTGTTGATTTTGCTCTCTAAAATCAGAGTTCGAGATTATACTTGTATATATATAGAGAGAGAGATCGATTAAATGAATGAATGTGTGGGTACGTTGATAAATGCACCTCGGTTGTGTACCGTCTGTGTAAAAGTCTCTCCAAAAACCGCAACAGCGCAGCCCTGTCTGGCTTTGTGCGACCGAAGTGTAAACATTTGAGGGGAGTTGTTGGACCAGACTGGAAATATTTTCCTTCCTCAGCAGTGCTAGAGGAGCTGGGCCTCACATAAGTGGACTGTGGACTAGACACGACTCCATATGCTCCATATGCTCTTAAAGCGTTCAAAGAGCCCAACGCCCCAGCTGCTGTTGGGTGGTCCTCCACTTCTAATTTGAATGTGGAAAATAAAGCAGGCAGACGATTATCTGCTTCTGAGGTTTGCCCCCCCCGCGCCAGACTAATACGAGGTCAGGTCTAGAAGGAATGACCGTCTGCGCTCACCAGCATTTTGCCATATTTAGATGTAGCGCTGCTCCTGGGAATTTAGCAAAGCAAAACAATGGAAATTCATTTTTTAGTACAAAGTAGGGAATTCGGTCTCTCAACAGCGAGGAAAAATGTTTGTGTGAAGTAATTGTCTGGGGAGGGTGTTGGCATTGTTGGAGATTTAGCTGACGGAAATTGAACAGCTTGTGTGGAATTTCCCCACTGTCTCCTCTGAACTTCACTGCACTTGACTGCTGCGTTGCTCAGTAGTGACTAACGAGGAAGCTCGAGTGGACAGCCTCCTCTACTGTGTGCTACTGTGACAGCCGTCTCTACAAGCCTCAAATCATCGATTGCAATCAAAGCTTCTTTGTGATCCTTAATGTCTCCATGAAGCACCTCTGCACTGCCTATCAGAGATCCTGCAGCCTCAACCTCCACTTCCTTAAGTGTGTTTTTCTCTCGGATTTGTAAAGCACAGGAAAGTGAATGTTGTTGATTTTAACTAGTCAGCCAAGAATGGCTAAAGCCACGATCAAAGTGGATGGGGATGCTGCTGCTGCTGCTGGTGGTGCTGGTGGTGGGATGGGTGGTGGTGGGGTGGGTTTACATTCCATTCCTCCAACTGAACATTCCAGACAGCCATGAAAGAAATTCCTCAGATTCCAACATTGAACAGACAGTTTCCTGTGCTTTCTACCTCTCATGAGAGAGAGAGAGAGAGTGAGAGAGTTTGTGTGTGTGTGTGTGTGTGTGTGTGAGAGAGAGAGACAGAGAGAGAGAGAGAAGGAGAAAATAAACGAGTTTACGTGCCTGTCTAGGTGTACATCCCCAGAACTTTCCCATCAGGTGGATACAAGTTCCTCATTCTTTCCAAAAAGAACAAAACTACAGTAGATGTGCTTGACCTGACCCAAGCAGATGGCAATGACAGATTGGTTACAGAGTTTTCTCTATCTTTCTCCACACTGCTACAGGTGGGCATGTTTAAGATCCACCCTGAGATCCCCGAGTCCATGTCCACTGAAGCGAAGGCCTTCATCCTACGCTGCTTTGAGCCCGATCCAGACCGAAGGGCCACAGCAAATGACCTGCTGACCGACGAGTTCCTCACCGTCACAAGCCGCAAGAAACGTGGCAAGAGTGGCTTCACAGGTGGGAACTGGACACACAAGCACTCACACTCACACACACCACACACACACAAACACACACACATCTGGGAACATGCCCGTGCATGTTTGTTGTCAACAGTTGCATGCCCCAAAAGAAACACGTTGCACAGCATGCACGCTCTTAACTCACACACAAGCAGACAGACTGGTATGTGGGGCACACGCACACACACACAAACACACACACACACACACACGCACACACAGAGACACTTACAGGCTGATAAAATCCTGTGAAGTCCCAGATAACTGCTCATCCATTAGGTTCAGAGGTTGTCACCGATAAGGAGACGGATACTAGACTCTCCCAGACACGCTCAGTGGTGTTATTTACATCATTATGCAACGACGTTCCCAGCCAGAGGAAACCAAAATGTCCTCTTGCCCTAGATTGTCATTGATCATTCTGTCATTGAGCTTATACTTACTCCACAGTATAGTAATGTCTCATTTCACATGGGAAATTGGGGGAATTACATTATTCTATATTGAAACTAACAGCTTGCTGGGTTGGGGTGTTCAACTACAGAATCACAAAGCCACTGCATCTCCCCCTTTACCTACAGTAGCTGTTAAGGAACTGTGTGTTTCAGCTATTTGTACCGTCACACTTTGCTGTTTTTTAATATACTGCTATCTGTGTAATGCCGTAATTTCCCGACTATTAGCCGCGGCTTATGCATTCATTGCACAATTTCTTCAGCTATGAGGTTAATACAGGAGGGGCAGTTAATATGGTGTTAGTATGGTTTTGTTTCTTTTAATTTGCATAAAACACCGTCCTGCGGCTTATATGCGGGAAATTACTGTACGTCATCTGGAAGCATGTCCTGCCTGGTGTGGTTGTGTGTAACTCTGATATGTGTGTTGTTGTCTTTTTTTTGCGCCATAGCACTGACCCCTGGCACAGGTGAGTTGTTATCTGTTTAACTTCAGCTGGAATTCCTCCCCCTCAGTCTTTGCTATCTCTCTCTCTCTCTCTCCCCTGAGGTTCATAGTCATGCGTTATCTAGGAGGTGGATGTGTTGTTGTGTGTGATATCCGCAGCACAGTCCATATAAAAGCCTGGATAATGCAAACGTGCTCTCTTAGCCTAGTTCAGTTCTAATTTTATCCGACATGTTCTTTATATAGGGACTAAGATTTTCGTAGTTTTGCATGTTTCGACCACTGACTTCACAGTCTCCCTCAGAAATGTCAGGTGATGTTTATAACGCTGATGTTTATAACGCTGTTTTTGTTGCTGTCAGCTGATTTAAGTACATTGGTCGTCCTGCTTGAAGTAGGCGTGTCTATAGTCTACTGCTGACCTATACATCTGTGTCTTCCATTCACCTGCACTTCATTGCTTTCTCTCTCTGTCTCTCCTACTGTGTATGTTGCGCGTCGGTTTGTGTTGAAATTGAACTGGATTCTATTATATGGTTGAATATCATTGTTTCCTATATATGATATCATATGGTCATATAAAATAACCTGCGTCATATTGCTCTTAGAGACGTTTGTCATGTGGTGTTTCATGCTGTATCATACAGTGTCCTTATCAGACTTCGTTCATGATATACACTTCATTATGTGATTCCATATGTTTTGGTGGTCATGCTTGTTGTTATATGAGCATTGTTGTTTGTTGTGGCTCTAGAGTATCTGCGCAGCATCTCTCTGCCCGTTCCCGTGGTGGTGGAGGACACCAGCAGCAGCAGCGAGTACGGCTCCGTCTCCCCTGACAACGAGCTCACCGCCAACCCCTTCAGCTTCAAGCCCAGCCTCAAGTGTTACAGCGAGCGGGAGGTCAAGGGCACCCGCTCCCTCTTCCTCAGGTGAGCTCAAGGTCACGGAGGTCACCTTCTAGAAAGTTCTCCTCGAAAAAAAAGTTTGGCAGTCTACCATCATGAGTTAACGTTTTGTGGCATGACCGGAACATTGATCCACTCCAGAACTGAAATGGACATGAAATGTTTTGGAGAGTTACAGTAGTCTTATTCACCTACATGGTTTATCTTACAATCAGCTACTAGAATGCACAATGTTCCACTGAAATGTGAAATAACAGAGTTAAGGGGCATTCACACCAAGAATGGTAACTATAACTATGACGATAAAAGCGGTCACACTGACCAACGATAAAAAAAAAGTCTCTCCTCGTGCTAATGAATGTGATGGCTAAAATGTGATGGGTTCTGATTGGCTGTTAGCTTTTTATTATTCTCAAAATCAGTCTGAGAAAGTGATCCCCAATGATATCGTTCTTCATGTGGTTATCGTTATAGTTTATGTGTGAACATCGTCATTTATATTAAGGAGAGCGATGTTTGTTTATAGTTATCGTTATAGTTATCTTTCTTGGTGTGAATGTGAATGGCCCTTTAGTCAGTAGATTCCCAAATGACCAGGCTTTAGAAGAGGTCAGTGATGACTGGAACATATGAAGAACATAATATGAACGTATGAATATGAACTTATATATTCTCAGAGAGCAGAGCAGGCTGAGGTGTAGCATTTTCGTGATTCATAACAAAGCGGCCATTTTCCCAGCATCCCCGTGGAGAACTTTGAGGACCACAGCGCCCCCCCGTCCCCGGAGGAGAAGGACTCGGGCTTCTTCATGCTGCGCAAGGACAGCGAGCGGAGGGCCACGCTGCACCGCATCCTGACGGAGGACCGGGACAAGGTGGTGGCCAACATCATGGAAACCCTCACGCAGGTCAGCCCGAAGGCCGCCTCAACACTCTGCGTTACCCTTTGTTATGTTGTGTTGTCTTTTCTCTCCTTTATTCACAACGCCATCTCTCATCCTATCTGTCTTTCTGCTCTCCATCTCACTATTTCCCATTTTCAATCTCTCAATCTCTCAATCCTCTCTCTCTCTCTCTGTGTCTTGCTAATGTGGTGCTTGGCACTCATTTGTCAGTACATATTCCCTTCAGATTGTATAATAATCCATTATAGATTCACTTTCTAAATCAGCCTTGCTATTACTCTCTTACTGTTTTCCCAATTATGTACTTTTATCACATGTCATATTGCATGTAGATCATCTTCATCTCTCTCTCTCTCTCTCTTGACCCCCACCCCTCCCCCTCTCTCTCTGTATGTGTGTGTGTGTGTGTGTGTGTGTGTGTGTGTGTGTGTGTGTGTGTGTGTGTGTGTGTGTGTGTGTGTGTGTAGGGCTCAGAAGAGACCAAGCTGAAGCACCAGCACATCTCCACGCTGGTGGTGAGCCTGGGCGACTTTGTGCGCATGGCTGACCGCAAGATCATCGCTAACACACTCTCGCAGCTCAAGCTTGAGCTGGACTTCGAGAGCACGGCCATCAGCCAGCTACAGGTGGTGCTCTTCGGCTTCCAGGACGCGGTGAGTGACCCCTCATACCCAGATTAAATATACTGTATAAAGAGAAAGGGGTTCACCGGAGCAACTCAGATGTGAAGGTTTTTTTACATTTTATTTAAGGTGCCAACATTGTGGGACTAACGTTTCGACGTTACACCGTCTTCATCACTTTTTGTTTTTTCGACTAAATATACTGTATATTCGGTCCAAGGCCCTACGGCAAGGGGTTTATGTTTTAAATAATAACAATAAGGATGATAATAATTTACCACATTTTATTTTTATACAGTAATGCAGCACCACACTAATTTTTATTAAAGCCTCACAGGCCCAACAAGCACACACTGGCTACACCTCCTCATATTAGCCCTATGGCATGAACATTTTGTCCCACCTTTTCCCGTAATTTCCCGACTATTAGCCACGGCTTATGCATCGTTTTTGCAAAATGTCTTCAGCTATGAGGATAATACAGGGGGACAGTTAATATGGTGTTAATATGGTTTTGTTTCTTTTAACTTGCATAAAACACTGTCCTGTGGCTTATACACAATGGGGCTTATATGCGGGAAATTACTGTAGGGAATGTGTGGGTGTTGACCTATCAATCATATGACAGATGGAAGTATGATAGATAGATGGAAGTATGAAGATTTGACTAATGAATATTAGATATTAAATGAATGATGAAGTGTCGTGGGTCTGGTGAGAGGTCCCTGTAAATGAGGGCGGTTTCAAGATAAAGTTAAAAAATATCACTTCGGTAGCCTTTCTCTTCAGATGTCAATTTGAACTAACCCTTTTTATTGACATGTTTTTCTTGTGTCAAATCACATATCACATACAGCATCATCATGAGCTCATTTGTAAAAGCAGGAATGTTCTGGCTAGTTTCGTATTCTATATCGTCTACATGTACATCTTCCTTCACGGGAACTCGTACAGTAGGTGGAAGCTGTTGAAGGACTTATGATGTGAATGTCACCCTGATGTTCATGCCATTCATAATTGATGAGTTTCCTCATAGCTGCTACTTGGTAAACAGGCTGAGAGAGTATCAGAACTGATTAAATATTAATTTATGAGTTAATGATTAAATTAGCCATTGAATAACTCACAACAGATGGCGTGAGCAAGGAGTGTAATTGGTGTAATTTCAGTCTGCATGTTTTTAAAAATAGCTACAGTACAAAGTGAATCAAGCAGCAATCAAAATAGATCAGTTCCGTAATGTGCTGTATTTGCATACAACATGCACTGCCATGCTATAAAAGTTTGCCCACGGATGTGACTTGAAATTTTTTTGCTTGGCTAGCCATATTTTTTACATGCCTTAGTTCCTTCCTCATTCTAAAGCATGTGCGTTTCCTCTCCGGTATTTTCTGAGCAGTTTTTACAGAACATCGTTCAAACTGAAACCAATAGGGGGAAGTCTGTTAGGTTATCCAGACTGGAGAGGCGAATGTGTGTCATTTGCCACACACACACACACACACACACACACACACACACACACACACACACACACACACACACGAGCACAGTCATGCAAAGGACTCTGGCCCCCCGCCTGGCTGGCCCTGGATTAGGTGTGTCAGGGAGAGATGCCCCCTTGTGGACAGACAGGGTAATTAGGAAGAGGGAACGGGGAGACAGGATTAAATAGATTTCCGTTTTTGCATTCCAATTCAAATCTACCAGAACTGGGGAGTTAAAATGATCCAGTTATCAGATTTATTGGGGCTGTGCTAGACAATGGAATTAGGAAATGGAGTGCTCATGTGTCTAAAAAGTGTATACGTTTTTTATGTACGCCTACTGTACAGCCTCTTGCACTTTGTGGGAAGAGTACAGTAGCAACCTTGTGGAAGAGCAGGGAATTAAATGAGTTAGTTCTGTTTAGGTGAAAGCACTTTTGATACTGTGTGTGTGTGTGTGTGTGTGTGTGTGTGTGTGTGTGTGTGTGTGTGTGTGTGTGTGTGTGTGTGTGTGTGTGTGTGTGTGTGTGTGTGTGTGTGTGTGTGTGTGTGTGTATTGTTGTAGTATGTGTGTGTATGTATGTGTAAGTGTGTGTGTGTTCTACAGTAAGGATGCACCAGTTGATTTACTCTAATAGACCGTTCCTGTGGCTTTGCTTGTTTCCAGGTAAACAAAGTCCTGCGCAACCATAACATCAAGCCTCACTGGATGTTCGCCCTGGACAACATCATCCGCAAAGCCGTGCAGACGGCCATCACCATTCTGGTGCCAGGTAATGTCTGGAGCCCGTCCCAGCCTCTCCACCGGCTATTTCTATCCCCATCGACCCAAATAGACTTTCCCAACATAGAGCCCACTTATATGCGCTGCCGATCGAACTCACTGAACCCATATATGTCATTGTTATGGAAAGGAACCTCGTCGTAATCATAATAACTCCAAATTGTGGCATTGAAAATTCCATGCATTGAAGATGAGCGTTTCCATCAATGCAGATCAATGCAGAGGAAGGAATTATGCAAAAATAATAATAAGGATAAAAACAAGTCTTGCCCTTCACAAAACAAAACTGTGCGGTAGAACTTCCCTGGAGAACATGCATCAAAAGAGGAGAGTGAACACATGCAGAGGAGAGCAGCCTGCAGTTATCACGATGCTTAAAAAGGGGTGATCATAAGAGTTGGCAGTGTTTCGAGTCTTTCATCATAAAACACGAGTAGGTGGGCAACATGACTCCCGGCCACTGTGGAAAGATGCTTCTCACTTAACCCTGCTGTTGCTTTTTGCAGCAGCGCCCAAGAATCTAAAAATGTGAATGTTGCCAGGTAACGCTCTCCCAGGCAAATTGAAAAGAAAAGAAAAAAAAAAAAACATACATAAACATTATGCTAATTAATTATTTGACATCACTGGTGAAATGGGATTCTGCATATTTGCCATTAATTGCCCTGAAAACTGTTGTAATATGAATCTTGTCGGTATTAGTCATTAGTGTGCTTGCAAAAGCACACTATTGTTCTCCGTGCGTTTCATATACTACTTATTTATCTTAAGTCAAACTTTTGTCTCCCTATCTTGTCCTAGGGATTTAGAGCTAGAGACGCCGTTCCACCTCTCACGCGTCGGTCCTGATGCGAGGATGGTGGCTTGTATACAGCTTTTTGATACGCCTTGTCGTTCTCCCGTTATTCCAGTTTTTCCGGTCGATTTTTTCCCATAGGAATGAATGGAAAAGTGATTTTTGAGCGCTGATGCCCACACATTTGTCCACCTGTAGCCCAAACCGTAAGACATAAAGTCATGAAATTTGGTACGCTGATAGAGGAGACTACCCTGATTGACACCACCAGGTTTCATGCTCGCCACTCTCACGCTCTAGCGCCACCAACTGGTCAAAGTTGGAAAACGCGTTCATGCCCGTAACGTTTGATCCGTATGGCCGATTTTGATAAAACTTATACCGTTGGAATCCTCTGACTCAGCTGATTCCAACGCACTGTGTGACGTCATTTTCCGCCATGATGGATTTTCCACCATTTTGAATTTTGTCCAAAGTCAAAGTAAAGCAACTCTGGCCGCATAGTTCCTCCGATCGTCATGAAACTTGGCACGCGTGATATACAGACCAAGGCGGATCAACCGCCTTGATTTCGCCTTCATACGTCCAAGCGTTCGCCTGTGACAACCAATTAAATTCAGCGAGCGAAGCCGCCAAACAGGAAGTGTGCCTATCTTGGAAATACTGTGACGTATGAAAGCCATATTTGGTGGGATGACTTGAGACCCCATCCAAAGCACCCTCAATAAATTTGGTGTTATTCGGTCTGTCGATGGCTCTATAATTAGCAAAAACGTGTGTGTTGGCGAATGTATACTATTAAGCAGAATAGCTCATCTTAAATTGCTTAGGTCATGCAGAAATGACATTTCAGAGTGATTGAAGATACAATGTTGATATTTTAAAAAAAAATCAAATCGAGGCCATTCTTGTAAAACATATTGGTGTAATTCTCACAGCACTATGGAGTCATTCCATGTATTTTCATACCTTCATTATGGAATGGTACTTGACTTCCACTGTTCAATTGGTCATTGGATGACATGGATTGTCCGCAACGGTACAATGTGGGTGTGATTCTAGGATGGTCCGCATCGGGGTGTCTCATCCTGAGACTGATATATCTAAGCAATGCCATGGCCCCGAGGGGCAAGTACGGACTTACGCGCTGTTAGCCAATGATCGTGTTCATTTGGTATATATACTCGACAATCACACGATGTTTCATACTGACGGTGTGTTTTGGATGATTTGTATTGACCTGAGCATGCTGGGTAAACTTCACTCCAAAATTCGGCGAAATACCGGAAGTACAGCGGTCGCCCTGTCTGAGGATTTTAAGTTTCGTTTTCTGTTGTGATGATGAGCAGACGGCTGTGCACAAAAAACATAGATAATTAATTTACCCTTAGACAATTCCTGCAGTTATCCTGAGTAATCCAGCCCTTTACATTCAGAGATGCGATCATTGACAAAAAGTAAGTTTGATACATACATCGTTAATTCACACTGGTATGCAAGAGGTTTGCTAATACACTTAAACTTGCTCTTGACATGATTTCCATGAAGTAATATACTGTAAGTGTTCTCTGAAATTATAATACTTCATGTGTTTAGCTTAAGAATCTACTGTTTAGCGTTTCTACTGTAAGGACGTAGACTAGTCTTGCATCTCTGTACTCTTCTTCTGTTGAGGTGTTGTTGCCTAGTGACGCCCTCTCGTGCAGCCTCATGCTAGTTCATTAGAGACGTTATCTAGTAGTACACCACAGTGTTGGTGAAGTTCATGACGTTAGTTTTGAGTGAGTTTACTGCCAATTACCTTAAGTTGAAGTTGTGTGCGTGTATGACAACAAAAGTAAGTGACCGTAACCTTCGGTCATGTGTATTGGGAGTGGGATGTATCTTTCACGTTGATATGCAAGGACTTAGCATGCTAAACGGAGCATTAGCATTAAGGGTTTGAAATGAAGGAAGCCTGTGTTACTTGTGTGAGAAGTTGAGCTTATAGAATGAGAGATAGCGATACAGTTTATTTAGTGACCATATTAATGACAGTTTATTTGGTTCTTTACAGACCACTATACATTATAAGTTTATTCATGCTGTTGTATGGTGGAAGAAAACTCAATAAAGAAACTAAGGAGAAACTACTGCTTCACAACCAGTATTCTAACCAAAGATTCTAGCACTGTATGATCTTTGGTTCTAACTGACGCCATCCAAGCAACACAATCAATCAATCCATACAGTCCTTTAGCCCCATAGACAGTAAAAGATAGCCCTCATTAACAATCTCCGACTGGAGGAAGTTTGTATCTGTGCTGTGCGAGTTAACGCTATTACACAGTACCGTTTACGCCGCTAGATGGCGTTATTGACCACATAATAACTGTAGTCACGAACAAAAAGGTTTCTTTTCTTTCTTGAAGGGGTTAGCGTTGCCATTGCTGTATGTGTGTCCTGGCTTACAATTCAGTTTAATGAGCTTAGTATTCAATGCATATCTGTATGCTGCAGATATATTATCTATAAATAGCCATCTACCTATATTTCTCTGTATGTATGGAATCCTGAATGTCTCTGCTGGAACAATACAAAGTTAAACCCCATCTCTTCTCCGTCCTATATTCTAACCGATATACCATCCAGTATAGTGCCACTACCCTACCTGAATCAGTGCAAACCTATAACCTTCCCAATAATAATAGTAATAATAATTAGGTAAAAATAATAGTTTCTGCTTTAGGGAGAAATCTCAGAATTCCCCTCCAGCTAAGGAAAGTGGGAGCTATGTTTTTAGACTCAGTAGGCAAGCTTATGTGTGGAGACTTAAACTGTGAAGTTTGGCCCACTTATTGTATAGCAGTTAACAATTCTAGGTTCAATGAATTACATCCAACACAAAGTGTTATAGAAAGTATTACTGTGTGTTTCATTTAACTATTGTTCATAGTAAACATTTAATTAATTTAGGCTATGGGTGGTATAGGTGAATTATTACCACACAGTTACTATCTAAAACTAGAAAATGTAATTCCATGAAAGGAATTACCATTGCATGTAAATGCAAAAAGGTTGCTAGCTGTGTAAAACATATTAGGCCTATAGTTAAAAAGACAACTAGGCTAAACTGAAGAATAGATAAATAACAATTACAATTCCAAGTTGGAAAGTCACATTTAAAAAGTGATTTATGAAAATGCATCAAAATTGTGGATATAGGCTATTTTGGAAAATAACTCTTCATTTATTAGAATTTAAAAGACTGAAATGAAGTTGCCAACTTCAAGTTGCAAGAGCTGACTAAGTAGCCTACAGTGAAACGACTGGTAGGATAGCTTACATAGCCTTCATATCTACACTAATGCAGGTTAAAAGTAGGCCTAGGCTGACACCATTGGAATACTGTACGGAATACAATCTCAAACAACGCCAATCAACGATGATGCAGCAACAGGTAGGATATCTAGCAAATGTAACGTTAGCTTACTAGGATAATTTATGTAGACTACACATATTACAGGATGAGCTAGTATGTTCTTCGAAACCGTTTCCAGGTGTGTGAGTGTGATTGTCCTAATAGGAATAAGCGACTGTGAGAAGGCTTGAACCTAAATCAACTAGTAGGCCTGTCTATCAGGTTGGACTTCACTTAAAACGCTGCTCTGTAGAGATGGCTAAAAGCCCTTGTGTAAGCCCTGTTCGCCTTGCAGCCTACCCCGACGTTAAACGTTAGCCTGGAGCAAGTTTGGTTGTCGTTAACTAAATACAGTGTTTACGTTGACGTTAGGTTAGATTGTCTTTAGCTGTTGATAACGTTACCGAGAGCAAACCGGTTAGGCTACTGTAACGATATAAACAAATCAAGTAAGGAGTAGCCTAAGAGACAAGACGATAACGTCCTGGTTTACAGCAGCTGCAGCTGTTACAGCTTAATGAGTAGACGTAACGTAACATTCACGTAGCCTGGTTCAGCGCATCGGCGGTGGCATGGCTTTGGATCAGAGATCCTTGATTACTGACAGCTGCGCACTGACGTAACAATTAATCTTTGCCGCTAAAGGGTCTCAATGTAAACCCTATGGGAATTTTAATTTCTTTTATCGTAAATATCTCAAAAAGTATAAAGTTCACACATTTGAAAAATACATAGAACAAATCTCCGTTACAAGTCCTGTGTAGGACTGCTTGAATGACGTCAAACGGCTCAGTGGTTTTAGAGCCTTTGATAGTTGATTTTGGTCGGAAGCAGAATAATAATTATAACGATAATAAGAAGAACAGGGATAACAGTACATTGCATTTACATGCAATGTAACTACGTAATCCTTAATTGAGATTTCATTGAAAGTGATAGGTTGAACTTTTAAAAAGGGGTTTTAAAAACTGTTTTTGTACTTTCATTTTATTATGTCATAGCCTACTGAACTGAATTCTAAGAGTTAAAAACAAAGGATAAAATAAATGTTTTGTGATGCTTGCATTGCATAGTATTTCATTTAGGATAAGCTATATTAAAGCAGTTAGAAGTAACAGTAGTCACTTGACATTTCTGAGGATTTGCATATTTCCACCAGGGCAGTGGTAAAGACATTCTTCAGTGGAGGCACCACACAGTTAATCACGCTATCAACATCTTCTTACCTTTTCTTCTGTTATTACTATTCTTTAACTTTATGGTAGACAGTGAGTCCAGCAAATTGAGAACCTAGGATCCTGTTTATGTTTATGAATGTGACTATGTGTATAGTAGCCTATATGTTGAGACATAAGGGTGGAAAAATAGGTTACATTTATATAATGCAAATGATTAAGTTAACAATGTCATTGAATATGTTGTACAAACAAGAAGAGCGAAATGGTAAACTTTTAAGAAATCATCATCCACATCATAGTTTGATGCTGTGTGGGGTTATGGACTTGACAGTTTTGCATGGAATTGCTCATACAGTATATACATATGTGTGTGTGTGTGTGTGTGTGTCTGTGTGTGTGTGTGTGTGTGTGTGTGTGTGTGCCTTGTTGCCGGTGTACAGTATTTCTGAATCTGAATATGGACAGGAAATGGCATAGCTTTTATCACATGCAACCAATCCAAAATCGATTTCATATTAGGGATGTTAACCGGTGACTGTTTGACCGATGGTTGACCGTATCCACGTTAACCGACCAAAGTTGTCGCTAGTCGGTTAACAAAAAAAAAAGAGAGGCATCTTTAAATTAGCCTAAAGACAGTGGACTAAACGTTACTACAGCTAGCCATCTCATTCCAAGAAGATCTTTTTTTCGTGAAGTTAACAAATTATCCCTCACACTCAATTTTTCATAACTCGCCTGCTTGTAGGCTAGGCTACGTAATAAACCAATAAAAACATTTGGCACGAGGTCACAGCGGTGGCCGGTGCGTCTTTTGCAATCTGGAAGTGCGCTGTTTTATCCATTGGTTTTATCGTGTTGCAGTCTAGGCAACTTTCCGCATAAGATGGGCTTAGATTTGGAAAGACATTACATCTACATTTCAGGAAGGGTCATCAATGGTAACAGATAAGGTAATGATCATCTTTCGTTATTATTGTTAGCACTTCCTCAAACTAAACTGGCGCTGTAGGGGATTTAAAAAAGTGACGTGAGTGAAAGGGCGGCGCCGGGGCTGTGTGTAGCCTATGAGCGGGGGACAGAGAGATGAGAGTTGGGAAATTGCGTGGCTGTTATTTCAAATAGCATAATTTATTTTAAACGAACCGGTTAACCGGTTTCAACCGGCTAATGAGCCTCGGTGGTCGGTCAAGAAAATTTGTAGTTTTCGCCATCCCTATTTCATATTCAGACACGTTAACCAGTAACAGCCTGGTTGCTTTGACATATCAACACCAAATTTGATCCTATTACACCATTTGAACAGGTGAGTCGTCCTATTTATTCTACCATCAATTTGAGGCTATAACACATTGCAACTTACTCAACAGTGAGTAAACAGCAGATGTTCCCGCAATACTCCTAACATTACTCGTATTTGTTCTAGAAACATGCCTAGTTCCTTAGGCTCCTTCCTTCTTTCACTGGTTACGTGTTTCATGCTGGCTACACGTGAACAACTCATACATAATTCAACACAAGGTCTACAGACCTTAGAGGTGTACATTTCATTTCCATACATCAAAGCATTCGCCCATGGCAGCCAATCAAATTCGATGGCGAAGCCTCCAAACAGGAAGTGAGGTCAAATCTCGGAAACGCTTTGAGGTGTCAAGACCATATTTGGTGGGACGATTTTGGACACAATCCAAAGTAGCCTTAGTAAATTTGGTGTAATTTGGCCACTAGGGGGCGTCGCAATTAGCAAAAATGCATTTTGTCTCATATCTCTTTACGTCTTTGGGATGACATCCACATTTTTACATTGGAGGTGCTCTGGGACATACCACTGATGAACCTAGGCAACCCGTCACGTCAGTGTAAGAATTTGGCAATCGAGGGTAACGCCGCCAAACTCGAAGCAGCTTTGCGTCTTGGCCAAACTTTAGCGTTTTGACCTGAGGGCGAGCGGTCGCGTCTCCTGCCGGAGCGCTTTCGCGGCGCGTTGGAGCAAGCACACTTCGCACTTTCCCACCGGGAAATGCATTCTAGTTAGTCATGTCGCCATGTACATTGGATGACAAAGGTCACCATTTAAATGGCAAAATTATTTATTCCCCCTCTTGGATGGTGACTGCTAATGCTACGGACAAATTTGCTCCGAGTTCAGAGTTGCGCTTGTGTCAAGCTACACGCTTCATTGAAACACAATTGATTTGAAACAGCATTACACGGAAGCCAGAGTGTGGAGGCAGCTGTTAACAGGTCTTACTCTTCAGCAGTGTTTATTGATTTAATAAGGCTACTTCAGGGAGAGCTTAATCTGATTCACTATTTTAAACACCGCACACAGCGATGTGCTATGCTATCTATAAAATCTTCTCTCAGCTGTCACTGTGCTAGTGGGATTTGCTTTGCTTGAAACAGAGCTTAGGTAAGTAATGAGTATTGTGCTTAGTCAAGCTCATCTTAAACTGATGAGTGTACATGTTACACTGCAAGCATTTACTGATCGTGCATTGTTGAGTGAAGTTGCTAATAGTAAGTTCTACAGTATATAATAGTAAGAGTTCCCCTTGAGCCATAGAATGTGCATCATGTTTTAGGTACAAACATGTAGACAATGTTAGTAGAAATGGGAGGCCTGTCACATTCTTGTTTGAGTTTGATGGCCGAAGCTGTTTTGGTATGCATGCTTTCTGTTAGGCTTGGGCTAAAAGTTGGAGGTTTGATATTTGCTTGCTCGTTAATGTTATGTGTTGTTTGTGTGCGTGTGTGTGTGTGTGTGTGTGTGTGTGTGTGTGTGTGTGTGTGTGTGTTTCTGTGTGTTTCTGTGTCTTTTTGTGTGTGTGTGTGTGTGTGTGTGTGTGTTTCTGTGTCTTTGTGCGTGTTTCTGTGTCTTTGTGTGTGTGTGTGTGTGTGTGTGTGTGTGTGTGTGTGTGTGTGTGTGTGTGTCCAGAGCTCCGACCTCACTTCAGCTTGGCCTCGGAGAGCGACCCCACTGACCAGGACGACGTGGACGAGGAGGCGGAGCCTGAGGACACGCCCACCCGCAAGCAGCGGCCCGAGCCGCGGGCCAATCACCACGACGACACGGTGGCCACGTCCGGCGTGAGCACGCTCAGCTCCACGGTGTCGCACGAGTCGCACAACGCACAGCGCTCCGTCAGCATGGAGCTGGGCCGCATGAAACTAGAGACCAACAGGTGTGTGTGTGTGTGTGTGTGTGTGTATAGTACATACATATACAGTACAGGTGCTTTTTGTGTGTGTGTGTGTGTGTGTGTGTGTGGTATGTACATATACAGGTGTTTTTTATGTGTGTGTGTGTGTGTGTGTGTGTGTGTGTGTGTGTGTGTGAGAGAGAGAGTGTGTGTGTGTGTAGTACATACATATAAAGGTGCTTTTTATGTATGTCTGTGTGTATGTGTTTGCGTGCACGTGTGTTAGTGTGTGTCTGTGTGAGCATGTGTGTGTGCAAGGGCGTCTGCAAATGTGTGTCTGTGTATGTACATTTACTTGTGTGTATGAGTGTGCTTGTGTGCGTGTATGTGTGTGTGTGTGTAGTGTACATTGTGTGCATTATGTGTTTCAATGCTCCCGATCCCTTCTGAATCCAGGCGAGAAATGAGAATGTTCTTTTAATGTGACCTCTTTTTCACCCCCTGATGAAAGGCAAGCACATTGCACTAGCCTCCCCTACTGACTCTGTATACTGCCACCTAGTGGACACATGATGCACTGTCTGAACCTTAAGCACTATTCTATTGATGTTTGGGAGTATATATTTTATGAATTGCGAGACTGTAATGAATATTTTCTTGTCGGCTCAGTAAGATTATTCCTTTCTTACTGAGAAAGTTGTATGTTTCATAGGCTGCTGGAGGAACTGCTGGAGAAGGAGAGAGAGTATCAGTCCATCTTGCAGCAGGTTCTGGAGGAGAGAGACCAGGAGATTAGACTCCTTCGATCACGGTCACAACCCATCGGTGAGTCCAGAAACACCTCATGTCTCCCATTAGGAAGGGAACCACTTACCTCCTGATGTTAAGTCAGATCAAGCCATCTGAGATGTCCCAACTCAGACAAATAGACAACTAGAACATGCATGATGAAGAAAATAATTTAAATGCTGTTTTACATTTAAATTTCGTCACTGATCACAAAGTTTTATCCAGAGTAGCGTATGAAGGTTCTCTGAGATACAATGGAATCCATTATCTTTGGGTTGTTAGCACTAGTTTGCTAAAGGCCTGCGGGAACATGTTTTACCAGTGCAGTGGGGTATCTTTTTAGTTGATAGTTATGCTATAGTACTGTATGTTATGCTATGTTGCACCAACCCCTAGGCTCACACCTCAAAGCTGACTGGAAGGTGATGAGACGGGGTAACTTCTAGAGCTAAGTGTTAGCGAGTGATGATATTCACACACTTTCCCGTTAATACTGGGCGACAGACTTTTACCTAGAGATCTGTAATCTCGAAGAGGCTTCAAAAGAGGTGCAAGAGATTAAACTGAGTGCTGTTGTTGACGGGCGTTGACGTTTTGCGTTCCCCCCTGACAGACATCCCCATGTCGTCAGGAAGGCAGAGGACCTCCTGCATGCCGGACTCCGAAGACTCCGAGCTGGCCGAGTGGCTCCGACTACACGGGGCAGACCCAGATGCCGTAGAGCGGGTAGGACTGTACCAAAGATCCTTAATTATTGACAAGATAGAGCAACATAATGCATCTCTATGGAAGAAAAATTCGAACAGTTCTGCTTAAAGGGGGATTTAGCCCCCCTCCCCTTTGCGAAGACAGAACGCGGAAATGATTGAACGTTTGCGCCTCTCGCTCCGCTTTAACCCTCTCTGACTGTACTCACCAGCACGGCCCACGTGATTGACTTTATTCAGTACTATGGAAGGCGTCACACAGAGGTCTGCCTCTCATGCACATTCTTACGCAATTATGAAGAAGAACACAATAATAATAATAATAAAGTCATTTATTTCTCCTTTTTTTTAGCATATTTTTGGGCCTTTTTTGCCTTTATTTATAGGACAGTGAAGAGTGATACAGGAAACAAGTGGGAGCGAGCGATGGGGTGGGATCGGGAAATGACCGCAGGTCGGAGTCGAACCCAGGTCCCCATGGGCACTCGGACTTGTTCGTGACACGAGCTCTGTGGCCCGTTGCGCAACAGTGTCCCCAAAAAGCTAATTACAGTGCATGAAAATGCACTGTACTGTTCTTCCTAGGCTTTTTCTTATTATTATTCTTCTTCTAACGCACTTAATGGAGCTTCAACCGTTTAACGTAGAAACTTCATTCAAACTTTGTTGCGTAGGTCTTACTTACGCGATGTGGGCTTTGTATTTTTCAACTTTGTAACTTTTATACTTTTTAAACTATAAATTAAAAACTATTAAGATTTCCCCATAGACTTAACATTACATTATGACATCATAATAGGGCAATTAGAATCTTATGCCAGGTGGCCAGGCCAGCTGCAGCAGCTCTCTCTCTCTCTCAGGCATTAAGCATACATTCTCTGTGAAGACTACATATCCTGTTAAACTTCCTCTGTCCACAACTGTTTCAAAATAAAAGTCCTCACTGCAATAATACACTATTAAATCATTTAACCATTGAAACTACTCATCTATTTAACTGTTCAACCATTCCCACTGTCAGTTATCATCAACTATGCCTCCAGTCAACTACATGAGACCTCCATGTACCTAGCAACCAACATAGCAACCATTGAAATTAAGCGTTTATGACCGTTTCCATAGCAACCAACATGATTATACTGCAGTAACTTCTTGTTTCCTGATAGTGGCCACCATGGATACCCTAGCAACAAATGTTTCAAAATAAAAGTCCTCACTAGCAAGTTAGCTAGTTAGCATTGTTAGCATAGTTAGCATTTTTAGCATAACTGCAAAAAATCATCAACTAAGTTAGCTAATCAACCTGGTTAGCATTGTTAGCAAATTTAGCATTGTTAGCATGTTTAGCATTTCTGTTAGAAATCATCGGTTAAGTTAGCTAATCAACCTGGTTAGCATTGTTAGTAAAGTTAGCATTGCTAGCATAATAAGCATTTTTAGCGTAACTGCTAGAAATCATTAGCTAAGTTAGCTAATCAACATTTTAACATGAATAGAAATCATTAGTTAAGTTAGAACTGGAACGTTTCATCTTTAAACTGTCTACCTTCACACTATCAACTCTCTGTAAACTATGCAACCACCATGTTTACCCTAGCTACACCTTAGTAACCATATCAACATTATCTATCTGTTTTTGCATTTTCATGCACTGGTAATTCCTTGGAATTGCATTTCTAGTTTCTGTTGTGGTTCTCACAGTGTAGGAATGTAGGAACATGTTATATGTACATTTATTGATATGTATTATATGTGTCTGTATAATGCTCTTTATTCAGTGTCTTCATGGAGTGTGCCAATTGCACGCATTTTTACATACAGTACAGTGCATATTACAGTTACATACTGTACATGTATACAACACACATTGGTACTGTATGTGTTGGATCAGTAGCTGTTTTCTAGTTCCTTGCTCTACCAGGTGGAGCTACAAGACACACGAGTGGATATCTACCGGCTATGTCACCTTATTGTTTCTAGTAGTGTTCACTGATTAACTATCATATTTGATACAGGGTGAGACATGAATGTTCTATTGAATTCATTCCCAGATCACTGCAGAGGACTACACTCTGGATGACCTGCTTTATTACGTAACGAGGGAGGACCTGAAGAGTTTGCGATTACGGTAGGGTTCTCTGCCTAGTACTCTTCTGTAATGTTTTTTTCAATAACTAAATTGAAGAACCTCTTGCACATCAATACATGTATTCATGATCTGAAACCCCTTGTAGTCAAAGTACTGTAGCTTGCCGAAGGATGCAGGCATACTCTATGTTTCAAGCCATCGGTTGACCTTGACAATTGGCTGTTGCTGGATTCTTGATGCTTAACATTTGTGTCATTCGAGGACCTTGTGAGGTTGTAAATGATTTCCCTCTCTCTGGGCCTCCACCCAGCTGGCTTATTTATTTGCCATATTTGAACCACATTGCATGAGGAGGATGTACTAATGACCTTATTAGGGTGCTTAATGTGCATACAGTGCTTTTGTTTTTGTTTGTGTCTTCAGTACTCACCCTCTTTGTTTGTTTGTTTGTTTGTTTGTGTGGTTTTGTTTGTTTGTCCATAGAGGAGGGATCCTGTGTCGACTGTGGAAAGCCATCTCAGAGCACAGAGAGAAGCCATCTTGAGAGCGGGTGGAGGAAAGCCTCACAACAAACCCAATCGTTCAGCAGTATTCCCTTTTACCCACAACACTGCACTTTACACCCAGTGTTTGAATCAAAGACCAAAATCTGTCACTCAGGCCCCGAAAAAAAGTCCACTGAGCTCGCTGAGTTTACTTCACGACAGGGTTTAGGGGCTTCGTCAGGAACTGTTACAGAGACTACAGTACATGTCCGGGCCTGATCCTAGCACCGCCTCGTTCAGCGCCACTAAGATTTTTTTTTTTTACGTTTCCTCCTACGATTTCAGTGTTGCCTCTTTCAAACTGAAATAAAAACTATTCTATTTTTTAAAATGTTTTTTTTATTATTATTATTATTTAAAATATTCTTTATTTTCCAAGAAAACAAACAATTCTCAGAGGGTGTTTATGACCGCACTCGTTGCTTTGCGTTGGAAGTGTAACCTCCCTAGCAGGCCAGGAGCAGAACCGAGCTATTGAGCTAATTATCATAGATTACACAGAGAAGATGGATGCCCAGCATATTGACAGCCCACTTGCTGCAACCTACAGTACTTGTGCTGCATATCTCTGTATTTTCAGAGATACCACTGGCATGGCTCTGGCAGAAGAATACCAACGTTTAAAAATGACCTTTAATGTAAAACTGTGCACATTGCTACTGCTGAGATGTGAATGGCTAACATCGGTGCATACTGTACGTGCAGGTGTGTGTGCACTATAGTGGCAGTCCATTGGCCACAGAGAGGGCACTTCTTTGACCGCCCATTTGCATTTAAACGCTATACTGCCAGTGTGGTCAAAGGGCAATATGTCTGAAGACATGCTGTGAACAGAACCTGAAAAACATATCAGGCCGCTTCTTGCATGCTCCAGTGAATTGGTCATAGACACCCAATGAAGGTATAGTATTGAAGTTATTACGTTATTTTTTTTCTGTGTATGTTCAATGTTTGGCCATTTTGTTTACAAAACCTGAGACTGACCATAACTTACCTGAGATCCGCGGCTTTGCCATCCCCTTCTTTTGTTTGAATTCGCCATCTTTCTTTCTTTTTTTTTGTTGAGGTGTACTCACGTGGAGTTGCAGCCTGTACATACTGTAGACTGCGTAGTCCTGCATTTTTAAACCATCACTACTCTATTTAAATGCATAGATCTTATCCTGTCCAATGTGTTGCAGTTGCGTGTTTTTAACCAATTCCAGCTTTGTGCACAACACAAGCTGCAGACACTGAAAAAAACAAAACAATTGTTTGTTGGCTTTATTTGTTTAAGTCGATTATGCATAATGCCACTGTCCTGTATATTTTCTACTTTGTCTCATTATTGAGGGGAAATGTAGAGTATCATTCTAAATCATAGTTAAGGACAGTCTGTTTGTGTGAGTTGAGGGTGACATACAGTATGTTATATATGCAGTCAAAACTGTACATACATGTCTGCTTCTGTCAACACTTACAGTAATATGGAACAAGCTATCTGTTGCTCTGTGTTAATATTATATTTAAATTCTCACAAAGGAGTTGGAAATGTATTGACAAACTTTTGTTTGTATATAGCATTTCTAAGTGATGTATTTTATTTCTCTTTGTAAATCTTTATTTTGGAATACTTGCTTCTTCCATTGCTTTAACTCATAACATTGCATGTTTCCACTGACATCACAACACAGACCTATTTGCATAGAGTAGATGTTTTTCACTAAACCTTAATTTTATATTTAAAAAAAATAATTGTTTATATTAAATATGAACTATTAATGTGTGCGCATTTTTCCTCAACATATTTAGTTATGCTAAACTAATGAGATTATTTGTGTACATAATATTTGTTTTCATGACTGTCTAAAAGAAATTAAAGTTGGAAATGAAAGGACATAATTGCATCGTCCCCTCATTTAGATGTGAATAGCAACAAGCACCATTCATCTCAAAGGCAGTCAAGGCAGATTGAAAAAACACCTCAATACATATTTATTCCACCAGATATGTGTTAGTTCTTTCACATATAAAATACTTAGATGTTTCTTCGTTTAAGAAGTCAATGTACTGTAGCTACTTGTGAGTTAAAGTAAATGTTGGATGTCACATACCATAGCTGCTGTCAGCAAACAATGAAATGCTGCCTAATAGATGCATACACAAAAAGGCCATAAAACTGCATTTTCATCCATATTCAAAGAAAGAGACATTATGAAACTATGAAAACGAAATGAAAAATAGGGCAGATTTGTCGGACAGCGGTCAGAATTAAAAGTCTTACCATAAATCTACAGCAGAAATGTGTATTGCATTTATAATGTATTTAAATGTAAATGTATTTTGGTACATTGCACAGTCATAGAGACATGCAAAGCTATCAGCTGCAGGAGACAGTCACTGGGCATGGGGGTCCCCCGATAGACAATCAAGTGCTTATCAACAAACCAATATGCACACAAGGGAAGTTTCAGCTTCCGGATGGATGTCCAAGAGACAGCTCATAAATCAGGAGTGAAATATAAATATATCCACTAGGTGGCAGTCACTGTTCATTGAAAACTACAGTAACTCACTCAACTGCAGCATCTGTGTGCTGCATGGATACAGCGATACAGCGACATTGTAGTTAGAGCCAAGTAATGACATCTAAATGACATGTTGATACTGTTGAATGGATCAACATTTCAGTGTTTTCCTGGATCGTAATCACTCTTGACCTACTTTGATAATTTTAGTTTTTAATGGAAGCCGAAGTTGTTTAGTCACACTCTTGCACAGCTAGTGTTAGTACAAAGCACTGGCCCTGTTTCCCAGTCTCTTGAAGTAGCAGACGAGAAATGGAATCGCTATCAATGGAATGCACTGGGTACTCAAAATAGGAGACAGCTTTGAGCCACAATATTGGATGGTCAACAGGAACATCAGTCTTGTGTTCTTTTTCCACTGTCTTTTTACTCCCCCCTTTTTGCTCTACTTATCTCCTCCAGTCTTTGCAGAGACTCACTGTACTGTCTGTGTTTTCTTTGAAGCTGACCCAGGGGCCGGGGCACGGCGGTGCGAGGCCAGGCGAAGCTCAGAGCCGACGGAGAAGACAGGCGGCGGCGGGCCGCTGCCAAATAGGCCTCGCTCTTGAGCCGCGTTCCACTCTTTCTCCTCTCACGGACTCCCAGTTTTTGTGTGTGTGCGTGTGTGTGTGTGTGTGTGTCTGAGAGAGAGAGAGAGAGAGAGAGAGAGAGAGAGAGAGTGTGTGTATGTATTTTCCAGCCCCGCTGTCTGGGCAAAGTGTGCAAACATCCCGCAAGTCGGTCTGCTCACCGGAGGCCAGAGGCGGGGAGAGTGTCCGGAGCTGGCTGCCACTGCAGCACGGGCGAGGGGGGGGGGGTGCAGGGAGAACACCTAATTTGTGTGTATGTGCCTTTGTGTGTGTGTGTGCGTGTGTGTGTGCAAGCATATAGGTGTGTGCACATGTAGGTGTGTGTGTCTATGTGTGTGTGAGTGTGTTTATGTGTGTGTGTGTGTGTGTGTGTGTGCCTTTGTGTGTGGGTGTGTGTGTGTGCGCGCATGTAGGTGTGTGTGTTTCTATGTGTGTGTGTGTGTGTGTGTGCGCATGTGTGGGTGGTCTACAGGAGAACTGTGGACCGCACACAATGTACTGGTGTTTTTTTTTCTTTTTCTCTCTCTTTCTGACAGGGTATAATATGGTTGAGAAGTGAACACACAGCCATGAAAATAGCGTTTGCTCCTGTTTTTCATTGGCTGTCTGCAGCACACCTTGTGTTCGGGAGTTAACAGATGGGGGATTGTGTGTGTGTCAAGAGGTGGGGTGGGTGTAAGTGTGTATGGGTGTGGGTGTGTGAAAAACATCTCCTCCAATGGGAGAAAGGAATGAGGTCCAGTGTTTTTTTATATAAAAAATATAATATTTTATTTCAAACTACAAAAAGTGAAAACATGTAACTGTTTGGTCACACTTCTCAATAAAATAGTACACACAACTGTCACAAGAACAGCCAACTCAGGCAATAAGCTTACAATTAACATAACAAAGCAAGAGAAAATAACAAACCAAAATGCTTTTAAAATTAAATTAACTTAAACTGTACAAAATATGTACAATATGTACAACATTAAAATATAAAAAAGGAATGAAACGACAAATCATCCAGTCTTTTTTTTTGACAAACATCACTGACTCAATGAATCAGTCAGTCAAATACCTCTATCTCTCTTGTTCTCGCTTGCTCTCTTTCTCTTTCTCTCTCTCTCTCTCTCTCTCTCTCTCTCTCTCTCTCTTTAATAAACTCAGTGCTGTAGCAAACCCTGGAAGCATTCTTGCGAGGCTCCTTGTCTTGGGGGGTGGAGGGGGGGTGGGGGGTGGCTTGAGTTGGCCGAAGCCGAGACCTTGGCCTGTCATAAACACTGCAACACTCTCGCACTCAGTGAAGACCAATTTTCAAGAGCACATTCAACTTGCACTCGGGTGGGTAAAGGGTGCTAAGCCTTCCAACATGAGGAGGCCCTTTTTTTTTTTTTAATGAATTCTTCACCCTTTTTTCCTTCTTCTCTCGCCTTCATGCTACCACAAGTGCTCAGAGGTTGCAAGTCTGCCAAGTTAGTCGGGTGTCCACCACCACAGTTTAGGGGGGGGGGGAACTGGCATGATGCCAATTAGTGACAAGACACGTTGTCACATAGTAGGACTAATAGTGCAGTATTTTTTTTTTTTAGGGCTGCAGGGCAGCCCTCTGTCTTTTGAACCCTTATTAGGGGCATCCGTTTTGTCAGGCTAGTAGCCTCAGACATCCATCAATACAATTGTACATATAGAAACTGAATATACCTATATAGATTTTGCAAATGCACAAACATGGAAAAAAAAAAACTGAAACAAGACAAACAGATATTGTGCTGCAAGATGAGATGGATATCTGTTGGATTCAAGTGAACAGTCAATGGATGGAGTTGTTCTCCTTTCTTTCTTTCTTTCTTTCTTTCAGTCTTTTCAGGGACTTTGTTGTGGCATTCGTCCTATCCTTCATCTCTGGATCTCTAATGACTTATGCCATGTCACCAAGCATCTTCTTGTAGTATGTGGACTCAAAGATGTCGTTCTCGCTGGGGCAGTTGAAGTGGCAGGCGCAGGTCTTGATGAACATCATCTGCTTCTTCATCACCTGACCGTCGGGGCACTTGAACTCCATGGGCAGGGTGGTGGTTCTGTGTGGGGTGCAGCAGCGACCATCGGTGCAGACTCCGCAGAACTTGGGCCGGTAAGACTTGGTGGTGGTGCAGCCCGAGATCTCGAACTTCATGGGCTTGGAGACACGGGGCGTGCGGATGCACTTCTTCCCTTTCTGCAGAGAGGAACGCAAAACAGAGAACAGAACCTTTAAAAAAACAGCTCAAAACATCTCAAGATGACTGAAGTCAGCTAGCAGATACTTTAAATGAATTAGCTATACTTAGCTAGCTAGCGACTAAAAGAAACAAAAGGGGCTAACACTGGATCTAGGTGATACAAGTGAGGGTTGTTCAATCAGTTGCTCAGTATTGGGCTAGTGAGAGTTGGTGTCCTGACATGACTACTAAAGAAACTTGCTATGTAGCTATGTAGCTATTTAGCTAGCTATGCAACAGTTGTCAGTTGAGTTTTGGGGCAAGATGCTCACCCTGATTCTCTCCTCCAAGTGGGACTCGCAGGGGCGAACCATGCAGAGACGGGTCTGCTTCTCCAGGCGGCACTCGCGGTTGTCGTTGGTGACCCGGGTGGAGATGCCCAGGCCGCAGGTCTTGGAGCAGGCGCTCCACTCGGTGGTCTGGACGAGGCAGTTCTCCCTCATTAGAGCGGGATCAGGCCCATAGGTCTCCACCTCTCTGTGAGCTGAGACAAGGGACAAGAACAAAAAACACACAGGTCAACTTCCTGCTTGGTGCCAAAGGTGTGTAAAAAAAAAAACAGCTCATAGAAATACTACACAACTTTCAGGGTCTTTTAAGTTGCCTTTAGAAAGGCATGCCAATGTGAAGGAGACTCACCTGCCAGAACTGGTCCAACAAAGGTCTGCTGGTGAGGGGAGTCGCACACCCACTCCTCGCAGCACTTCCCTGGCACCTTAACCCGGCGGGGCATGGGGCAGTCGGGGCTGGGCAGGCGGACGTCCATGCCGCACAGAGGCACGCAGCCCACAGCGCCATCTAGGCAAGTGCACTGGTACTTGCAGCTGCTCTGGAAGGACTCGCCGCTTCGGTAGACCATGCCGCCAAACACGCAGGTGGCACCGTCCCTAGCTGTCAAGAACGAAAAGCCAAACGATGGTCAGACATCTTGTCAACGTTTATCAGAGTAATCTGGACTGTGGACTTGTGCACTACACAAGGCTATGCATGCACCAGATAGGAAGAGAAGGGAGTGGAATGTCATCTCACCTGTGCAGACTCCGATACGACGGTTGCTGGGGGATCCGTAGTCACAGTAGAGGCCCCTGTGTGGGTCGCAGATGTCCCTCTCCGTGCACAGCTCGCCGAGCTGCTTGGCACACACCCGGCAGCAGCCGCAGTTGTCCAACACCAGACTCACCCCTGGGGCACACTGAGGGGGCACCTCGGGGCAACTGCACTGGCCACTGCACTCCTGGGCAAGAGCCTGGACAGAATACGGTTCGGTTAGGACGCAAGCCTCGTATAGAGCTCATCAGACGACGTTCACCCAAACACACAGCTATCTGTATCTCTGTCTCTCTCGTGTCAGTGGTGATCAACAACCAGACATGTGCACCTGAATTTGAAAGCGCAAGGACAAGCCAGGACTACCAAAGGACTATAGAATCTGGATGTCGCCTAGACATCAAGCACTTATTGTTACAAGATGCTGCGAGCTTTAAGGAGCTAAAAGGGCAACTCGTGCCTCTACACTATGACTGAAACGTTTGACTTACCACATGCAGGAGAGTGAGGCAAAGGAGGGATGTCAGGATGGTCATTCCAGTAGACATGGTTGGTTCTTTCTTCGTCAGTAACAACAAAATAATTTCAGGTCTTGAAAATCTTCCTTATTCTCTTGAGAGCAGTGTCTTCAAATGGTCGGTCTTCTGATCAAGTCGATCTCGTTTGTTCTTTCCTGTCCTTCGTAGGTCTAGTATTTCTTCGTCCGTTCAGCTCAGCGTAAAGCTTGGTTCAGTCCTGCTCGGTACTCTTCAGTTCGGTTCTCGTCTCGTGTCTCAGGTAAAAGCTAGAGTTTAGCTTCAGTAGTAGAAGTAGTCGAGCAGAGCAGAGCTCCTGTTGCTTCTCTCTCAGGTTGAGGAGGAGTGTTCTGACTGGAGTCGGGAGCTCGCCCTCTCTTTATACACGCTCGAGCACTGTGACGTGCCAGGGGCTGAATGGAGACCTGGACAAACATGGACATTCTTGGCATTCTTTCCTAGTTTCCTGCCCCCCTCCCTCCCTCTCCCGCTCTCCCTCTCTCTCTCCCTCCCTCTCTCCCGCTCTCTGTCTCTCTCTCTCCATCTTGCCCTCCCCTCTCGACTCCCCCCAACCCCTGCTGGTCCACATTCCTCCTGTCTGAAACCAAACTGCTGTCACATATCAAAATAAAATGTGAAGCTTTGGAAACTTTCCTGCCCATGTCTCTTTTTTTTCGTCTTCTTCTTCTTCTTCTTTTCTTTTCCCTTTTTTAACTTTAAATGTGTTTATCGGTGGTTTTCGCCGACTTGTCATGGAGGGACCAACACATCCTCTTCTGGTCTGGGTTTTGAGCACTTGCCAGACAATGTTCCTGCTGACCTCATCAGGCTTGCATTCGCTGTGTATAAAAATTCTGCCTGTGGTCATTAGGCAAGGCTGGGTGTTTGTTGTTATTGTGACTGTTGTTCTTGTGTCTTGTTGTTGTTGTTGTTGTTTCTGGGTAAAACAGATATTGTGTATACAGTATATCAGAATAAAATTCTGTTTATGTCATAAAAGTATTACCAAAATTTAAATTATTTTATACCTTTTTTTGAATGAATTTTAGATAAGAGATGGGCTGCCGTAGGTTTCCTAAACATGAGTCAGATAGAGAAATGTTTGTAAGTAAATTGATTGTTGTCTTTTTAATGAAGTGAATTTATTAGGAGTATTAATTGTATTAATTTGCATTGAACTGTTCTACAGTATACTGTGCCTGCCAAAGGGTTACACAACCGCCCCTTTGGTTAAAAACCATAAAAGAATTCTCATGGCTTTGGTCTCTCAGGTTCGGTCAGCCACTTCGCAAATTCATATTCTTTTTATAGACGTGTGCTCTCACCTTGCTAATAAGGTTTAGTCTAGGCGCTTTTAAAGACCAGGTGTGCCACATTCCTGGGGCACTATCCTATTTTGCTCCATCAGGTCCCAGACAGAGAGCAGACCTTTAGGATTGCAGGAAAGTGGCTAGACTCTGGGGTTTGTATATTTTCAAAAAAAAAAGATCACACAAGCTTCCCTCTTACACACTCTCTCTCTCTCTCTTTCTCTCTGTCTTCCCTCCTCCCTCTCTCTCTCTCTCTCTCCCCACCTCAGCTCTTATGAAAGGCACAAGGTTTCTGCTCACCAGCACCTCCGAGTCGGAAATGAAAAACTCCCAGAGAAAACTTGGGAGCTGCAGGAATGCGGCCCCAGCGCCAGCAGACATACTATTACTACATGCGCCCAGACCTGGAGCGGAGGAAGCGTGGCCTTATAAGGGAATCTTCACTCGCTCCACCACCGCTGCTGCTGCTGCCGCTTCTGCTGCTGCAGTGGCTGCAGTTGCTGCTGCTGTTTGCTGCCATGGCTTGTTGTTGGTACAGTTCTTGGAGCCCTGCTCTGCGGTCTGGGTCTGGTTGCCCGGTGCTGGCATGGGTGTGTGTGTGTGTGTGTGTGTGTGTGTGTTTGTGTGTGTGTGTGTGTATAGATGTGTGTGTATAGGTGTGTGTGTGTGTGTGTGTGTGTGTGTGTGTGTGTGTGTGTAGGTGTGTAGGTGTGTAGGTGTGTGTGTGTGTGTGTGTGTGTGTGTCTGTGTATAGGTGTGTGTGTGTGTGTGTGGGGGGGGGGGGGGGGGGGTGGTTGTTGAGCTCCTCCTGGGCACAGTAGGCATCTGGAGATGGGGGTTCGTTGGCCACGTGGGATCGTTAATGGAGCCTGTCTGTCAACAGCGATTCATTCCGGGTGTACCGAGGCAGACAGGATTTTCACCCTGCATCTCAGCCATGCCACCCCACATACACACACACACACACACTTTTTTTCTGTAACAACCCCCCCAACACACACACAGACACACACACAGAAACAAACACACGACTACCACCCAGACATCAATCCCCATGCCAACCTGTGTCCTTTCCGACTCAGCCTCCGCGGTGTTCCGTGATGTCACATAACTGGGGCTCGTCGTGATGCTGCCCTGCTGTGTTGGACGCGCGTGCGCTCGCGCCTGTTCAGCTGGGTGCCAGCGGATGACGGCCCGGTGAGGCTTTCGCACCCTGGCGTGAGCCCGGGGGTGGAGGAGAACTCCCAACACACAGTCTGGGTTTAATAAGTGACTCACGCAGTGTGGAGAGGGAGTGTATTAACGTCGGACGGACTCCCTGTTCCCTGGAAAAAAAGTGAAAAGCGGTCTGTCACCAACCCATCTTTCCTCTCTCTCTCCCTCTCTTTCTTTTTTCCCCTCTCTCTCATACACTCTCTCTCTCTCTCTCTCTCTCTCTCTCTCTCTCTGTCATACACTATGTACTGTAGCTGGGGTCCACCTTCAACACGAAGCTAAATTCCTTTGTCAATGGACCATAGGTAAATACTTTCAGGTCTGTTAACCTTTAATGTCATGCTCTCTGGTTTTTCCATACCAGCTACAGCACAACGTCTAAAACGTAAGTCCCTTGCATCAGTCATTTCACAGCTGGACGTTTTACATAACACGGCAGCACACTCTTTAACGGCCTTATTTTCTATCCACTGGACCCCCTGACCTTGACACGAGGTCCAATCCGTAATAACCGTTGCAGTGAGTGGGTACGCTAACCTTTAAAGAATTTCAACTTTATAAAAACGTAAGAGGAGAGTGGGTACTCTAACTTTCACACAATCTCTAATTCATAACACTTACAATGTAAGTGTTTTTTTCCAATCTCCACACAATGTTCAGTCCATAAAAAGTAAAAGGAGTTGATACAATGACTGATTGTAGACACAACAATCCCTAATCCACAACAAAGAGAGAGAAAGGGGGGAGGTGGGGTTCTGGACGCCGGAGTCATTTTTAACTAACAGTGACCCCATCCACACTCTGGATGAGAGGTCAGGGGTCACAGCGGATGATGTAATGGAACAGATTCCATTCACAGCCCAAATAAACATTGGGTATATATAATTCACTCAGAGCAGTGGCCGTGGTACCAAGTTTCCCACTCATTTGTGGGTAGGAGACGGAGTCTGGTGCTGTTCTTTCTCTTTTTTCCAAACGTTTTTTTAATGGCCACAACCCTCGTGGTGGTTTATTGTCCTCTGTATAAAAATAACAAACACACACACACACACACACACACACACACACACACACACACACACACATCAGTGTGGCTGACTGAGGCTGCCAGAGAGCAATTTTCCGCCGTCCCCCTCGACTGTTCCCTGGCGCACGTTCGCATTTCCAGGGCTCTGTCAGTCTGTCGGCAGATTACGTAACTGGTCGAATTGCAAATGTTCTACCAAAATATGCTATCTAAGCGATGACAGCATTTTTTTTTAGCCAAACCAGAGATCTAATCTTCTGTTAGAATGGAACTGTGTTTTTTTAAAGTGCACGAGGCTGCTGTTTTCTATGGGCTAATTGGAATTCTTTTGGGAAGGTAATGGCCGCCTAAAGTAAGAACTGGAATGGCTGATTATTAACAGATAAGCTCCCTGGGAGATCAGCCATAAAGTATCTGCAAACCAAGGCTTTACAGACACTTACGTAATAACAACAGAACCTGACCTGACTTGATTACAATGAGAACAGGGGAAGAACTGACCCCCTGACAAATTATATATAATTATCAGTAGCGACACCAAATTTTATTGTTGATGCACTTGGACACTCTGTGTCATTTGTACTGTATGTACTATGTGCCACAGGTAGGGCATTGAACTCCAGGACCATGTGGAAATGCTCACACACACACACACACAAATGCAAAGCAAATGAGAAAAGACGAATGAATACTATTACAAGCCCTGGTCGACCTGTTTTCCAGGTTTTGGAGGCGTTTTCCCAACAAAGCCATATGATTTGCTTGTCTAACTTCAAACAGATGTTTTTGCATCTGATGTTTGAAGACACACCCTATAACTGGCCCTAATCTGTTTAGGCCTTGAATTTTTCTTGTGCCATAACTACCCATTTGGGCTTACAGTATAGAACCAACTTTTGGCCTGACCATGTCCACAGTCAATGTGAGAATGAGCAAACAACAACAACAGCAACAACAACAAGAGGTGAAAACAACAAGGTCATTATCTGAGCATTTTCTGTACATTTTGTTTTTGTCTACAGTCCTGTAAGTATTCATTATCCGACTGTACCAACGTAAACACAAGCGAGGAAACCCCTTTGCGTTGGTTGTCTCACCACATAAGGGTTCTCCCGTTATGTCACGAGTGGGTGTGGCCGCGTCGAAAGGGATGCCCTTGCTGTTTTCCGAAAGGCATATTTCTGTCTTTTTTTCCCCTTTCTCCTTTCCTTTTCTTCGTCTTTTTTCCTCGCTTCCCTCGTTCCCCACAACATTCCTGCGGGGCTGTTGTGGTGCATTCCTCGTGAGATTTTCCTGACGTCTCCTCTCGTGCTCGTCCTCCTCCAGGGCCGGGCGCTGATCTCAGCCGTCCCACGATACCAAAAGAGGAGAGAGAAATGGACGAGTGACTCAGGCATTGTGCCGCCCCTTTTTAAGTACCTGTCTCGACAAAGAACATGGGTTTCTTGAAGAGTCGCCATGTGTTGGGTGGAGGGTATTTGTTCTGTTTCAGTGATGTAAAAGATTTTGTGATATCTTAAAACTTGTACTATCATTCTATTTCTACCTGTATTTTGTCAACAATAAAAAAAAAAATGGGTTTGAGATGCTGACGCCAAAGGAAAGCCATACGCACAGTTAGTACTCTTGGCTCGTCTCTTTCCCACTCCAATTCAATCCACCAGCCCTTCCTCCCCACTTCCTCCCCACACCCCTGAGGGTTGTCCTGCACAGTACATCCTCATCTTATCACACGTAAATTACACCTTGAAGCTTGGGAGATTATTTGCCAGAGAACAACTAGACTCTTATACGACAACAGTTTTATCTGTATAGACGGCAAAGTACGCAAGATTTAGTTTTTTCCACTCAAGCCGACTCATTTAACTCAAACACAGATCAGCAAGTCTTGAGGTTTAAGGAGGTTTAAGGATCTACTGTAAGTCTCACGCTATAGAACTTTCACAGGAGAGGGGGAAAACAGGCTTTAAGGCCTTGCTGAATCTGATCTTAACGATAACACTTACTTCAGTCGTGACTCAGCATACTTAAAACATTTAGCATTTCTTTTTGACAAATGTGTTCCTCTCTCACTTGCCTTATCACATCTGGGTGTTAGGAGGGGCCGTTTTAATGTGGGTCAGTCGTCTAACTCTGGTAAGCAATTTTACATGCAATTTAACTTGAAAGAAACTCATCAAAGGCACGAAGAAGCCTATATGCTAAACCCGACGAACCAGAAAGCAAACAGGAGCATGGGGATTATTTTCACTCCGAGACGTATCCAGCGTACCATCTATAGCTAACTTCTATAATTTGGAGTTGGCTGGCCAAGATTGGCTTTGAAATGTCAAACGGCCCCTCCCTCTCTCCCTCCACCACTGTTTAAACTAAGCAAAGGGGGCAGACGGAGCAAAATTAGCAAACTACGAGGGCCGCAGTGCCCCTGCCTTTGAAATGTCATTCCTCACTGAAGTAATTCATTGCCCAGACTGCCTGCACTGGACTGTAGCTGCATAATTTGTGTCAAGGCGCAAGGCCACAGAATATAATTTATAATAGATGCATTAAAAGAAAAAGTTAATGCCTTTTAATGGAATGTTGGTGAATTAAGAGGCATTATGTTGGACCAAGGACGGCTGACCACAAGTGTAGGTGGGATCTGATTGGTGGATACTGTAGATATGAACCCATTGGCCAGCAAAAGAGTCATGAGGAGACAACTACAAGGAGGTGCCACAGTTCTGTTCCATTCAACGAAGAACGCAAATACACACTCACACACACACACACACACACACACACACACACACACACACACACACACAGACAAACACACAGAGAGAGAGAGAGGCACAGACAAACACACACCAGGCCATTACTGGAAAGCTCCATGGTAATCGTTCAGAATGAGGTCTGGCTGGAGCAACCTAGCATCCTCCTGATTGGAATCCCATATGGTGGTCTGTGGACAATTTACTGAACCCCCTGTTCTTTTTGGAATCCAAACTAATGGGTTTGAACAGTGTCTAAGCAAAGAGTTCAGCGTTTCAAATATAGACCCCCCCCCCCCCCCTTTACCCCCCCGTGCCCCCCCTCTCCGTCCCACACACCACCACCCTTGTCCTCCCAACTCTCTCTCTCCACTGACAATGTTATAACTTTGCCAGACTTCCAGGGTTATAGGAGTTGTTTTTTCTCCGGTCTATCTGCAGAAACAGTGGAGCTCTCAGATGACTAACGTGATCCTCTTTTTTTTCACATTTCATGTCTGGCCAAAAGATGACTGTTGGGCAGGCCGAGGCCGAGGGGGGGTGGGGGGGGGGGGGGGTCAGACGGCTTTGTCCTGTAAATCTCCTCTCTGCGCTTCCTCGCTGGGCTTTTAACCTCAGGAACTAAATCTGTGGCTGCACACAGGGACCATCCCAGGATGAGGCCGACGGGCCAAAGGAGGCCTTCACAGACTGTTTACTCTTCCTCCCCCTGAGTAATGCCACCTTTGTGCGCCCCCCTAAAAATAAAGTGCTCTTTGGGTGCAGAATTTAATTGCGACTCCTTTGAAGTTTGTTAGGAGTTTGCCTATGACACGGAACATTTGAAACTCATCTTAATAAGTTTGTGAAGAAGCATAGCCTACTGCAAATTCGAAAACGCGTACTCAATCATTATGAAAAAGTATGGTTTTACTGTTTCAAGGTCTTCAAAAATAGGAAAAGTCATATAATAAAGTAAAATATTGTACAACTGATTAAAAAACTGTGTTTAATCGAATGCCTCTGCTCACATTGATCACAACTTTACATAATGACTATGGTGACAGACTCACACCGTGCACTGTTGCATTCCACCTCTGCGATCACTGTCAGTTGCATAATCCTCTTATTATAAAACATTGGGGTTTTGCTAATGATGGACAGTCTCTCTCTCTCCTCGGTCTTCCCAGAAAACAGCCGTGGAATACCAGCGCTCCGTGGGCAACCGATGAGGTCCCTTGAAAGGAGCTCATTCATGGGCTACGAGTGCCATGGCCGTCCGCGGCACTGCCAAGACAAGCAGCGCAGGAATGCCCTCATCTCCGAGCCAGCGGCCGAGCGGGTGAGCAGGAGAGTCAAACGGACAAACAGAGCTCTGGGGTCTGACAGAAACGAACAACAACAACAAACAACCAATGCGCAGAGCTGGGAACAACATGCTCCATTGGGGTGGAATCTTTTTTTAAAAAAAAAAATACTTCATAAGATAAACAAAAATTGTGTGACAAACATGTTCTCTGCACGCGTGACAAAAAAGTCTTTCCAGTACCAGTGCTGTGGTGTTTTGTTTGTAGTACAATATTAGATTATATTATTTACAGAGCTTCAAAGAAGAGACATTATTTTTGTTCCTTTACTTTTTCCATTCGTGCATAGCCATTCCGACAAAATGTTCTCAAAAGTCCAAAATAGAACCGAGACGCAACCCTTTTTCCAATTAGACAACAACAACACATAAACACAAACCACTAGGGCTGTTAAATGCATATGGGTGAAGTCAGTCTCCAGTTTGTGCACTCAGCGAGGAATCTTCCATAAATGACTCATTCGTCCACTACAGGGGACAGAAAATTCAACCAGAAAAGACCATTACCTAATAACCTCATCACAACCTGGAACTACATACAGTTCTCACAAAACACCCATAGTGGTTGTGTTTGTGGTGTGTCAACACCAATTTCTTCCAATTACATCCCATTTTATTGACTGTTTCATTGTGAGCATATGTTATCTTAGAAGTTTAACATGCCACATGTGGAAGTGTCTACATGATATATGTACAGTATAAAAATACTTAAATAAAACATATGTATGTTGTGGTGAGATTCAATGAAAGCAGTTGGGAGACTCTTGCCAGCTAAGCATACAATACACTGACTCTTAATGTGGAGCAACTATACAGAAGGCTTGATATTTAATCATAAAGATGATCAGAGAAAAATGAATAAAATTGTGTCCCTCTTTACAATTATATTTTCCTTCCTCATTCTCCAGATGATGTGCTAAAGGGACAGTGCTGACAAAATTATTTAGCTTAGCATAGCTAGTGATAGTTGACTTTGTCAGCCATTTCATCTCATCTTCATTTCATCTACCCATGTAAAAGACTGGAAAACTTGTTCATGTACAAGCTTTGGATGTGACAGCAATGTGAATGCTGGGATAAGCTACAGTACGATAGGATTGCCACACCAGCAATCTCCTTTTGCTCTCTTTTTGTTAAAGACAACAATCGGATTTACCTAGCTAGCTTGAGTTGCTACAGCCAGCAGTTAATGCAGCCAGGCAGATACAGGCTACAGTATGCTCTGGGGCCATACATGGGAGCTCATGGACATGCCCCAGAGTGTAGCATTGTTTCTGCCTGGCTATTGTTTTCTTTTCTTTTGAACTGACAGTACTCAGTGACCTTGAGACCACAGAAAATGTTAACATTGGCTCAGCTGACATTACTTCAACAAAATGCACTAAGCAAAAGAGATCACATGATATGTGAACCTCAAACTATATTTTCATTTTCAATTGACTTAAAAGTCATTTTGTAACAAAAAATCCACTATGATCAACTGTCCTGACAGCTATTTTGCTCTGTGTGACTCTGCATGCTGTGTTGGTGTACTGTAGACAAAACAGTTTTTAAAAAAGGAACAGAAAGGTCATAGCTGCCCAGCAGTGGTACTGCCTTTAGGCCCCTGATACTTTTGAGTGGATTACCCAGATTTTTACCAACCTTGTTTGCGAATAGTGTCCATGAAAAATTGCTTCCTGAGAGAAATCAGTCACTGGCTTAGCAAACACTCCCTGACAAAAGGAGGAGACGCTTGCCAGATGACTGTGGTGCCCTGACCCAGTAACAACAAGTCCAACTTGGCACACCGTCCCACAAGGTTACGAATCAGTTCCAGCCCCCCGACCTTCTCCCCTCTTCATTTCTGACCACCCCTATGGCCATCCTCAATGCCGGACTCAGAAACAGGATCAAAACCCACAATCCTTTGCGGCGGGGGTAAACATTCGGCCCCCTTCAAGTCGTCCATGTTTGACCAGGTGTAAGCTTAATGTTATGGTGAACCAGGGAGGGGAGTGTGTAAGCAGGATTCGAGTGAGGCGGAAACCTCATTTCCTTTCATTTATTTGGCTAATTTGCCCCATTCTTGAAAAGAGAGGAAGCCATGTACCTAAACAGCAATTATCCATCTTTCATTGGCTGCTCTGACAGGCAGTTCTGCGGCGATTAAACAGGAATGTCAGCCTCTCTCCATGCTTTGGCGAGTGGTTGCATTCCTCCCTTAATTGGTTTCCTGAGAAAACGCTTTGAACGATCGGGATTGGTGTTGGTCAAAAGGACTTTTGTTTGTTTCATACGGTGCCAACGAAAATGTTACCTAAACTCATAGCGCGACCACGGAGATGTGACTTCACTGTTTTTCTTTCACTCACTCACTTCTTTTCACGCTTTCTCTCCACGCAGGTGCTGCTTAGCGTGATAGCTGAACGTTTAAGTCCCAAGTCCTTGGCCAATTTTCTACTCACATTTCAAACCAACCAAGCATGTTAGTTTTTAATTTGAATATTAAGAAGCCAAACTTAGTATACGTCTTGTAAATATGTGGTTTCGCCGTTCCCTGTGAAAGTCTCCAGGTTTTCCAACTGGACCAAAGGATTTTCAGGTGCGCCATTTTATTTGAAAAGTGGTCACGAACTGACCTTGGCAGACGTGTATGCGCCCCTCAGATGGTTACTGGTGTTTGAACAGAGAGGTATGTCAGAGCAATTTTTATTTCATGGATTTTTTGATGGGTTAGTTTGGCCACTTCAGTTTGTTTTACAAAACCTTCAAAGGATGCTCTGACTATTTGGAATAACTCTGGCCCTTAGGTAGCTGTCATTGAAGGAATCTGACAACTGCATGGTTTACAGCCTGGCAAGTTATTGATAGAGCCCACCAAGATCTCAACTATTTAAAGACAAATTAAAAACATTTTAAAGCCACCAGAAATGTACCTCAAGATTCACCAAAGGGTTTCTCTCGTTGGCTCTTCTGCATTGGCTTAAATGGCTAAAATTCTTTCGCCTAAATTAAGATACCCGCGGTTGTTGCTGCAGAAGGGATTCACAAACTAGGCCACTCTCTCTCCCTCTCTTTCCAGCCACCACAGACGACGTACAGTTCATCTCACACACTGTTAACACCTGAGGAAACTGGCACACTGTGTTCAGTTCAACTGAGGCACCACGGGGAGGGCCTGCAGGAGGCTGACGTGTCTCCGTGACGACACCCACCCACGTACCTTTCCTGGCACGGCTGGCAGCGGTGACCTAACATCGCCCACGTCGACAAGGTGAGCGAGCGCCCGGGAAGAAGTACATCATCTTCACAAAAGGGGCGATTCTGTCCGAGGGTGGGCACCAGATGATTTTGGTCTCGGTGTGACCCAACCCGAAGAGAAGAAGGGGGGGGGGTAGTCATACCACCATTCAGCCGTTTGTGAGGTCAGGATTGCCAGAGGGAGGGGGTACAGTTTGAGGAGGAATTTGTGTAATAATCTCACAAGTCAACTCAGAATCCTCCCAAATATATGGCAGACTTGCGCAAACATTTGGATTTTCGTAAAATAATAATAAAAAAAAATCGGCAAAAATGGCATTATTAATGATGTGTGAAAACATGTAAATAGCAGGTCTGTAAGAAGGGAATCAACATTTGTAGAACACCATTTGTTTACTTATGAGTCAACTTCTTTCATTGTTGTGAGACAAAAAATTACCTAAAACCTCATCAATCTAGTCAAATAGTCTGGTGAAAAGTGTCAACAGTATGAGCATAAATGAAACTGGTGAGCTGAATTCATGCACTATGATCCCTAGCACTTACAATACCTTAAAACTTCACATGCTGTCTATTGCTGGCACAAATATGGACTTTTAATTATGTTTCCTTCTACGCTACACAATAACACTGTGCATTAGTCTCACAATAACGCGTCCTTATCAGGTCAGACCACTTGTTTTGTTTGTGTTGGTGTCTACCAGAGTTGTTATCAGCCCGGACACACTGACAGTGTTCCTGGAGCATGTTACTGCGTACAGTGACCACAAAAACATGAACTTTTCTTTCATATTAGGAGGCATTCATTTCTATCCAGTACAATTCACACGACATAGTGTTTCACATAATACTAAAGGAAACTGATTCCGTCTTCAAAACAATACAGTCACTGTTGTAAAATGCAATGGCAAATCTACTGTAAATGCATTTCTTTTAATTGCAATACTGATGGATATTCATTTAAAAAAGAGTCTTGTTATACAAATATCCTATTTAGCTGACACATTTGGGTGTTGTTCCCATTAGCAAAGTCTGCCATCACCATGATTATTATTTTTTTTTTCAGCTCTGGAGTTTCCCTGAGACCTACATTGCTGAGGATGGTGATATTCGAGGTGGCAAGCAAAGACCAGGGACGGGTTTCCCAGATTCGTTAAGAAGCTCTTAAGTGCTAAGAACTTCTTAGGAGTGCTCTAAGAACGTTCTTAGCACTTAAGAGCTTCTTAACGAATCTGGGAAACCCGGCCCTGAGCTTTGGCAGAGCCATACCTTTTATCAAAGCTACCATGGTGACAACACAATTACATCATGCGCCTGACGACCCAAATCTTCCTGCTCTGTTTGCTTTTTCTGGGCGGTGAAGCAGTTTCGAAATTCGTCCTATCAGCAGCAGACAGAAAGGTATATTTCCACCCACGACCGCACTCTCAGAGGTGTAGACCATACGTCTTGCACGAATGTTTTACTGTTATTCTTTTGATATATCTACAAGCTGATCTCGTTACTTCAGGCCATCTGGATGTCTTTGATTTGCAGGCCACTAATCTTTTGTCAGAGCTGAGTCAGGAGAGATGTGATCATGGAGAGCCACACAAGGTCTTGAGCAGCACTGGGAAAAAGTGTCTGTAAGTGTGTGTGTGTGTGTGTGTGTGTGTGTGTGTGTGTGTGTGTGTGTGTGTGTGTGTGTGTGTGTGTGTGTGTGTGTGTGTGTGTGTGTGTGTGTGTGTGTGTGTGTGTGTGTGTGTGTGTGTGTGTGTGTGTGTGTGTGTGTGTGTGTGTGTGTGTGTGTGTGTATGCGCGTGTGTATGTTGAAGGTGTTAACCGAGACTTTTAATGCAAACCTGCAGAGCGGTCACTTAGCCTTGGTTAATCAACAGACGTTTTCAAAACAGTCTCTTTTTTAATGCGATGAAAGACTAATCAGCAGATATGAAGGCTTGGTGGGAAAGTACCACTGATCTCTCTCAAATCCCTCCAGCCTCTGTGATACCTTTGCTTTGCCGGTCGCCCCAAAGGGAAAAAAAAACAATGTAGTCATGCTAGTCTGAGCTAACTGGAATTGGAATCCAAGGTTTTATTCAGTAAGTGTGACCTTTAAATAGTTTATGCTTCTTCTACCCAGAAGAAGCACAACCTGAATAGCTTGTTCCAATCCTTTGATTGTGATATTAGTTCAGTTAAACATCGACAAAGGGTCTAACCAAAGCAGACTTAAAACCTCAAAAGAATGGGCCTCTTTCATTTTTTATTTTATTTTAGTGTGTGAAGTACTGTACGTTCTCGGCCTTACTCATTTCAGTCATTCCTTTGGCTCCTGGAGTGAAACCGAGGCTGCTTGAGGTTTCTGGAGCGATGGGATTTTTTCCCCCCATCAGGCTTCACATAAGCTTTCATTTACCAGTATTGGTGATTTCGGTACTCCACCACCACGCTTGCACATTTCAACGAAAACAACTATCGATGGGCACAAATAAATTAAGCACGCTCCGGCTCCGCACGACCCAACACAGAACCAGCTGAGCTACCACAAGGCTGTGGTTTATTTGTACTGTACTCTGCAATTGGTGAGTATGACTCTTGTGGTTTTAGGTGGTTCTTTATCCATTTTCTTCCCATGGCCACCAGAAACACATTCCTCTGTGTGCTCCACCCAGCCTCTCCAGTTTAGGTTGTTTATATATAAGAAATATTCAACCACCCCTCTCCCCTGCGTAATACCAAGAGATCAGCACACCTTATTTTATGGTCATCATCAACGTGCCTGGCCTGGCCGGTGTGTGGGAAAGTGAGAGGCATAATAGGTGGCTTTCCATAATTCACTCATTACTATTTTAATGCCGGCGAGTGCATTAATATGTGCAAAGTGTTACCAGGCCTGAAGGTGTCTGCACACAAGTGCCGGCCAGACCACTGGGCCTTATTAAGGCCTGCATGGATGCATGAGAGGTCTACCCCAGAACGCAGACTAAACACAGGGAAAGATGTCGAGCCAGACAAGGATTTCCACCATTCCAGTGTGGAAATGTGAAAGGGGAACTCTCAATGCATGAACTGTTTTGTGGATTTTTAGATTGTGTTATTTTTTTTTCCCCCCTCACTCCCTAACGTCCCCAGACCCTGAAACCATGTGTTAGATGATCTTCCATTTGTGGATCAGATCATTGCTTTCCGATCATAGTTTTCCACTTTGGACTTTCATTATACAGTTTGACCATTTACAGTGGAGTCAGTCAATCTGAAACGTTTCTCAAACTACTTTTCCGGCCTGTCGGAGTCATCTAAGAATCCATATGTGGAAAGCCAAAGCCTTTAAAAAATGTCCATGGAGCACGCACAGGGCAATAACACAAGCCTGTTTTCCATGCAGTCCCAGTATAGAATATGGAATTCTAGCTAAGACTAAGTGATTTGCCTCTCCACATCATTAACATTATATTATCGCTATTTATACAGTATTGCGCTGAGATGGCCTTTTGCCATAAGCCCCTGTTATAAAAGTAACATTGTTAGAAATAAACTGCTCATTATACATCCTCCTCAGACAAATGCTGCAGAAAATTAAAAT
>NC_085005.1:23949479-23971979 GCF_963854185.1 Sardina pilchardus
TTTGTTTGTTTGAACTGAATTCTTGTTTCAGCTAGGAACATTAGACTGACAATTTTATTTAATTTGACATATGTGTGACTATATCCAATCAACTTTTCCCCTAAAAATGTTTTCCCAGGGAAATTGCAGCTTAAAAAAGACAAGCCTCAAATGGTGTGAAAAGTAAACTAATTTTGCTTGTTTTCTTTCGCCCCACACAGGGAGAGCCCACAGGCACACTGCACGCCTTAACAGAAACACGGGACTCCGATAGCAGTCGGCGGGGCCGTTGCGTCTGTAAATGCGCCATTCAATTAAGCCATTACTGTAATTAGCTGACTTTCCGAAGCCTGACGGCTGCTCGCGGCTGGGCCGGAGTGACTTCAGCGTGGCCTCTGTTGGCCTGGTGCTCCGGGTATACTGGGCCGATTGTGGCGGTTGCAAGGGGCGGCACACTAGGGGCCTGTTCACGGGCCTCTCGCCCCCCCCACCCCGCCTCCCGCTCGCCACCCCCAGCAAAGCCAGTGAATGTGGCGGCCATAACTTGCATTCCAACACCTCATGCCTCATGCTGGATATCAACCCTCTCTCCAACCCCCCCCACCCCCCCCCACCCCAAATTCTACTCTCCCCTGCCTTGCCTCACCGATACCAACTATACTCCTCAGGTGTTAAGTGCACCACCCCCCAAGGTGTTTCACTCAGACAGGGGAGCCCCCTCTAATGTACTGCATTCAGACCACCACCCAACAACCACCCAGCTCCAGCCCTAGCAGCGGCTAACCCCCCCGAGGAATGTCCAAGGCCACGAGGGCCCCTCTCATACCCACCTGAGGCCCCAGACTTGGGAGATTGCTTGCTTGCTTGCTTGCCTTCATACTGAATTACAAGGGCCTGTACACATGGGGTTCTCCCACACAGCGTCTCTCACAGAAATCAGCCTTCAGAAACTCCACTGTGGAACTTTTGACCCTGGGCCTTTTTTTTTTTTTTTTTTAACGCATAAAAGCACCAATGAGGTTTAACCCGTAAACGTAAATCACACCAAGCCAAATTTCGATGGATGATTATGTCATCCCAGTGTGTTCATTGATTTCAGTACAACTTGGTGAAGTCCGTGTTGTCATGGAACAATTTGATTGGTTCTTCATCACAGAAGAGCATTATGTACATCACAGAACACCGGCATTAACAGAACTGCACTGAATCCAACCATCAACAGAACTGAGATAACTTTGCACACATGTTGAACTTCAGAGTTCGTCTAGCATATTTGGTCCGGCCCATATGGCTGTCCACTCACACAAAAGAAAAAGTCCAGTTTTTCAGATGGTGTACTGTCTACAGGGACGTTTATGGGGGACTTGTGCAAACGGGATGGTGAAGGTGGTCGTCTACAGAGCGGGGTCCCAGGCACTGTGCAGGGCACCTAATGACGTCTCTAGTGACGACAGCTCCATCGTTTATGTGTTTACTCTCCAAACGCCCCTTTCACAGGCCGTGTTGACTTATCTCACCATAAACCTGCGAGCCTCCACAAAGAGATGGGAACCTTCTGGAGACTGTTGGTTGGGGTTGAAGTCAGGCGGGGTAGGGTGGGGTTGGGGTTGGGGTTGGGTTTAGGTGGGAATGGGAGGGGGCTCCAAACAAGCATAGATGTAGACAGGTGGTGTTGTGGGCGATGTGGGAACATTTTTGCATGCCAGTGATAGAGCTGTTCGGTGGGTGGTGTTGGGGTGGTGGTGGTGTGTGTGTGTGTGTGTGTGTGGGGGGGGGGGGGGGGGGGGGGGGGTCTGGTTCACTAAATACTAACAGAGTCCCACAGCAGAGCCCAAGGAGTGCTGCAGGATTGCTGTGTGGCTTCAGATATACACAGATGGGGCCTTTTTCACCATCAAAAACAACCTTTTGGGCCTTTTTTTTAACCATCAAAGCAACCTTTGGGCCAAATACATCACCAACAGAGCAGAACTCACTGGGGCCATTTATGTTCAGCACAACAAAATGCAAACCCTTAATGAGGGCACCAATGGAGGGCAACAAATACCAACAAATGCTTCAGAATCAACTACCAACCAACATTCTTTGGTAATTTCTCCTACACCCAAACACACATACACACACACACACACACACACACACACACACACACACACACACACACATACACACACACACACACACACACCTACACACGCACACACACACACACACACACACACACACACACACACACACACAGAGATACACACACAGAGACACACACACACACACACACACACACACACACACACGCAACCGAAAGCCATCATTGTTTCACTCTCCCAAGACCTCCACCACCACTGCCACCACCAACAGCTTAACCACTTTCCCAAGCCCCAACCCTGGGTTTGGAGTCCCACCCCAGGGCTGTCTGCTGTGTCCTTCCCCACCAGGGTTACACACGCTGTCCTGCCAGCGGTAAAAAGAGAAAAGGGACTTGGCAGGCTGGCCAGCGGGCCGCGGGAGCCTTCCAGTTGCAGCTCCGAGAGAAAAACGAGACTTTGGAAATAAAACCAGACAGACCCAAGTGCCTTAATTGGTCACAGTGGGCTCAGAGGAGAAAGACATAACAACACACATAAAAAAAATCGGAACATACTGGCCGGGTATGATCAAATCAATAAGAGAGAGGAGAGAGAGAGAGAGAGAGGGTGTGTGAGTGAGTGAGTGAGGGTGTGTGTGAGAAAGAGAGAGAGAGAGAGTGGGTGTGTGTGTGAGCGAGAGAGAGAGAGAGAGTAATAAGCTTTTAATTTTATGTTGAGGTTCCAGACATTAAAAACACAGGTTGGCCAGGAGAGGCTAATTGTAAACGTGTGTATTGGAGCCTTCCCATTTCATTCCACATTTTTCTGAGGGAACACTCAAACATGCCCGCCCCCATACCCCCTCTCCCTCCTTCAACACACACACACGCACACAGAGAGAGAGAGAGAGAGAGAGAGAGAGAGAGAGACACACACACACACACACACACACACACAAGGCTTTATGAATTCATCCTGTCATTCATCGGGTTTCTAATTTCTCTGAAGCTGATTTGTGATCTGCTGTTCACCAGCAGCCATAACTGATGCTTGTGTTTTTAGCACATTCTTTTGCATATGGAATCGAGCTACACACACTGTACCGAAAGATGTATATCTTCCTGAAGTATGAATAAAGCTGTGACAGACTTTGTGAGCAAATGGTGTACAGACAGACAGAGCAAGAGAGAGAGAGAGAGAGAAAGGGAGAGAGAGGGAGATAGAGAGAGAAAGAAACTGCATTTTCAAAACTTCAAATGTTATGCAGATATGGTGTGATTTGTGAGCCCTTGCAGGGTGTGTTTCACTTTTGAACAGATTGCGCAGCGCAGTGCAGTGCTGCGGCCGTGTGTTTATCCAGGTGTGGAGTATTTTGTGCGGGACAGCCCATAGGTGGCATTTCCTCCTCTTACGGGAACTGTGTGTTCACGGTCCACCCATGTTCGCGCCAGACGGCAATTATGACAGACCGGCGGGGCTGCAGTCGTCTGCTCCGCTCGCTCGCTGGCACGCAGTTTTTAACGCGGGGTCAGAGTCGAGATACGACACCCACAAAGCGCCTGTGCCCGTGCAGAGACCTTTTTTTTTTTTGGCCCACGCTTTCATCTACAAAACACCTGCCCTTTGGAGCGCTCAAACACTATTAGCCCACTGCACTCGTCTTCCACGGAGCTTTCGATTTTCATGGGGAGTGATGCGAGAGGAAACAGATGTTGCTGCATAATTAAGCGGGCAGGTCTGTGAAAAAGAAAAACAAAATGAAGGCAGTTCACTAGATCAAGCAGAAAAAAAAGGAAAGTCAGGAGAGCCATTTGGAAAAAGAAAAGGATTGCTACTCAAGCCATTGCATATTTGCATGGTACACAAGGAACACCGAATGGAGACCAGACTTCAAGAGTTCAGACTTGGAAAGCCTGTGTGTGTGTGTGTGTGTGTGTGTGTGTGTGTGTGTGTGTGTGTGTGTGTGTGTGTGTGTGTGTGTGTGTGTGTGTGTGTGTGTGTGTGTGTGTGTGTGTGTGTGTGTGTGTGTGTGTGTGTGTGTGTGTGTGTGTGTGTGTGTGTGTGTGTGTTTGTGTGTGTGTGTGTGTTTGTGTGTGTGTGTGTGTGTGTGTGCATTGTTGATGTGCACTGCATTATTTTAAGACTCTGCAAGAGACCTCACCACCGATTGGAAGCAATACTGTGGCCTAAGCCTGCCTGAGAATGTTCCCCAATGGAAATGTACTGTTTTGAGTGTGTTATGTAGTTTCTGTTCTATAAGATAGGCTTACATCAAGTGCAATCTCAACAGACACACACACATGTAATGCTTTAGAATAACATGTGCTTATTAGCTATTAACAGTGCATAATAAGCAGTTAACAATTAGCATAGCCACTGGAATGAGTCCTTGGAATGATATCGGAGCATATTCTCAAATTCATCTGAACTACCTTCAGTAGCAAGTACATATTCTCATCAAGTGATTGCACGTGGATTGAGAGTGATAGCTGACCAAAGAGGAAAATCACAAACAGACCACAAATATTCCTGCCTTGTAGGTGAATGTGGATCTCAATTTAGACATTTTTAGAATATACTAACCCCATTGCCTGGGATTCGGCCAACAGGCACAACAGTCTGCAGCCATATGTTTTGAAGGCGAGGTAAAAAAGCCCACACAATTGGCATCCAGCCCGACTTTAAGATAGAAGAACATAGAGAGGGTTTGACAAGAACAAGGGAGAGCCTTGTTCATGTTACAGCCATGCAGTTATATGCATGGCCATGTGTGTGTGTGTGTGTGTGTGTGTGTGTGTGTGTGTGTGTGTGTATGTGTGTGTGTGTGTGTACTGCCATGTAGCGTGTGTGCTTCTGTCTGATACTGTACTGTACGTCCAATGCACCTGCCTTACTAAGAAAGGAGTAGGCAGCTCAAAGAATACAGGGCTCTTTTCCTATATCTTGCTAAAATAATGGTGCGTATCGCACATACCATTGGTGAAGGCAATGATACACATTTGGAGATCAACTGCAATGGAATAAAAGTGCTCTACTGATGTTCAAGCCATGAGATCTGCAGCAAGCTAATTGCCAAAGGGAATTTTAAGTAGATTACTGCCAGGGATATATTTATAATAACATGGATAGCTGCATGTTATGGACAATGACAAGACCATTTCGACCGTCCCATACCTTCATTTTATGGAAAACTGACAAGAGCTTGTTTGGAAGGTTGATGGTCGTTCCTAATGCACATTAGGCTGTATAATGCATGGCCTCAGGGGAACTTGCATGGTTTTAGGTGAAGATTGAGTAAATTCTAAGAAATGTTAAGAGCCCTGTGGCCTCAGAACAAGCAGTCCTTAATCTAGGGGTGTTATACAACATGTAGGACTTGACAATGGCTGTGTAACAACATACAGCACAGTGAGTGGCCTTGGCCACCATGATCTCACTGCAACAGATGTACTGTAGAATAGATACAGTGACCTGACAGGAGGACCTCCTGTGTGTTGGTTGTGCTTGCATGATGGGGCACACATTTTGGTCACTCTGTGTGTGGTGTGATGACGCAGGGGGAAGCGGCACACGTGCTGTGTGTGTGTGTGTGTGTGTGTGTGTGTGTGGTCGCCCCGTGAGTGTAGCCTCGTGGTGTTCGCTTCACGTAGGTCTTTCTGTGGTTTGGGGAAATGAGGCCGAAAGGACCAACCAGGGGTTTGGCTCAAAGCACAGATAATTCACAAAAACGTAAGGCAAAAATATCTAGGGACAAAACAACTCTCCCCTGCCACCACCACCACCATTACTAAACCACCCCCACCACCACCACCATCTCTAAAGATGAATCAAAGGACATGAGATGCTTTCTTTTTGCTTGGCTGCACTCTAAACAGTCCAACATGGCATTGTTCAGAGGGAGCCATTGTTCGTTTCCTCTCCGCGGACATCCGTGCGTGGCCGAGCAGCAGGTGAGAAGAATCATGGAGGTCCGGCGGCGGACGCCTCGACCTCAGACACAGCCTCAGCCTCGGCCACAGCCTCAGCCACACACGAATGTGGGAACTGGCAGAGATGATAACTAAAGTAAACTCCTACATTTGTTTGGAGCAAGACAACTATGCCAGACTCCCCCCCCCCCCCTGCCCCCACCACCAGCCCCCCCACATGAGCCAGATGTCCAGTCTTGACTGCCTTTGGTTACTACACTTTGTTAAAAATACCATCCACGCCCCCCCCTCTCCCCCCCACACACACACCCCTTGGCCTTGACGTGACAAAGGCCCTTCTCATCTCTGTGACGCACAGCCATAGGCAGTCAAAGTTCAAATGGTGCACTAGGGGTCACATTCTGTAGATCCTGATAGCCATGATGCAATGGGACCGGAATTGAAGTGAGATCACTTAAGTCTCTCTCTCTTTCTCTCTCTCTCTCTCTCTCTCTCTCTCTCTGGGGGTTGAGAGTGACCCGCGGTTCTGTTTTCAGAACAATGAGGTTATGGGCCTGGTTTGCACCAGATACAGCATGCAGCCGTGGAGCCGTCCAAGGTATACTTCTTCTGACACATTTGGGTCTCGCATGTTTATAAGCAGCGGGGAATGTTTTTGTGATCCGTTAAAAATGGTTTTAAACAAAACCTTACAACCCCATTACAACCCTTTAGGAAAGTCCTTCTACTTGGCAGCACAAAAAGGTCTTGTGAGGACATGTCCAAACCCCCCTTAAGTCTAACTCTACATTTAGCCACTTTTATATAACACAGTATTCTGTTCCACCATTAACTTGTCTAAACCATTGGTTTAAATGTAGTGTAGTATGAAGAGTATGTATGGTGTACTATGTGTGCAGCACAGTGTGAAACTGTTGTAGTTGTAGTTGTAGCATAGACATATCTCCTTATTGTGAGAGTTGTTGATTGTTGAGAGTGGTGGTGATTGTTTGGTGGTGATTAATTCATGGTCAGCGATGGTCACTAAAACCAGTGACCCAGTGTTCCAATGTCAGACCATAAACCCAATGGCGGAAATCAGATAGATAGATACTTTATTGATCCCCAAGGGGAAATTCAAGGAATCAGGAGGAACTTGGATCATGACCCCATTAAAGCATGGACTGCAGGTTAGCAGCATGCATGCTAAATGCCTTTGAATGGATATTCAATTGCATTATTCTGTGTGGACTATGCTCTCCACATAGACCGATAGACACCTGTGGCAAATTCCTTCCTCAAATCTATCTGGATTTGTCCTTTGAAAAGGGTGAGGAGGAGGAAATGCTTGATATTCAGAAGTGCAGCTACTGTATAGGCCTGTGAGGCGCTCAGACCAGACGACATGGAGGCCAGCCAGAGGAGACTCATGCCATGACAAGGTGCCTGTGACAGCGCTACCAAATCAAATCAGCATTTGACCAGACCAGGAGAAAAAAAGGGAAAGAAAGACAGAAAGACAAAGATGGAGGGAAAAGAAAAGGAAAAACGAGAGGAAAGGCTGAGTCAGCAGGAAATGAAATGGACTGCCCTGGCTCTGTCTGAAAGCTGACCTTCTGTCACACTGGGTGGCTATGTCCTTAATCAGTCGCTAAATCTGCTAACAGAACGGTTTTTTTTTTACCTCTGCCGCAAAAGGTGGAGAGGCCTAAGCCCTTTTGTCTCTGTCTGCCTGTGTGTGTGTGTGTGTGTGTGTGTGTGTGTGTGTGTGTGTGTGTGTCAGACAGCCAGTGCTTCCTATCTGTGGCCAGTAAAGCACTTCTCTATTCACGCCCACTGTCAAGCCACTGACCCCAAGCTTGACCACTTGGATTGAGGTCAGACAACTGGTGGAAAATGTTACTTTTAAAAAAGGGCTGCTGCTAATTGCTTGTTTTTCAGTCAGTCAGAGTCAGGTGCTTTACTGTAACAAAAGGGAAAGCAAAGTGCACTAGTCTAAGTCCTGCCATCGTGTTGTTGTGCTGTATTACTTTGTATGTGTGTGTGTGTGTGTGTGTGTGTGTGTGTGTGTGTGTGTACTGTAGGTGAATGCATGTGCATGTGTGTGTGTGTGTGTGTGTGTGTGTGTGTGTGTGTGTGTGTGTGTGTGTGAACACACCTGGCGCTACAAAGACAGGCCTGTCGCTGAGTAAAAAACATCACTGAGTCATCATGCGTGACCCGTGCTGGTCCAGGCCCCTCAGGTTTGTCAGAGGCCCTCCAAAACAACAGAGCCGTGCAAACATTACACATGGAAAACTTTAACACCTAGCGGAGAAGGTGGACGTCCGCCGAGTGTACCGGGCCCCTGTCTGGGAGTCCAGTTTCTCTCTCCCCTGGTCTAATGCTATATAGCCTGCGTCATCCAATCCCACGGCCATCATGAAAGAAATCCAGACTCCCTCTCACGCTCTCTTGGCCACGTCGTCTGAGTGTTGCTCTCACAAAATGCGTGCACACACGCACATACACACACACACACGCGCACACACACATACACACATACAGACACACACGCACACACACACACAAACATGCAAGCATGCATGCATTCCACGCAGGCACACACACACACACACACACACACACACACACACACACACACACACACGCACACACACTTACAAAACAAAAAAGCACCAAACTTTTGAGACAGTTTGCTATTGAGGATATAGGAACCAGTCTGCACCAGGATGCTGGTCACCTTCCACACATATGTGTGTGCAAGAGCTACACAAACGCGCACAAAAGCATAGCTACAGTACTTTCCACTGACTCCTGCACGCAGTAACATGAAACTGTCTAAAAGTTTGAAATACGACAAACTTGTTCCTTTTTTTTTCCCTTTTTGCCCAAGGTGTGCAAATGCACACGTGTGTGTGCAAGACCTACACAAATGCAAGTATATATACGTCTTTGTTTTCCCACTCTGTGGCCAGCTGAAGCCCACTGGTGCGCCATATGCGTAGGTGTCAAAATATTAGCCGGAGCGTTAGCGCCTGAAGCATTGCGCCAGGTCCCGCTGACACATTTAGGTCCCTGCAGGACGCTGGAAGCTGCAGAATAAATGATATGGCCCCAGCAGTTGGTCAAACTCAAGGCCCCTGCCATCACAGACACACAGACACACACACAGACACACACACACACACACACACACACACAGACTGCCAACGAGGCTGGGTTGGGACTAGAGCCACGACCCTCGGAGCAAACGTGAATGTGTTTTCAACATGATAAATTTTTGTCTCTCTTGGAGTGGACATGTGTGTATGTTTGTGTATGTGAATGTGTGTGTGTGTAAGAGAGAGAGAGAGAGAGATAGAGAGAGAGTGTGTGAGTGTGTGCCCTCCACAGTGCACTGGAAGAAAAATCCCCTCCGTTAAAGTGTGAAGTGTTTAGACAGAGAAGGCTTGGTTAGTACTGGGCCGGGGGCACTGCCTAGCTGTTTGCCCGGGGTCAACAGTGTCTTCTCCTAACCCCGGTCCGCTCGGACATTCCGACGTTGTTCACAGGATTTACTGCCCTGCACGGTTTACCTCGGGTCACTCTCGAAAGAGCAAAAGTGGAGAAAAACAACCCCTCTTAGAAGAACCTTCTGAATAGGCTCTTCACTTTGTCTCATGAACCAACCATTAACAACCTACTGCACGAGCGATATTCTCTCAATCTCTCTTAAATTAGGGAAGAGACTATTGTACATTGCTGCGCTCCACATTATAAAATCCCCCTGTGGAAAAAAAAAGAGCTAAGGCTAACTTCAAGCAATAAGCTACTGGTAAACAGTGAAGCTGCCAAGTGCAAACAATAAAATTCCAGGATGCGTGCTTAGCAAGTGAGACTCGACGGCCATGCCAGTATTGCGTTCCTGCTTTTTACATCACTGTCTTCCATTGCCAAGTGTTACCTCCCCGTTATCTTTGTGTTGAAGTATTCTAAACACAGAGTCGCCGGGCGCACTGGCGCGCATGCAGGCCTCGTCGTTGTCTCATCGCTTACAAGTAATGAGAGGGAGTGAGCTCATTGTTAATACGTGCGTAGACGCTTGCCAAAGATGATCTTAGTAGTAGCTGCATTGCTGTGTGAAATGCATGAGGCAAGACCAAGTGAATATGAAATGACGAGAGAGCATGTCAGGCATGCGAATGTTTAAACAAATCTGTGGAAACCAGTTAAGTAGGTGGATGGTTTCATTTGGAGAAAGTGCTGCTACAGTTGTGTGTCCATTAAATGGTCCATATCGGATGTATCCTTTGCTTCCGTTGATTGAGCATAACGATGGCAACAGACACAATGCATTTCTATGGATATCGAAACACCTCAATCTAAAAGCCAGCAAACGAGGGCTAGAGTAACTACTCAAACTCCTTGAACACCTGACATGAACCTTAATTAACTTTTTGATGGTTCAGACTCACACCTTGTTCATCATTGCAATTGCGCCAAAGCCAACAGAAGTCAGTGACTACAAGGATTGTAGAGGGATAATATATATATATGTTTTTTTTTTTTTTTTTTTTTTTAATGGAGGTAGGCTGATGGAGGTGGTGGTGGAATATGTGTGTGTGTGTGTGTGTGTTGGGTGGGGGGGGGGGGGGGGGGGGTTGTGCTTATGCTTTGAGCTTATAAACACCCTGCTGGTATTGAGTGATCCGCATTAGCCATTAGCCTCGTCCGGGAGCCGATAATCATTTTCTCGTGTCCAAGATTTGCGACGGGCGAGTTCCGTTTATGCATTCCTCAACGCGGGGAGGCCGAAGAGCATTAGGGCCAAATCTCGGCAGAGGCGGAGGTGAGTCTGAGTGGTCTGCCTGCTAATCTGCACTGATTGAAGTGGCATCATTGTTTTGCCGGAACATTCCATATGATTCCTTAAGCTTCATCCATAAGATGCACAGACGAGAGAGGATTGGAATGGATGGTTCCGCTAAAGGCGATTGACTGTGAAAATAAACAACACACTCACTCCCTTCTGCAAAACAAGGAAACAGTGGCAGGGCCTATTTTTAAAAGGAGTGGATATTTGGAGGGATATGGGATATTTCATAACAAGGGATATAAATAGTGAACTGAAACTGGAAACGCTTCTATAGTAAAGTGAGTAAAGCCCCGGATACTGAGTTGATAACAGGTAAAAGAAAGACCCTTTTCTTTTTCGCTTGCCATAACAGAAGAAAAAAAAAGATATTTTAACCTTGCACAATTAAGCTTACAGGAATATTTTTTCTCACTGCGAAGGCATCTGATTCAGGAGGAAGTTCATCATGTCCAGTGTAGCTTAATTGAAAGGTCAAGCAGTGAAAATAAACAGGGCCAGGTTATTTTAAGACGTTAATTAAATATCATTCTATTTATACCACATCAGCTTGGCTTTGGACTGGCATAGAGAGGTATACTGGGAATACTAACGCTTAAATACACACACACACACACACACACACACACACACACACATGCACACTCACACACACATACACACTAACACACATGCACACATGCACACTCACACACATAATAAACACTAACACATACCTACAGTATACCCACTGATACACACAGTATACACACACATGCATACATACACTCAAATATGCACACTATTGAAATGTCTGAATCTTAAATAAACAGCAGGAAGATACAGAGAGAGAGAGAGAGAGAGAGAGAGAAAGTGCAAAAAAACGCAAAAAACGCAAAAAAAAAACAGGCCAAACTTGAGAATTCCAGAGAGGTGCACTGTAGGCTGTGTGGTTGATGAGCAGTCACAAAGAGATCCTGTGTTGGGGGCGAACGTGGAAAGAGGGCCTAGCATACATTCCTCTGAGCATAAGGCCCCCTCTCATGCCTCTGTCGTGGACCTGTTTTCGTAAGCTACTTTAGAATGTTTGTGCAACCCCTTTTGACCACTTCATTAAAAATATCTTTTGATGCAGCTAGCAAGAAGGCTGTGTGTCTTGCAGAAGGCCGGCTTCGACTGGTTTGAAAAGAGAAACAACATTTCTTTTTGGAGGGGGGGGGGGGGGGGGGGGGGGGGAGTAAACAAACAAGTGACATGATTCCCCCCTCCTTTTTACAGACAAGCACGGTAAGCAGATGGAGGGAAAGAAAGAGAAGAGTCTAGATATTATGCTATTATGAGAAAATGTCATGATATTATGCTATTATGCTCTTATAGAAACACCGGAAACTCTTTTAGGAGATGCTGTACAAGAGGTGCTTAGATGCCGAGCCATCTTTTAAACCCAGCTAGGCCTACTGTTTAACGTTCCCATGGACTGCCTTTTGTGTGCAGCTGCTGTCTGACAGAAAAGAAACAAGAGACAGACAGGTGTGCGTGCACATCTACCCACCCACCCACCCACATGCCTAGACTCACTCTCATACACACACACACACACACACACACACACGCACACACATAAAGACGTACACATGGCGAAACGGAAACAGGGTCGTCTGCTCTCGACAGTGAGTGTTACATGACGAAAGTAACGGCAGCGTGAGAGCAAACAGCAACCATTCAAACCGGGGGAATGTTTTGCAGGTGTCACTTGGCCAGCTGCAGGAGCTGTGTTTGCGGTCGGCTAGGTGCTACGGATACGCGCTGGGCGCAGACACGACGGAGCTTCCCTCGCACTTCCTCCCTCTCTCCCACTCAATCGTTTTTCCCCCCTTCTGACTTGTCCAGCCACCCACCACTCCTTAACCTTTCACATCACCAGTTACGCCATCCCTCACCTTCATGCCAAAAACAAAGTTGAACCCCCCCCCCCACACACCAATGCCCTGTTTAACAGTCTGAGGGCAGGCTGTTATTTTTCCTTTATTGGTGGAAAACACCGGAACTGAGCGGAAACATCATGACCCCTTCAACACCATCTGGCCATAGACGGGGCGAAAAAATGGTAGATTGTTTCATTGTAGAATCCACTTTCCTCTGGAAGGCCTTGATTGTCCATGAAGACAGACAGTGAGACAACTAGCTACTGTTCTGGTGGCTTAAGCAGTGAGGATTGAGAGGAGAATGGGGTAATACTCGTTTAACCCTAACCCCCCCCCCCACACCCCCACCCCCACCACCACCACCCCTTTCCGCATTTGATTCCTGTAGTGTCAGTGGGATTGGAATGAAAGACCCCCCTTCTGTGGTTGCTCAAAAGCGGGTGTCACGGAGCCTTCTGGAAGGTGGGGGGGCAACAGTGGGGAGTAGTGGGCTGCTCCTCGTGTGCCTCAAATCAAAAGCCAAGGCCCCTGCAGCCTGCTGCCCTAATGCGCTATGTAATTTCAACAACAAACACTGTCTGTCGTCCGGGTAACAGGCTTGGGAACTTGTGGCGGTTTTTACTCCGTTTTGTTTGGCATAAAGAGACGGACCTGAATCTTCGACGGCAGCGAGCGAGCGAACGGCGCAGCGGCTGTCCACTCGAGGCCTTTTCCTCCCCCGTTTCTGCTTCGCGTTCTCTCTAGTCTTTCTTTTTTTCGGTTTGTTTTTTTCCCCCTCTGGTCGTGTGGCTACGACCACATCCAGCCATCGCGAAGGCCATCGGAAAAAGGGCGCCGCATTTTAAAAAGTTCTTCTCAAAGTACTAATTTTTCATAGAGAATGTGATAATCTGATGACGGTGGAGAGCTCGGCAGTCCCAGAGGAGTTGGCAACGTTGTAATGGAAAGGAAGGAAAATGAGCAAATAAGATGGCGGGGGGGGGGGGGGGGGGGGGTGGGGGAGCAAAGAGAACAAAAAACAAACCAGTCCGTAAAAGCTATTTGGTCTTACTGTACACACACACTAGGTAGCTCTCCTGTTTCTGGGCTAAGTGTTACAGGTGGTTTGCTCAAGGCCTGTGCGTCACTCGTGGTGGTGGATCAAATGCTTGGGATTTTTCACAAGTACTGAGGGAATGCAAGTAACCTGGTGTGTGTGTGTGTGTGTGTGTGTGTGTGTGTGTGTGTGTGTGTGTGTGTAGGGGGTGCACTAACGCAACAGTTAGGGGTAGTCAGATGCTGAGCATTTTCCTTGGCTCAGGTTGCACCAGTGCGTGTTTGCAGATAGTGTTTAGAAGTGCCATGCTGGAGCATCTGCACGGTGTTCTGCTTCAGCTTGGCGTATGTGCCTCTAAGTACCTATACTGGGGCTAAGTTCATGTGCAGAGAGAGAGAGGGGGGAGAGAGAGAGAGAGAGAGGGAGAGAGAGAGAGAGAGAGGGAGAGATATCTGAGAAAATCAGGTTCTCAACATTCCCTAGCTACTGTTTCAGTCTCTGCGATGACAACTGGGCACCTCCTGAGCCAGTCTGGGCGCTAATAAATAGAAACCGTTTCATCACTTTGAATTTGGGCCCGGCTGTAAGGTGGCCCGGTGTTGTACAAACACACACATTAGTCCCTAAAGAGAACAGCCAGATAAAATATTCCTGGGAGTCGCCCCAACAACATCAAACAGCTATAAGGCAGAGTGACATTTGCTGAGAAACAGCAGATTTGGTTGAAGGCCCTAATACATACTACAGCAGGTGATGTTGCAAAAACATCAATATTTGCGCTGAAAAAAAAAAGAGTTCCCGGCCATGAAAGTGGTCTTATGTCAAAGCTACCAGAGGAAAGAAATGTGAGTGTGTGTGTGTGTGTGTGTGTGTGTGTGTGTGTGTGTGTGTGTGTGTGTGTGTGTGTGTGTGTGTGTGTGTGTGTGCACATGTGCTTGTGAGTGTGTGTGTGAGGCATTCCATCTTTATTTATTACGCTTAGAAAAAATACTGCCCCTGCTTTTATTTATTTTTATTTCTTTTTTTCAAAATGACGACCACCACCCCAGCACACTCTGCCTGCAAATACGAAATTCCTTTTGTACACAGATCTGGGAACAGCCACGAACAACGAGCCGTCTCCAAAGTAAAGTTTGCAGATCCACAGAGGGTTTGACATGAAATTTGCTGGAATGTGTTGTGCAAGGGCCCTGTGTTTTTAAGGCCAGGGCCCTGTGTATATTGAGAGTAGGGGGGCCTGCTTTATTGGGCGGTACAGGAATGTACATTTTCTAACACAGTTGTAGCTTTTGGTTTCCAGCTATTTCCCCTCACTCACTGAAAGACAAATAAAGATATATATTTCCCGTGGGCCGGAGCTGGACCTAAAAATACTGTCAGCATAACATTATTGCGGCATTTGGGCTGGCAGTTCCAGTCTGTCTTCAACGTGAGGCCAATATATATGAGGGCGAGAGAGAGAGAGAGCAGTGAAACAAAATGGCCAAGAAAACATTGGCTGTTACTAAACTGAACATGATTCAAACTTCACAGAACCTTAGGCCTATTAAGTCACCAGATCCAAACTGGAGTTATTTCTCCACGTCAGTTCTTTTGCCACAATCACGGATTGCATTGATTAGCACTGGTCATATTGATCACCACCCCACAACCGTTTTAAATCCCAACACTCTGCTAAGACTGCTACTCTATTCAGATGAATCAGGACATTCTTGATAGACCATTAGTGGGTAGAACTAAATGTACAGTATGCGTCCTACTGGCCAAAGCAACTTGCCTTCCCAGCACTGCACTGGCAGCAACATCAGCGTGGCGTGAGCAGCTTGCGCTGCCATAACCGTGAAATGTAGGTCAGTGTGTGCAGCGCTGCGAGCCAATTACACAGGTACTGTACAATCCGAGGGGTGGCGTTCGGCCAGTAATGAGGAAACCGTGCGGGGCCAGACGGACATCTGTGTCCCTGCGGAGGCAGAGTCTGTTCGGGGGGGAGACGTCAAGGGCCCTGTGCTCCATGCAACACGACTGCACTGCACTGCGCGTTTTTACTGGCCCCCGAGCGGTGAGTATATGAGCACTCTGATGGCTTAGGTGCTGATTCGCTGCACAAGTGTGGCTGATTTCCTTTGATAACAGGAGAGGAACTTTCTGGAAACAGTCAAGGTCCTGTGTTATGTCGGTGGTGAAGGCTGATGTGTAACGACTGTGAAGGTCTAATTTAGGGCAACTATACTGTAACAGTCGCCCCATACTGCAACAGTCAGTCATAAAATTGAGGGCGTTTAGCTGCCCCAGCTGCTAGGCCCACGAGGCCTAAAGGATCCTAGATACAGTCGTGAATCCAGTAGCACTGGTGACTAAAGGAGCTGTCAGTTTGATCATTCCCACGAGCGGATGCACAACAGAGGCCTTCAGCAGACGTGCTGTGTCCTCTTCTCCCAGACGACGTGCCTGCCGCTCTTATATAAGCAGCCTGGAGAATCACTTCAGCTGCACGCAAGCAGGGTGTTCCAACTGTTGACCGTGAGTCTGCCACTGTAAAACACACGAGACTGGGGAGGGAGAGAGAGGAAGGAGGAAGGCTGAAGGGGGATGGAGGATGGGGGGGGGGGGGTGGGGGGGCTAGGGCTAGGGGTAGGGGGGTGGAGGAAGGGTCGTTCCACGGTGGTTTGGCCAGACACGTGTTTACGCTCCCCCTGCTGTTAAAAGCCCCGTCTGCTCAGCCCGCGGAGAAACGCCGGCGACTGGCCGAGTCTGGGTTTGTCAGCACCGACTTCCTCTCTGCATCAATTATCTCACTGTTACAGGAAGAGCGGAGCATGTTCGGTCCCAGACATGAAAGACAACACACAAAAGCGGCAGCGTGCTGGGCTGACTCACTGTTCGGTTCGGTCGGAGGACCTCAGCCATCGACGATTGCCGCTGGAATAATTCCGACTGTGATTAATTTAACGATAAACCAGAGAGAGAGAGAGAGTGAGAAAACAAAGGAGAGCAGTCAGCCCTTGTGTCTACTCCAAGTCTGGAAGTGCAGGCTGGCAGGACTGACAGACATTTGAATGTCATGTTTTAGAGGTTAGTCACCAAAGTGAAAACAAGCGTGTCTGATGTGATGTCTGGGGAATGTTCAACCAAAACAACTACATGTCCATGTCCCAGGTTCTCGAATCGGACAAGGCTTACTGTAAATGAAAAGAAGAGTAGGCCTACACCACCTTGATTGAAACACAGTGTTTTTTGAGACACATTCCGTGATTTAAATATACTTTCTGTTAGTGACAGGCCAACAATAATGCTAGACAAGCTCACTGCTGTTTTTATTCCATGATGAGGTGGACTTGTTGAGGTTGAAAGCTATACACATCTTTCTACGATCCAGCAGCGCTCTCTGCTGGTCAACATCCGAAAATGTTTCTCCAAGAAAAGCATGAAAATTATTATTTCTTTCTTCTCCTGCTGTCTATTGTCAGATTGGTTAGGTTCATAGCTTAGGTTTTCTGTTCTTGCCCTTCTCATAATATAATTATACTATACAATATACAATTGACCTTTAATGTTATAATAGTAACATTATAATAGTGTCAATCATAAATCACAGAAGTGTAGTCACACAGGGAGCAACAAAAAACATTGGAACTGGGTTTTTTCAACTGCTTTTGACCTAGAGACCATCATTCTGACTGAGGAAGCAACCTTAGGATGGCTGCCTAGTAAACAGTCAAGACTCCCTTGTAAACTGGATGTGGAGATATAGCGTATCCTAGTGGCTGTGGAGATGGGCTAACATACAATTGGCCACCGTTGGGCACTTAACCTAGGGAGACGGGGCCTTATGATATTTGATAGTCTGGCTATCACCATACTAAGCTCAATCTTTTAAGATTGATCATTAGTATGGGGAGGCTGCGCTTTGTTTCTACTGCACAAGAGGTGTCGTACATACGGCCCACAAGCTGAATGAACGATGACCCTCATCTATAGTGATTTCCCGACAAATTTTCCTCACAGCCGTGACACACCGGAGATCTGACCCGGTGCCAGAACACTTTAAGCCCTGTGCAAATCACATACAGTAAGTCAGTCAACTACAACGTTTAATACATGGTCTGGGACCACCAACAGTGCATGGATCACCATGCTTTAGCAGGTTCATATCAGGCATTGCTATACTATATTATCAAACAAAGGCCAAAGTCCAAAACACAACAAGCAAGACAAATGTTTGAGGACACTCAAGGCATCTTCTCTAGTCTGGCTATCACCATACTGAGCTCAATCTTTTGAGATTTAGTCTGGGGGAGTCTGCGCTTGATCAAATGAATCTGTATGTATTTGCATAGTCCTTCAACCAATCAGACCAATGATTCGGGTGCGCCTTTTGGATAAGCTAGTTTGTGCTTGGACCCACAAGATGTGGACAGGAAGCAGGAGAGATACTGTAGATGCATGTGCAGGTTTCTCCTAGCCTTCATCTACTCAAGACAAATGTAGACTTCCAACCTGGGCAACCATAACAGACTAGAGTGAACTGAATTAAAATCTTCCTGCACTTGGCAACATCATTACACTCAAAACAGTAATGTAACACGAGTGAGACAACGGAATGGAATGACTCATGGACCAGATGGAGTGGAATTTCCTGTGATGTTGTGACATATTCTCCTACCCCTTGTCAGGTGCTACAGTAGGTTCATCAGCCAATAAAGATGCCATGCTTAGTGGAGAACACAACCCAACAACCATACCATACACAAGTAGCAGCAAGGTATTTCCTCAGTAAAACATTACCACATCTTTACAATGGAAACAGCCAACCTGAGAAATAACCTGAGAATTCTTGGGCTCTCAAGTATACTGGGCTTGTAAACATACATTATTTAGTTCATTATGTGTGAGAATCTGATATTTGTGATTGATGAGTGACTTCTGTCTACTTAACATGTCAAGAACTGAAAGTGATCCTGTGTGTCTATTTGTCAAAGGATATAATTTCACCGAGATGAAGTCGAAATGTGGCAATGTGTCATCAGAAATTAATTCATATACCACATCTACAGTATTAGATGCTAATTATCTACAACCTAATCAGTGTTAATCGATCATTAATCGCTGTTTACCAACAACTCAAATGCTCACTATGATTCCATTGGGACCAGCTCTCACTACACACCACTGCCCATGAGCACAGTCTCAGGTAGATGATGTCACATGACACAGGACAACCAGGAAGCAGCAGAACAACACTTACCCGGGACACCTTTCCACCAGGAATCCTAGAAAAATAAAAACAAATCCTCATACGCCAGGGTCTGTTCTCCACCGCAGAATCCATGAGAATGCAACAGAACATGCTCTCCCGACTCAGTTTTTCTGAATACACATTGGCACCACTCGGCACTCGGTCAGAGTAATCGTGGTAAGTCGGCCCTGGGGGCCTTAAGGAGAGATGTTCCGTGCGGTACCAGGGAGTCCGTGGTGGTAACAGTGGCCGTTACATAAAGGCACCTTGAGCTCTCAGGAGAACGGGATAATCTTGTCAGGCATCGGTCTCCACCACCTCTCCTTCAGCATGTACTCAATCACCCTTTACTAACAGCAACCTGAACAATTTCTTATACATACACACACACACACACACACACACACACACACACACACACACACACACACACACACACACACACACACACACACATATACATACACATGTACTGTAAGCACAGCACTGAATCTGCAATTTCAGATTAACACATGACAATGATTGATAATCTCATATATTGTTTCATTGTGTGAAACAGCACACAAAAACAATGTATGATAAATGTATCAGATAATGATCAATATAACATTAACATAATACATTTTTTTTAAAAATACATTTATTGTTTCTTTCCTAACATACAGAATAAAAAAATGATTATCGTGGCACACTGGAAATCATTTTGTTTGGCTAATTAGAAATGTATATTTATTTTCATTTTTTCCCTTTAACCTATATATTTGTGGCTGAATTTTCATGTAGCTTGTTTTAAAATTAAGAACTAAAATGTGAAATATCTGAAACATCTGTTCTTGTAAGGACCATGATGATATATGGGACTTTGATACAAAGAAAAATGCTGATGAAAAAGGGTGCTCCAAACGTTACGCTTTAAGTATATTTCCAACTGCTCATCAGTTAAATGCAAAGTTAACAGTGACCAACAGCATCTACATTGTACAAAAATACAAAAATTCCAAAATCGTGGATAACAGTATTAGCTGAAACGATTTTTTTTTCATATGGTGAACAGTTCAACTCTGTGATCCCAATTAATCCTCTTGTGTAGAAACAGATCAGAAAACATTTGACTACACTGACTTGAGAGTGTGATATATATGTACAAGATTTGACTCTCTATGGTTCTACTTTCAAACTCTAAAAGGCTCTGTGATTTTTTCCCTTACATGAATTCAATCCTAGTCCTTAACTACAAGAGAACATCAATGGAGGTCTCAATTGAGAAAAAGCTTTTAGTCAAGGACAAGGATTAAAGTAATAGTTCGGAATTTTGGACATAGGACCTCACGAAACCGTCTTCCTCTATAGCCTAGGTAATATCAATCCGCTACTGCCATACAGGGAGCAAAGTATAGGCTATTGCAATGCGATTGCAAGGTTAGGTACATTTTTCTATCAACACAGACATGTGCATCGATAGTCTGACGTTATAATTTATTTGTTTCGGGTGTTCTGTGGAGTGGGTTAAGACTGTTTTAGTGGCAGGCTGGATGTTACCGTTGACTTGCGTTAGCTCAGCACCGGCTTAGCAAAGGCGAACGCTGCAAGCTAAGGACCGGATAAAACACGCCGAAAACTGTCTCCACCGACCTATATCACCCCGGCTAAGTTGAAAATTAGGTCCTGTGTCCAAAATTTCAAACTATTCCTTTAATGTATGTACGGTAAAGACAGAGCTATGGTTAAAGACTGGGCCAGAGGTGTGCTGAGGATAATAGACAGTAGCAGTAGAGGAGTACAGTCATAACAGGGAGGGGAGAGGAAGAGGAGGGAGATGAGGAAGATGATGTGGAGGAGGCGGAGGAGGTTCCCTTCCTTGGGCTGCAGAGGGAGGTGGTGGGCTTGTAGTCACGTAGCACTTCTGGGGGAGACACAGTCCTGCCCTGAATCTGTAAGGGGAAAAAGAGGGGCAGTGGGTATGGGTATGGATGATATATTATAGGGGTGCCAGGGGTTCTCAAAATCTTTGATTCGATTCGATTATTTATTTTTTTATTTCAAATGATACTACTATAATTGTATTTCTTATGCCGTTTACTTTTCTGGACTTCCAGAGAGGGGGCTGTGTTGTGCATGGGGAACCAACTTCTTTTGACCAAGATAACATGCCCGGAGAAGGTTTGTTGATTATCGAGCATGATGCCTTCATTTCTTGCAGCCCTAGTTGGGAGTCAATTTTGATGTTGATGTGATGGTGTATAGTAGGTTTATCTGGGAGCACCAGCAGTTCAGTTCTTGTGAGGTTTAGCTGGAGGTAATACTGTATGCCTTCATCCATGATATGTCTGAGAGGCAATCAGATATATGTGTAGAGATCCAGGGATCATCAGGTAAAAATGAAAGATAGAGCTGTGAATGAATAATCGGACCCAGAGAGGTGGTGTAGATAGCAAAGAGAGGGGCCCCAGCCCCGAGCCCTGGGGGACCCCTGTGGTAAGATAGTGAGGCACGGACAACTGTCTGAACCATGATACGTTAAACGAGCCCCCTGTGAGGTAGGATTCAAACCAGGAGAGAGCAGAGCCCGAGATGCCTATGTTTGAGAGTATAACGAGAAGGATGCGGTGATTAACTGTGCCAAAGGTGACATTTGAGGTGTGGCTACATCCTCGATTCCACCTTGATTTTGAAGGTCGAGATCATAGCGTCATTTCGATCTATATCTGACTTACAATTTAGACTGTGACACCCCTAATATATTATGAGGGGGATTGAGCTTTGCATTGTCAAACTCAAATCAAAATAGGGTATGAAAGCCACCATACCACACCAAATATTTGACAAATGTGTTGACTGGTGGTGGTAAACAGTTGTAATTTGTTATAATGTTATAACGTTCTCACCCTCAGAAAACCACCCTCTGAATAGTTTTTTTGCCCACAACACATGATTTAGTGTTCACCAAATTCTTTACGAACAAAGTATCCACCCCAAATTGAGAAAAACAAGCAAGAAAAATCTTTGTTTTTGCGAGGGTATGTATCTGAATAATGTACTGCACATGTGTATGTGTCTGAGTGTGTGTGTGTGTGTATGTGTGAGAGAGAGAATATTTGTGTGGGGACTTGGGCGATGGGTCGGGGGAATCTGTTCTTTATTTGTTGAATTGACATCTTGGTTTTATGATGTGCTCAAACAGAGCCAGGCCACATCAAAGAGAGGGCTGCAACATAACCCTCTGTCTGATTGTAAGCACACCTGACCACACAAAGAATGAGTGGCGGAAAGCCTATCCTTCCGCACTCGTTTTCATCCTGCTCATTGTAAGCTTATCCAAGACCTGAGGCCATCAACAGACGTTTTCACTGGAGCACCTGCAGCTGCTTCCGAAATTACTTGAGTCTCATTCATGAAATGACCAATAAAATCTTTACAAAATGAGGACAAAGGATTGTATCCAAGATATTAGTGCTATTGACCTACAGTATAAGAGCAGCTCATTAAAAAAGTTGCAGTAGACTTTCATTCAGCTGA
>NC_085005.1:23976979-23996979 GCF_963854185.1 Sardina pilchardus
TTGTATTATAAATAATAATGCTTAAATTTACAGAAATGTGCTGTTATTAGTTGGTTTTCATGGAAATTGGTTGCATAATAACTTATATATGTGATGTGATATAACAGTATGACACACAAAATAATGTGATTCATCACATCTTTCAAAACATGCCACAAAAATATGGAAAAACATGATATTGGGGTTACTATTGCAATAATTTACTGTTAATTGTAGGTCCCATCAAATGCATATTTAGAGCCTCCTCCTCGCAATAACACTAACACTATTGTGGGGACGAGTGCAGACGTTTTGTACTACAAAGTTGTGTCCTCTGCCTTCAAGTGCATACTGTGATCTTCGTTAGGTGAAAATGGCACACTTTGATCTTTGCTATCCCAGAGCTAACTTACAATGTAACTTGCCATAGGCAGTTAGCTTTAACTAACACCCGGAACTCCTTATATGGGCAAAGATGGCAGCATTGGATCCTATTTGTAGGCGAACTTCAGAGGTCTATGGTTCAAATAGGTATTTGGGATTGGGACAGCACTTCACAAGATCACATGTGTCAGTATAGTTGAAAATCCAATGTTGATTCAAAGTAAAACAGAGGGGACACTTTCAATATCACTTGAACATCAGGCTTCAACGTAGTTTCAATGTTTCAAACAATATGAAATTACGAAAGATGATTTAACATTTTAACGTATTTCTGTTGTTTTTTTTTGTAAAAGAACATGAATATAGTGCTTTTCTCAGTTACAGTGATTTCAAGTTATTTTAAATTTGACATGTGAAATCACTATTTTTATCACTATTTTTGTAAAATAAATGTAATTTCCAGACAAAATCTGTAACAAAACACAGTGAAATCCTGACATGTCACATTTTTTTACAGTGTACCTAAGCAGGTCAAACTACACTCTATCTAAGCAGTTTATTTTCACCTACAAAGGGACAGGGACCACATTTTGAAGGCAAAGTTCTTAACACTTATTACAGTGCATGAAAATGCACTGTACTGTTATCCTATTTCTTATTCCTCTTATTATTATTCCGCTGATCGATTTTTCCGTACGCAATTTCTCTTCAACCGTTTAACTTAGAAACTTCATTCAAACTCTGTAACGTAGGTCTTCTAATGGATTAGGTTGCTATGACTTTTCCACTTTGTAACTTTTATACTTTTTAAACTATAAATTAAAAACTATTAAAATTTCCCCATAGACTTAACATTGTGATCATGACATCATAGAATCTTTATGCAAATGTGAACCACTCAGAGCAAATCAGAAGCTTGCGTTGTACACAGAGGCGGGAGTAACAAAAAAATCAGAAAACAATGGCGGCGGCCCTGGGGCTCATAACTGGAAATATTAAATGTGAGTTAAGGTTTCTTGACCACTTTTAATGGTTTATTATGACACGGTTTGTTGTTTATATGCGACATAAATGTGTTCAGGACATACAGATCATTGTAGGTTAACGTAAGCTCTCTAACGGTAGAGTTAGCTTGTTAGCTTGTTGACCCATTATAACCTATTGAAAACACATAGCAACTAAATCGCTAGGACACTGAAATGAACTACTATCGTGTTTCTGTACAACATGACTTGTTGTCAACATAAAAACATTAAAACGGATTGTTGTGTATGCCACCTGAACATACTTGGGCTAGATAAACCACTGGATATAATCTGAAGCACTAGACTGTCTCGCTAACTAGCAGGCTGTGTACTAGGCAACAAACAACTTGGACTGGTCCGAGCTTGCTTCTGCCATTATAAGTCCACATCTGGCAGCACATCTGGCATGTGTACGCACAAAGTGCGGTTAACATAACAAACCAAACGATTTCCGACTAAAACAAATAGCCTAACGTCATCAAGCCAGGCACAATTGCTAGCCTAGGCTACGTGAATTAAAATAACGCAGACCACGAGAGACCTAGATAGTTAAGCTGTAAATAAAGCTAACTTCACTGAATCAATGTCAACTCCCGGTGTTGATCCCCGTCTTTTGGCAGGCGATTATAACAAAAATGTTTACCACCGTTAATAGCCTATTGTGAAACTCATAGCCTGCTTCATCTAAAGTTAGGCTACAGCCAGGATGAATATTGTAATACTCGTTGTCACACTTGAATGAAACTTCCTGTGCTTTATTTATCAACCAAGTAGCTTATATCACAACCGAGTTGCTGTCTTAGCCACAACTCACGCTTTTAACAGAGCATTCTTTAACAGACCTCTCTGTCCAACTCCTTCACTCTCCGACTCCGACCTGCTCAAACAAACACACGCAAACACACATACCTAAAACTCCACCCCTAAGTTCCCCTTAAAGGGACACAACTATTTCAGCAACTCAACAGGTAACCACATCACACACAATAAAGAGGATATCACAATATGATATCAATGTAATTCGGCTACACAGCCTGCCGAAATGACCGTTGAATATTTTATCAATTTTAAAAATATAGACCTAATCATTCAGCCAATAACGTCGGCGTCGCCTAACTGTGATTTGTGTGTGCAATGCACACCCTAGCTCTTCTACAGTCACGATAATGCAATACAATTATGATGTTTAATGCAATGTTAGCCTGCATGATAGACAGTAAAAGAATGACCTCTGAAGATTTCACCATTTCTAAAAAAGTTAATTTATCCACGCATATTGTCTACTCAAATTATCTCTTGCTGTGATCCCTCGTGCTCTCATCCTAAATTGCAGAGTTTATTGTAGCAAAAAACCCCAACCATTCATGGTTTAACCATAAATGCATGACTTATCACAACATAATATCGATGTTAGGTTATAAAATAAACTAAGCCTAGTTTGCCTTTGGACTGTTCAAGAGCTCCATGCTGGTGTGTTATCTATATATGATCAGTTTGGAAATTGTCCTTCTGTTTATCAACACTCATGTCTGATTCAATTACCACCTAGGAACCTCCACCTAATTTAGCAACCTACATAGCAGAGTAACCACTATGAATACCCTATGATAAACCTAACAGCTATCTCAATTACCCTTGCAACAATATAGAAATCATCGCAATCACCCTAGTAATGTTAACAAAGACCACTTTCCATTCAATTCAACTTTCCATTTCCACTTTCTCTCCATCCATTTACTTCCATCTATTTATTCCTTCATTAACCCTCTAACCGCCCGGGTTTTTTTGGATTTTTGCATAAAAAATTCAAAAGGCCATGGCTTGAAAGTGGTCAGAGATAAAGTCCTACTGTAAATGTGAAAATCATTGAGTATGAACTAAAGTTTATAAAGGGAGTACATTTACTCATCTAATTTGCATATTATGACGTCACAGGATGGCAATAGCGTCAAATTATGCACATTTCAGTAAATACTGATTGTTGAACACATTTGAGCACTTTTACTTTCATTTTTGTAATTTCTCCGACATAACAAACAAACAGGACCACAGCCACATGTAAACCAACAATAGTAAACTATTAGTATTACCACAATCCCTATGTTACTATATAATAAAGTAGCCTGGTCAAATCAGTTCCTATCGCGGATGACTTTGTAGTTCTTCAGAGCCCTATTTTTACTAGACCTGCTGTCTGTACCATGTCAATTACAGACACTATCATCATGATTATCACTGGCACCAACCACACCATTCTTATTTGAACCCTTTGGTCAACATTGCTGCAGGTAAACACTGACGTACACACGCAGAGACCCACCTCCATTCACAGACGCATCTTGACTGTCACTGCCAATGAACGACCGATCATAATCTCCAAAAGGCAGATATTCTCCTTCAGAATCAGAGTAGATGACTTACAGACCCAAGACTTCATAACACACGACTTTGTTTTTTAACATTTGCCGTTTTTCTGCTTCAATTTGTGAAACGCGATCGCGCATTTCACTTCCGCGTTATAAACAGGAAATGCGTCTTTTTTTTTTGTTTCTCGCGAGTAATACAGGCACTTCCTGAAAACTTTTTTACTCGAATTTGGGCTTGAATCGAAGCTCTGGATGTCTGCCAACTAGTGGTGGAGAGTACAAAGGCGATTTGTCACCCTACTCGGATCTACCGTCTGTTTTAATCAGTGATGTTGCTTGTCGCCGTACGGCGCCTTGGGCGGTTAGAGGGTTAACCTGTCCTCCCATCAACATCCATTAATCTACCTATACATCCATTAAACTATTTGTCTATCAACATTCATTAAACTATCTGTCTTATCAACATCCATTAAACTGTCTAAGCCCTTAAATTATGTCTATTAAACTATCTGCCTATCAACATTAAACCACGTCAACCTAGCAACCATATATGTCTTAGCAACACCTAACAATCTCAATTACCTATTTATAGATCAGTGGTAAATCCTCATTCGCTCAGTTTTACCCCATCTCTCTGTTTTTTATATTATTTGTGTTAACTACAAATTATATTGTACATTTCATTTTTGGCATTTTCATGCACTGGTAATTCCTTGGAATTGCATTTCTAGTTATTTAACACATCTGCCTGCAGCCACAATGAACCAACTTGTGATTGGCTTTAGCTAAATATCTTTTTTTTTTTTAAAGTGCATAGAGATACACTGATACAAACACACACTGCCAGAATATATACATAGCTTACTTTAAAGCGGAGATCAAATGGAGTAAATCATTTGTAGCTCCCCTGTAGGCCTGTACTAATGTGACACCTTGGACTCCTCCCAAAACAGACAGCTGTGAGATCTGAAGCTCAAACCAAACTCTGAGTACAAGCCGTCAGCTTGGTTTGATGGCAGGCAAGTGGCTCCAGAACCAATGGAAACCAACTGAGAACATTAAATACACTGACACAAGCCTGGACTTATCACATGCCATGCACAAACACACCAAACATTTGCATCTACTGTAAGCGTGGCCTGGCTTTGTGACTCATAGGGTTGGAGTCAGATTGGAGTCTGCGTTGTAAATCAAAGCCTTATTTATACACGCTCCTTTCAGTCAAGTAATGAATCATGAGGTTTTATTTATTTATTCATTCGTTATAGTCAAATGCTGTTAGTAGTGGAAAGCATTACTGTCCTGAATATTTAACAGGCTCTCCGTATGCTGTGTGGAAGCCTTGAACTAATGTTGACCTCTTTCTCGCAGCTCTCTGAGCAATATAATGACATATTTTCTCTCTGTTGCATTTCCAGAATAGCATTTATTAAACTGGCGTTACTCTTTATGAACTTGAAAAAAAAAAAAAAAAAGAAGATGGAATCTAGCTTTTACTTTTTTTCGCGGCGACATGGCTTTTGGTAACTTGTGCCGTTTGAAGTGTCTGTCAGAACCGAGTGCCAGTAGCTGCAAACGGCTTTATAAGCAGCGATCCATCTGGGCTCCCGGGGCTCCAGTGTTTGCAGACAGATTGTTCAGCCAAGAACAGACAGGCTTCTTAACACATATGTCTGAAAGGATCGGCCAGAGACACTGCCCGCCTCACCAGGCTCCGCTGGGCAACCGGGCCAACACCGCATGTCAGCCACATGCAGCAGACTCTACTGTAGCTGTGTGTGAAGCGTTTCAAGGTAACGGCAGTTTGTGTTGTTTCATGAAACAAATGGATTATCACGTACATACATGCGTGTACGCTAATGGGACATTCACAGGATGTTACACAGAACGGATATTCACTCACCCATGTCATGTTAGCTCTGTCCTTGGTGTTGTATCTGCACTCTGTAATTAAGTTATCACCCTGAAAAAAGGAGGAGAAGTTATCAAAACAAACATCTTTTATGACTACAAAACACAGGTGCACAGGTATTTGTTTTTCTTTTCAGAACACCGTTCAGAATCGTTTACAAACGGTAATTACACAAAAACACGGCACTCATCCAACCCAAACAACAGTTTCTCTAGGATCTGCCCTCAAACTTGAATGCAGAAACCACAGAAAGGGCAGATTGGTAAATTATTTCAGCCCATTATTGGAACTATTTGGCTCAGGATAGTGTTTCATCTCATCTCATTACTTGGTTTGTGGTGGATTCAGGACATAATATGACTTTGGTTTTTGCCATAATTGGTTCACTCTCTTTTCTCATTCATCTGAAAAAGAGATTGTGTACAGTTGTCTTTAATGGGTCCCCGAAATTGGGGTGCTTGACCTTTGGAGTTTTTAGATTAAATGAAAACAGTTAACTTTTGAAAGTCATAATAGGGCATACAGAGTCTACCACAGTTTGACTTAGAAAAAAGATCACGTTCTTTCATTTACCTAATTTTTATACATTTTACAATGTCCCTTACTTTATGTCTGTTTTTCATGTTCTACAAGCTCTTTATTCATCTAATTTTTGTTGATTGTTTTGATCACTATATGTTCCTGGGCTGTTCTCTTCATATAATGATCCTGTTCACTGCAATACTTGACACTCTGGTGATCTGTTCTACTTCAGAATCAGTTGCTCTCATGTACTCCAACCTGAGGGCAATCTCAGAGTGTTTTCTGTACAGAGGTGCTGTACAGACACATTTGTTTTCAAAAATGTCCAGATGTGATTTGTAAACGATTAAATCCTACTTGAACACCAGCCAGACACGTCACTCCATTGATAACCATGGAGCAACCAGATTAAACTACAGTGTATTGTCAATTGATGAAAACATGAGAATATTTTTGATCTCCTCCACAGCACAATGATGTTCACTGTGACACTAAAAACTGTGTTTGTCTCAGACACTATGCCCAGTTCCCTGACAGTAGCCTGAGTAGGAGTCCCGGAATGAGCTATGGTGTTTGGCTCCTCCAAAGCTGTTTGCCGCTGTCATTTTTCCGGGGGTATTATTATTTCAAAAGGAGTGGCAACATGCTGTGGCTTGTGAGTAAACCTTTAGTCATGTCTTTCCCGATTCTCCTGCTCTCTCTCTCTCTCTCTCTCTCTCTCTCTCTTGCTTATGATTGCCCTGAAGCCTCTCCTTTTACAAGGTTGACCTTTGAAACTACTAGTGAGTGTAGAAAAGAAATTTGAGTATATCTCTGCTCCACATAAACCAGAAGAGTTATACTGCCATTTCATTTCAAATGTCTTAGCAATTTATGGCCTGACTAATGGTTTCGAAGAACACCCTCTAGCCCCTCATGTGTGAAATACTTGAATATTTGTCTTTGCAAAATTGGTGGATGATGACAGCTGTCTGGTACCCACAGGAAGAAGCAGCCTCTCCTCGTCAAGGGGTAGGAATTCCTGGAAGTTGAAGTCAAACTCGTTGTCGTACGCCACGGGTTTCAGTTCCTCGTGGTCCCGGAAGTGACGCGTCCGAATGGCCCGGCCAGCCAGGTGAGCGTGCAGCAGGACGGCAAACACCCGGATGCCACTGGGCATCTCTTCCTGCAGGGACTAGAGGGGAGATGGGAAGAGAACGTGCTTTGTGTAACCCAATTTTTTTTTTTTTATTTTACTGTGGTTTATCATGATTCAAAGATAATTTTGCCATTCAAATGTAAACATTTGAATAGGCTATTACTACTACTACTACTACTACTACTAAAATCTAAAATCGTAGTAGTACCCGTAATTTCCCGACTATTAGCCGCGGCTTATACATCGATTTTGCCAAATTTGTTCAGCTACGGTATGAGGTTTATACAGGGGGCCAGTTAATGTGGTGTTGATATGGTTTTGTTTCTTTTAACTTGCACAAAACACTGTCTTGCGGCTTATACACAATGCGGCTGATATGCGGGAAATTACTGTAGTAGTAGTAGTAGTAGTAGTAGTAGTGCCAGCAATAGTGCAAATATACCCACCATGTTACAAGGCTACATATTGTAAACAGGAAACCTAAAATCTGTTTTGGGATTTGTACTTTTATTTTGTCCGGGACATCTGTTGAAGTGTTTGTACAGTACCTCTTGCAGGCACTCTCTGGTGCAGTGTCCCTCAGACAAGTAGTCCTGCATGCCAGGGGGCAGCATGTGGAACAGGCTAACCCACACGCCCGTCTCGATCACCCCCGCGTCATACTGCCTCAGCTTGGGGGTGTAGAAGAGGCGCAAGCCAGAGCTGTCCAGTAATCCTGTGATTCAGGGCAGAAGGCGCGTCAGTAAACACATGCGACGAGGTTGCTAAGGAACATACTCCATCTTTGTTCTACCCACAACGCTGTAAACAGACACAAACATTACTTTTCACAATGTTCCTTCTTGTTGAAGGCGTTTCCACTTTTCCATTTACATTCACTTAGCAGACACTTTTAGTGCATTACAAAATGGGAAAAACCATTCAAGCTACATGGAAACAGACACCTTCGGTCACAATAAACACTTGTGCAAAAGGATGTCCGCACATTACCTTGTCGTACTGTTGGATTATCATAGTGAACTTCCATCAGGACGTAAACTGGGTCGATCGATGTTCCAATGGAGAGACCAACATGAGGTGGGTAAGAAAATCCCTGCAAAGTAAAGATCAAACCAGATGACACAACAATGTCAGAAACAGAAATGTTGTCCTCTCAATTCTCTCAGTGCCAGCCTCGCCTCTGCACTGCCAACCCATGGAGGGCGAGGTAAGAAAGATTACCAACCTCACCACCAATGGCCCACGCGAAGACAACAGTCTCACACGTTAGGAAGGAATCGGGCATGTTTGGATGGAAGCACTCATGTCCCTCTCTCAGGTCACTCTCGTACAGGTTGCTGTCACACTGGTAGAGGAGAATGTGGTGCACCAGGTTTTCGTGTCCTCTCTGAATCAAAGGCGTGATCTGGAGGAAGACAAATAGGAATGCTGATGAGAAGATGTACAAATCAGTTGTTCTGATCATCTCCAAGCACCCTACTGAAAAATAAACATAAGACACACACATGCACACACGTACGCACGCACGCACACACACACACACACACACACACACACAAAGCACCATTACAAACAAAAAATCTATTCTGATCCAGGGCAGTTGTGAAAGGAGTGAGGGGCCAACGATAAGAAAAAAAACTGGGATTTTTACTACCCGAACCAACATTGGAAAGGGAAGTAAGCGATTCCGTTCTGTCATGTTTTTCACTATTTATTTTTTCATGTTATTTTCCTACTCAGTGGGTCTCCAGCTTCAAGTGAAATCCCAAATAAAGCCACATCCCACTGACTGAACTGTGACCTCACAGCGGGAGGCTCTCCTCCCAAACATCAGGAAGAAGGACCACAACATGGCCTCTAACCATGAGATAAATATTTAAACATTCCTCCATTTCACCCTCTTTATGATGTTGTTCTGATTGAGCGACCATCATGTTTTGAGTTCAGATCTAATAGGGGATATGGGATATCTGAGAGAAGGGCTTTCTTTTTTTAGTTAAAACCAAATTGTTGTTCATGTTATTGATATTCATTTACAAACATATCCATCGAGTACGAAGTATATGCAGTAAATGGTTTACGTCAACTTTTGGGTGCCTCAGGGGTAATTTATGAGAGTAAAATAAACAAGAGCATATAGTGTAAATAACAGGATACTTAAAAGGAGAATCCAGTTCAACAATGCAGATGGCTAGTGGAACATCAATTCTGTAAATGGGCCATTCAGGGATGTTACACAGAACAGATGCCAAACACACAGAGAGTCTCTTTCTCTCTTCCCCCTCTCTTTCTCTCTTTCCATCTTGTCCAGTTCTTGCCTTCCTCTTTTGTAAACACACACACACACACACACACACACACACACACACAAGCCACATCTGGTTAAAAAATGCATAGATGCCATGGCCAGAAGGAATTGGTCTGTTCCACTTTTTCTGCTTTAATGATATGACAATACTTTGTTGGTCCGAAAAAAATTGTTAACAGATTTAAAAAATAAAATTGTGCCCCAGCCATATGGCCCCTGAATTATTACAATGACAACATTTCCATATTTTAAGATGAGTTAGAACATAGGCTGTATATAGAAAATGACGGTATGACACTAGACGACTACACAAATATTTTCCTGTCCCAATTAAGTGACCGTTAAACATATGGTCGGACAAATGGGAGACACAGGCTGAATCAAACTTATTTCCTGCTGTTATGATGTCATGCATAACTTTCTGTCTGTGGTAGAGTGGTAGACACAGTTTGAGACACTGTGCAACAGAAGACACATGGACAGATGCATAGAATAGAAGCCAGAGAGAGAAAGAGAGAGAGAGAGGGGGAGAAAGAGAGAGAGAGATACAGTAGAGAGAGAGAGAGAGAGAGGGAGAGAGAGAGAGAGAGAGAGAGAGAGAGAGAGAGAGAGAGAAGAATAGCCCTTTATAATTGCCTTCACATTGGCTCAATGACAGTTTGTCACTTGAGAGTTCCTTTGTTCCGGCCTGGGGGTAGGGGCGCAATGGAGGGTGGGGTTGGACGGGTGGCTTTGGTGTGTGTGTGTGTGTGTGTGTGTGTGTGTGTGTGTGTTTCTTGATTCAGGGGGGCCCAGAACTGGATCCTAGAACAGGCCAGTGATAAAAAAAAATGCAGTAAATCTGTTGGGCTTGCAATGCAAAGGTTTTTTTCAGGAGAGGCCTCCCGAGACATTTACTGTGCCATTGTCTGAGGGGCCTTGTCTACACATGAACTACGACACACCTAGTGGGAAATAAACCTGCCATTAAACAGGAGGACACAAAGGCCAACAGATTATAGTCAAAATCTAGTCTCTCGTAGCTGTTCTGAGATTGTGTGGGTCATGCCTGCAGTTCACTTCTGTCATTTGATGAAAGATTTAAAACAAGGCGGAGCAAATCCATCACTTTCCAAGTCTACCATTTCATTTGAACAGTCAAAACAATGTCTTTCATTTGCTTAATTAAATCATATTTCAAAGTGTTTTTTTTTGGGGGGGGGGTTCGAAAACTGCCTTAATTATGCTTTGCTGACATATAATTTAAAACCCAAACCACAGGTGGGGAATCAGATGACTGAGTGAAGGGCAGGATTGAGATCACACTCGAGGGGCTCCTGTGTAATGACTGGGGCAGGCAGCCAGGCACACAGACAAATACATCAACAAAGGGCACCGTCAGACCGGCTGGGGACTACACGTAGATAAGGAGCCTTTGAACACAACATCTCTGACTTCTCGCCTGTGACTATACACTAATCCAGCGCGAACTTTATGGGCGCTGCCATCTTGAATATCGACATTACTGCGTGCCTGCGAGTGTGACGACTGATGAGTGACACTTGCCTGTGCTTTTCAATGAAAGCATTCTGTCAGAGAATGTCTAATAAGAGATCCCGCTCATGAAAGAGAATGTCAGGTGAAAGGGAACATTGGATCAATGATGTCAGACTGTGCCAAAACTTACCGATGAAGGTAATTTATTAACAACATAAGGTATTAAGACGTGTATTAATGACAGCTAACCTCTGCAACAGCCGCCTATGGAACCAAGGGGCTAATTTCTTAGCAGCCAGCCACGCAGTAATACTTCCGTGTTTCACTGGATTAGTGCATGGGTTGTGCCATTTAATGTCTCACAAAACACCTGCTCTCGTGGAGAGGTTAAAAGATGAATTTCTACCGTAGATGCTCTAGGCTAAACAACAATACAATACATGAAATAGAACTGTGTGGATTTAGAACAATGTTCAGGATATAGCGGATATCAAAAGCTGTTCAATTGTGTCGCTGGAGGACTTACCTTAATTACGTGATGCTTCTTCTGGACCTCTGGGATTTTGAATATCTGACACCAGTAAGTAGTGTCCTTTGAAGGCACAGGCACCTGTCTTGAGGAAACATGCACAATCAATTAACACTGGCAGAATTGCCATGCCGTTCAGTCATTCACAAATGAGCTGCCAAACTCTGGATATCATTCATTCATTCACTCACTCATTCGGTGTTCCTGGATGTTGACTGCACACTGAGGGGATTACATTGACAGCATTACCATGCTGTTCAGTCATTCACAAATGAGCTGCTATAAAACTCTGGACAACATTCATTCATTCATTCATTCATTCATTCATTCATTCGCTGTTCCTGGATGTTGACTGCACACTGGGGGGGGGGGGGGGGGGGGGGGGGGGGGGGGGGTGTATGGGATATTGTGTGTTTTCGCTGACTTACGCGAGCATTTTGTAGGTCGAAGTATGCAGCCCCAGGGGGCGCGGCGGCACTGCTTCCTGGATTTAGCAGTCGCAGGCTCTTCCTCCCCCGGTTCACTCCGTGGTACATAGGCCCCGAGGGTCCCACGTCCTCTTCATGGTAAGCCCAGATCACCCGCACTGTGCTGGCCTAGACAGATGGGACAGACAGAAATACAGTCTAGAGTGTGTAACCCTCCTCAAAGCTGGAGCAAATGCACCAGAACATAACCCTCTACTCTCAGCTTGTCTTTGCTGTATTGTTTGCCTGTTTTTTTTTTTTGTATTCTCACTGTTGGTATTGTTGTATTTTCTTATTTTCTTGTGTCTTCTTTGTTTGTACTGTTTTTTCCTTACTATGTAAAGCGACCTTGGGTTTGAGAAAGGCACTATATAAAATGAATGTATTATAATATAGTTATCAGAACAGCAGAGGCACTTGGTCAAAGGTAAAACTGGCGAGGCTGCGCTTTGTTTCTACTGCACTAGGCATCGCTAAAGTTTCTTCTTCGGCGCGTCACCGGTCAATAGCGTGCCAGGACTAGAGTAAGCCCGTTTCTGATTGGAGCCAAAGGTTCTGGCAGTAAACAGCGAAAATAGATCTGCTGGTTTCCAGCCTGAGCTGCCGGGCGAAATTAAAATTCCCCGGAAGTTCAGGCAGGGTTCATCCAGCCTATGATCCTGTAGTAGAATACATAGAACATAGGAGCCTGTACAGTGTGAGTAACTATTTCTGACATACAGCTCCAGTTGAGTACTCCCAACCAACATTAATCAAACATACCGATATCTCTTTGTCATTAGGATCGCATGTGTTTAGGTCCCTGCTGAACGCCAGGACAGTGTGTGTGGCGTTCTCCCTCCCATACTCCAGTCTGTAGCTCTGCTCCGAATCCCGGTGGACTTTTCTGCTGGGGTCAGCAAAATAATCCTGTTGAAAGCATGCAGTTAAAACACTGTACAAGTGACATGTGCCAAGCCTTTGCATTAAAAACAGGGCTTATACCTTTACAAAAGTAGCAACATGGAACATTAGATTAGATTAGAGTCTTTATTGTCCCATAAGGATAATCATTTCCACACATTTTCCTTTCATGACTGCTGGGAATTTGAGTGTATTTGTTTATAAATTCTTGCAGAATCGTCTGTGCTGTTGGAGACGTGAGGATATAAATTTGTCAGGGCATCCATAGATTAACTGTTTTTTTCTGTTTTGATGGCTACTCTTTTAAGGGTGCGCGCTCTTTATTTGCACAGGGATAAAGGTGGTTTTCATCTACGGAAGTGCACAAATTAAATGTACTAAATATAGAGCGGAAAGATGAAAAGTGGTGTCATTTTTCCCTTGAATCTTTGATGCTCAGATCTAAGTCCAGGCCTACCACAGGGGAGTTTCCTGCTAAATAATGTAGAAATACAACTTCTCTTATGAATGAGAAATGTCTTTCACTATTCCAACAGCCAGGAACCTTCTCTGGGTTTGTGCTAGGAGTAAGACCTGCTATAGGCTATATTTAGCAGAAATAAACAAAGTCCACTCTGGATAATTTTGCCAGCAAGACCCCCAATATCTTTGGCTCTTCATTACACTGAGGAAATCCTACAGCATCCTACTTCAGGCTCAATATTGCTCTAAGTAGCTAGTGAGAATGTTCCTACTAATAAAAGGAGCTGACATTCATGAGGAAAAACCTGCCTCTAAAATGCTACTGACTATGAGCCTACTGTACCATCTGGCACAGTAGTGAACTCACTGAAGCAGCCAAGAGTACATATCTACAGCTGTATGTGAAATCCTTGCTCTTGAGAAAGTTAGTTTTGTCTCTTGGTCTAGCGTAGGCCTACTCCTCTACCTAATATCCTGTGATCACTATAAACATAAGAACCAGAAACTGATAGTTGGACACATTTTAAGTGTATTTCAGTAGGATATATTATGTAATAATGTAAATAAGTGTTCTATGCATGTCATTTATTTGATACAGATCATTCATTTATTTCATTAAGACTAAGTAGGATACATAAGCTACTGATCCAACTAGGCTCATTTTAGAGGCGGGTCCCTTGAGGCACGGTTACTATACCTGGAGGTAAGGTCTTCCATTGAACACGCCACCAATCACTATATCCGATAACGCCATCGCGCCGTTCGAAGACAACCCAAATCCTACATATCCAGTAGTTTTAACCTCTAATTCAAAAGTTACAGTTCTATCGTCGAATTTCCATTTCATTCGGTATTTCCCATTCGCATCCAAAACGGCGGAATGTCTGTATCCACTCTCTTGGGAAAAGGTAAGACGAACTGTTGAAAAAAAGAAAGCGCCTAAAAAGGCCAATTCAAACATTCTACTGAAATATTATAACACTAAAAACATAAACCCGAACGACAAGAAAAATAAATTCAAATATAGCAGTTTCAAACTGCATGTGTGTCGTTTCCTACTTTGCATTGGAAACTGATGATGAGCCCACCGCGGCTATCCAGATCGGCAAGAGAGCCACTTTCCTTTTCCTCCCACAGAAACTGTCTAAACTTGTGTTCTCGCTCTTTGATCTGTAGAGGCACGTCCCACACGGCTCTCGTGGTCAATTCACCTCTTCCCGTCTCAGTTTGAAAGGTTGCCACCGTTTTATCGCCATGTGATCCAGCTGATTGGTGCCAAGCTGTACACAAAAAAGTTACACGGATTTTGTGAGGGCCGACTAGGGTAATGTCGGCGTGGTATAACAACATGAACTGCGCCTGGGGTCCATTTGAAGTTCTGTCACTCACTCAGCCTAGCTCTTGTCACATGGAGAAGCATGGGAAAAACAATGTGTCCAAAAAGGCATTAGCAACTCATCATACATCACTGCAGTATTAAACTTTTAAGATAATTAATTTCTGGCAACACCATATTCATTATATTAGTAGTTTGGATGGATGGACTTGAAACATAAGCTGCCTTCAGGTATGTTAAGACAGGAGATGATTAGGCTAGAGGATTTTTTTGCTTGTCAGAGATATATTGTGTTGTGCAATGGGTGCCACAACAATTGGTTATTCAGAATCATATTGAATCAGAGGACTGACAATGATATCAAAACAAAACATAAATGATAATGCTACTTTTCATCACTGGTTCCTTAAAGAACCATGACCTTCACATTGGAAAAGGTTCTTCCGATAGACTATTTTCATGTTTGCCCTTTCTTATCTTAAATGGTTCTTCACAATATTTTTTCTGAGTGTTAAGAGTGAAACATGTACCACACATTCAGGGTAAACACACTTGCTAAAAGAAACAGGTCAATCACACCAGGTAACACACATCATGCCTCAGTCACACTCACTCTCTGCCAGACTTAATGGGGAATTTTATTACGGGTTTTTTGCCTTAATAAAACCGTTTAAGTTTCACTAATCATATTTGTGCACATGAATTTTGTTTCTAGGACCTACAGTACCACTCTTGTACAATGTACAACATGGCTTTAGGTGCAGTGTTACAACCTGCCACATAGGCAGGTTAGCTGTAACACTGCTGGAAAAGTTTGAATTAATTTAATTTAATTTAATTTAATTTTTCAATTAATTTAGTGCATCTCAATGTGTATGACATATATCATCACAGATCATCTCATAACGTCTGATTCACACCAGATGCGGGGTGAGATAAGTACAGTATAGGTATATATACTTTTTTGATCCCGCGCGGGAAATTCAGTCTCTGCATTTATCCCAATTTGTGAATTAGTGAACATACACAGCACGCAGTGAAACCCAGAGTAGTGAGCTGCCTGGTGTCCGGGGAGCAGTGAGGGGTTAGGTGCCTTGCTCAAGGGCACTTCAACCGTTCGACATTCTGATTGGTTGACGCCAAACCGTGTCATCATAGCTCATTACCATAAAGTTAACTGAGGCTCAACTTTTTTTTGACGCCTGTGACGCTCATAGTTTTGGCGGAAAACAATATGTCTGGCTAATATTGTTTTATTCTACAAGCCACTACAGGCTAGTAGGTCAACAAGTTCATTCAAAAAGACTCGGGGACAGGCATGATGAAAGTTAACATATGTTTTAATCCATCAAAGGATTTACGAATGACACAAGCAGCAATGAGTCTTTGGCATAGGCCCCGTCCTCAGTCCAGGTCACTGCAGATCCTGCCGGAATGACGCCAGGGGGGCGGAGCCTTCCCCCTGGACACTGGACAAGGCCAAACTGGTGGTGGTTAGGGAGGGATGGTGGGGACATCGAAAAATCGGCACCTGAAAGCGGAAAGCAGGTGCAAAGACGTGTCATTTTAAAGACTGATGCAGACTGATGATTGGTCGAAAGTAATGAATGAGAATTGAGTGCTGACAGAACTTAACACTTACGCTTTCATTTCATTTCGACCCTGTTTGCAAGGTTGTGTTTATTATACTTTAAAAAGTACTTAAAAAGTTTGTTTAGACTATAAAAGTAACTTGCGCTTTTAATTACTACAGTATATTCTGGAGTTGTGTTTCTTTTCAAGGGAGTGGCCCTGAGGTGGGCCATGTTTTCTACGTGGGTAGGCGAATGCCGCTAGACTGTCATGGGACAGTGGTATGGAACAGTAGGCGAGTGTCGCGGGACAGTGGCACAGGACAGTACTGTAGGTTAGTACGGCCAGACTGCCATGGGACAGTGGTGTGGGACAGTAGGCGAGCGTCGCGGGACAATGGCACAGGACAGTACTGTAGGTTAGTACGGCCAGACTGCCATGGGACAGTGATGTGGGACAGTAGGCAGGTGCCGTGGGACAGTGGACGAGTGGCAACAACAATACAGTACAGTTTATAAGAGGAATGCGCTTCCCATAACAAAACACATCATCGTCATATTCACCTGAATATATACATATTCGCAAAACTGAGTTTGCTTTGGCATAGTTGAATAAGGGCAGTTCGGTATGTAAATGAAACATACAGGGAACCTCAAAATGTCATTGTCACCTCCTTCGTATAGAAATCTCACAACTTGAAACTGCCGCTCTGAAACTGGCAAATCGCAGATGATGGCAACATGTCGGCTGCACCTTATTTGGCTCTAGTCTGTACCCGCCCCGAAATTTACATAGGCCTACACGAAGCTCCTTCACTGGAAATTCGATGGCACTGGACTTCATAGGCTAGATGGTCCAAGACGACCATATTTGCAAACATAATTTGTTTGCCAAATAGGCTACTTGGATTTTGTGAAATTTAGCAAGAAATAGACACTGTACTGTACATTTTTAAAATGCCTTTGTTGTAATCCCAAAACATGTCTGAAACTATCTGACGTTAGCAAGCTAGCAAGGTACACTCCACTGGTACACTTAACTCCACATAAAGAAACTAAGCAGTCTGATAACACTGCACACTCAGTCAATTCCTGTCATACTAGATTAATAAGAAATTGTTGACATATAGAAGCATGACGCATGAGAATAGTTATTTTATTTACATTGAACACTTCATTAGTAATATTATAGTTTAATATTTATAAATTAATGTGAGGAAAAATAGCAGAGTGAAAATGTTGATATGGTTGTGTTTAAACTAAAAAGTGCAATCTTCACATAATTCAGCAATGAACCAAAAACATTACATTAGAACTAGGGTTAGACATTTCTGATGGATTTAGGAAAAACATCCTAGTAGAAATTCATCTCTGTTCCATGCATACTACTCACAGCCTCATCCATCTTAACTTCGCTACTTTAAGACTAGGTTACACAACATATGTCCGGATACCTCCCCAATCTGTGAGATGTAATGATAGAGAGGGCTCTTTGGACCATAACTTTGTTTTCGGCCCTAAACTTGAAGGATACTGGCAGAGCATTTTCAAAATCTTTACCATGTTCACTGAACCAGATGCCCTTTTCATATTGGATAGGGTTTCGAATCAGTCACTCAGACTGTTTAAGTACAGACAACAGTTCTTCTCATATCCACCATTAAAGGAGAATTCCGGTGTGATATTGACTTTAAGTGTGTTGCAATCAAGTCGCAATAAGCCGACTGACGAGCACAAACGAACAGGAAGGACAGGGGAACATATTGCAAAAGTAATTCCATAGGAAATATATAGTTATACTGTCTACAAGAGCATTATGAGTACACAACAAAGCTCAAAATGTTTGCAATTCCCCTATTCTTCCTATTCGTTCATGCTCGTCAGTCGGCTTTCTGAGTGCAGGGGGCAGGTCGAGATCAGCTCTGAGACAAATGCTCACACTCTCGGTATCATGTTTCAACACACTTTAAGTCAATATCACACCGGGATTCTCCTTTAACAGCGAAAAACAGGTCCCTTCCTTACAGTCATAAAAAAACATATTTCATAAAAACTTTCCTTGAAGATATCTACATAAGAGTGACATGACACTATCATGAACGTGTCATAAACATTATAAACAAGTCATACACATTTATGACATAATGCTTCTGTTTGGTAAGGGTTAGGGTAAGAGTTAGGGTTAGCGGTTAGAATTAGGGTTCATGTGTCATGAGTCATGACAGTGTCATGTCACTCTTATGTGGATACATTCAAGTAAATTGTTTTGTCATCCACTATTTGTAAGTACATTAACTAAGGAGGAGTCAGTATTGAAAATGCTGAGCATGAAAATGAGCTTTGCACATTTTCGGAACCAGGGGTAAAAAAGAGCATAAACTAGATGTACCGCAAAGCGATACACAATATGACCGCCGCTCAGTCCTGCACATTCTCTCCGCAAATATCAATCACGCTTGTGTTTCCATCGCCTACTCCATCCCTACTGCAACTTTTATGTATGTAAATGAGTGTGTGCATGTGTGCGCTTGCTTTTGTGTATGAGTGCTTCTCTGTCTAGTGTGAGTGTGTGTCTGCTTGTGTGTGTGTTTAATGTGTCTCTGAGTATATGTTCACTGTGTTCTCTGCCGTCACTGTCACTCCAATATCAGATAACACACAAACACACACACTCACATGCGCGTGTGTGCACACACACACACACACAAACACACATACACAGGCACACACTCACACAAACACACACTCGCACACACACACACACACACACAAACACACACACACAGGCACACCCAGAGAGAGAGAGAGAGAAAGAGAGAACACACACAGATAACACAGACACACACAGAGAGAGAGAGAGAGAGAGAGAGAGAGAGAGAAAGAAAGAGAACACACACAGAACATGCACATACACACATATACACACATGCAAACACACAGATGGGCACACAGAAACGCACCCACACACACAGGCTATAGTACATCACACACACACTCACTTCTCAGCTCCGGTGGTCTCACAAAATGTACTCAAAGATGTGTGTGTGCATGTGTGTGTGTGTGTGTGTGTGTGTGTGTGTGTGTGTGTGTAAGGGTGTATGTGTGCATGCGTGTGGGCGTGTTTGTGCATGTGTTTGTATAATGTTTTATGTACATGTGTGTATGTAGTGGTGCGTGTGTGTGTAGGTATGCGTGTGTGTGTGTGTATTTATGTGTGTGTGTGTGTGTGTGTGTGTGTTCCTGCATGTTTGTTGCACCCAGAGCAACCATTCTCTTTTAAAACGTATTTGGAAACTAGTTGATTAAAGGTTTCTAATGGTGTCACTTATATGTTTCTAGGACAAAAACTAGCAGAGATTGAGATGTTTGGAACAGTTTTTGAAATCCCCAGGGGGGGATTTAGACTCCAGATAATACCACCATCTACTGGCCGATGGGTATACAGTCCTGAATGTACACATAAATCCATTTATTTTATAGCCCCCCATGGATGAAATTCCACAAAACTTGGCATACTCCCAGAGGGTGTCAGGTTAATCATACACATGAAATTTGGTGCAGTTCATAACATCTCATCTGAAGATAGGGGCAATTAAAGCAATATTACATTGCATTTTCAATT
>NC_085005.1:23999479-24196979 GCF_963854185.1 Sardina pilchardus
CCCCAGGGGGGGATTTAGACTCCAGATAATACCACCATCTACTGGCCGATGGGTATACAGTCCTGAATGTACACATAAATCCATTTATTTTATAGCCCCCCATGGATGAAATTCCACAAAACTTGGCTTACTCCCAGAGGGTGTCAGGTTAATCATACACATGAAATTTGGTGCAGTTCATAACATCTCATCTGAAGATATGGGCAATTAAAGCAATATTACATTGCATTTTCAATTTTTACGATGGGGGGGCAAATCACAAATGACTGGTTATAAGCTAAGTTGATGCAAGCTCTAGAGAACAACATACCATAAACATTTTGTCATCCTCGGTGCCACGGTTCAGGTAGTTATGTAGGAAAAACTGTCATTTTTGGGCTTCGGGCGGGGGCAGCGCGGGGGTGGAGTGACCCCCGGGGACGAAACGAAAATTTTCCATAGAACTCTACTGGGGCTACATGCCCACCAAGTTTCATGCGCTCCGGTGCTACGCTAGCGGCGGTCATAATAATGCACGTTCGAAGTGGTAATAAGGACCCGACGCCGCAGGCGGAGGGGACTTTACACTTCGATAAGTGCATTATTTTCCTATAAACGCACAGGGCGCGGAGTTGATTATCCCGCTTATACCACTACTATCATTTTCGTTTATATTGCCGCTGTCTTAGATACAACGTTGCTGTTTTTACCGTTACATTCACATTGGCGAATTGATATTCAAGTGTAATAAGCCCAAAAAAAACCAACTACTTCATAGCCGTGCGGTATATAGAAAAATAATGCACGTTCCAAATAGCGCATCACAATAGGAAATTTGACCAAGCAGTGGTATAAACGAAGTTAATGGCCACCCCATCAGCCAATCAGAGAAGAGAATTCCATTGTTGAGGGAGATAATGTATATGAAAGCGAGGTTGTAACCAAATGAAGTTAGCCAATTTAAGCAGTTAACTGTAAAAATCAGTTTGAATGTGACTTTGTTTGAATATTGGAATGGATTTCTTAAAACATACAGCCGATCCAGTGAAATGAATGATACAGTATAAATAGACAGAAAGGTAAAGTGATAAGAACACAGAAGATAGAAATAACAAAATGCTCTGTCCATGCGCATACAAAAATGATTAGATATAAAATATATCGGCAAGACAGTTATTCCCACCATCATGTCAGCTGCAGCAAGAGAAAGGATTAATACATTTGTCGGTGTGTGAAGCTGCTTGAAGTGTGAGATAGAGATGACCACAACCAAGTTCCCACAGATGGTCAGAATAATCACCGCTATCATACATATATAAAGAACCACAGATAAACCCGTCAACTGAACATTTTCACATGTGTCATTTGAGTTAGGTACCAGTTCATCCACAGTGCTAAAATTCATTGGCCCTGTGAAAAGTTTGCGAACAGAATGATCATGCAAAATGAGAGCAAATCTCTCCATGGAAGTCCTGATGGAGACTGTCGTGCTACATCCTGATTCTGTAGAAATGAGGAGGCACTGCAGTGAGGGAGTCAGGGGGTGCTTACCCTATTTATGTCCTACACCAAGTGTAAAATTAGATAAAGATTAATGACAGCTATTATTATGGGATTACTATAGGCTATGAAAACAACAGAGACCACAGGCCCAGGAGGATTTCAAAGTCTATGTGTTAGGAAGGGAGGTTATCTATGTGTTAGGAATAAGACACTCAAGATCAACAAATAAAGTGTATGTGTTTTCATCTGATGGATATGAAAGTACAAAGATAAAGTTTAGTGAATGTCACTTATATTTTAACTGTTGTTCTTTGTTTGAATAGAAAAGAAGGACAAAATCTCAATCTGATGGAAGTGTGTCCCTATTGTAAATTGTATGTCAAACCACAGAGTAGTATAGGCTACAAAAACAAGAAAATACAAATCAGTAAGACTAGCCTATCAACACATGGTATAAAGCAGAAAGACCCAGCAGTATAAGGGTAGTTGACATCTGGCCAAGAAAAAGTGTTTTTTTTGGAAAACATAATTTTTAAAGAAAAAATACAAATATTTATGTAGTATGGAAACTGTAGTTTCTGAAAATAATAGTGGTCACTCATTTCGTCAATGACCTCACCTATTTTTTCCACGTTTACACTCATCTGCACTGTGAATGTGTCCTATGGTGTGACATTTAAAAAGTACTAAGAAATGATATTGAATAACATTAAAAAATACATGAAACAGAATTGTTCACATTATTAAATCATTCTTTTCTTAAAATTATATTTATTTCACTTAAAAGTTCTAATTACAATCATTTTCACCACGAATAGATGAACTTGATTGACTTTTTCCTATGAATGTCGATACATTTTTTTCCGCCAACCTTACAAAACTGTTTGAAATTGTACCTATCTAAGAGGAGCCATTATTGGAGCTCCCCTCATGCCAAACCTGGCTTTTTTTAAAGTACGTTTTGAAATTAAGGATGTTTTTCTGTTGTTTTATGTTTGTCACACTATAGGACAAAATGTCACACTGAAGGACAAAGATAGCTATTGCATGAAGTGAGTCAGAATATATGTAGTGTTTATTGTAACAGTGATAAAGGAGGACATTTGTTGGATAAGTGTTGCTTTTTCCAGGCTATTTTTTTTTATGATAACCCATTGTCAGTCAATAGTAATAGTACTTAACTGTGTTGAACTAATTTGTCGACTATGAAACCACGGTGAAGTTTCACTTTGTCTATGAGTTCAAATAATAGGTGAGTGCAGATGCATGTAGGCTAAACTCTGCTAGTCACAAGTAAAGCAAGGTTTAGTGGAATCCCTGTTCCATATAGTCTTGTGTGCATGCAGATTCCTTCAAATGTGCTGTGTGAAGTTGCATTGTTTGCTGTTGAAGGAAATTATAGATATTATTCTCATTGTTTTAAAGGATGTTACGCCCAAAACACACCCATGACTGATTAAGAGACATAAGAACAACCCTTTTGTGTCCAGCACCTGACAAAATCACACCATTAAATTAGTGAATGTGGACTGCCATGCCTTTAATGTCTATAAACGTTGTGCTTCTGACCATCCGTTTTTGATCGCCAAAAGAGGGACCATAATCCTCAATAGGGAAATTCCATTTTAAAACATTGCGTTACATTCATGAAGTACACTCTATCTAAAACATCCCTACTGAAAAATAGCAAGAAACCATGTTGATGTTGGTAGCTGGTTTTAGCTGTTTTTTGCTGGTTTTCCTCCAGCTATTGCTGGTCTTTGCTGGTATAACTGGTTAGGCCACCAGGTGGACATGCTGGCGTGACCATCTAAGGAAGCTGGTCATGCTGGTGTGACCAGCCTGTCGTGTGGGATACCGCTGGTGTGAGATGGTCATGCTGGTGACCAGCCTGCCAAGCTTTACATTGTAGGTGTAAGATGGCCATACTGGTTTGCTATGACCAACATAAGCTGGCATGACCAGTAAAAACCAGTAATGTAGACCAGCAACACCAACTAAAATGACCAGCGTGAGATGGTACGACAAGCAAAACCAGCAGAATTACCATCGTAAGCTGCAGGTATGTTTTTGCATGACTTTTGCTGGTCTATAGCTGGTTAACCATCATAGGGTGGCCAAACAAGCTGGTTAACAAGCTGGTCAACCAGCAAACCACCCTAAGCTGGTCAGGCTGTTTTTTCAGCTGTTAGAGCAGTTTTTAATCATACTTGACACAATTATCTACAATGACATTCTATTCGTTGGTGGCAACACTGGAAGTTCCAGGGCAGGTTGGGCCACAGGTCCTGCAGGGAGGTTCTTTCTGTTATAAAAAAAAAAGTTTTAGATTTATGTACTTTATATTATAGTTGCTTTAGTAACACTTCAGAACATTGTATGTCGTCTCTAAAACAGCAATAAATATTTGAATTTAAGTCATTATAAGTGTCACACCAAAGGACATTTCCTGTCACACCAAAGGACATTTAAGCTGTTGTGGCAGTTAATGACCATGCTAATACTAACTGAGCTGTCATTAGCAACTGACATCATGCACTTGCATAATATTACATAGTCCTGCTGTTAAAAATACAAATTTTAATACAAAAATGGCATTTAGGGGTGTCACACCAAAGGACAAAAAAACTTAACTACTTCAGTGGTCTGAAAACATAGTTGAATATCTGAGCAACTCTGAGAGAAATTCTCACCATGTTAACTGCTCCAGGGCTTCATTGGGGTCTTCAGTCACATGACCTTGAATGGGGTCTTTCAACTAAATGTATTTGTCCATGATTTTGGCCAACTTAACATCAGGTTATTGCATAACACCAAAGGACATTTTTTTCTGTGACGAACTTTACGGAGTTCCTACCATTTTAGAAATGTATGTATGGGAAAAGTGATTGCCACTTAGTAAAATAGACACTTGCACAATTATGCCAGGAGCGTTCATTAAAAATTTGAAACATTATTTCCTCTATTTATAAAAGTTAATATTTATATAATTATGTTGTCTACCATCACACCATAGGACAATTGTAAGGTTTGGCTCAAAGTTCTGAAAAAGCGATAAATAACTCAGGTATTAAAACAACAAATTCATGTAAAGCAAGAAAATGTTTAACCTTTTACAGTATTTTAAAATGTGAAAATGTGAAATTAATTGTGTTTTATCTTCTGTGACGGTGAAAAAGCCATGTCATGTCATCTACCCATAAACACTTTAGTGGTGATATTGATGACAGGAAGACCACTTGCACATCAGGGTCCAGTTTGTCCTGTCGGGACTTATTATACCGATAATGATTGCTGTTACATACATTACCCCGTACTTCCGCCTATTAGGTGCGGTATGGACCCGTTTATCAGATCTCAGGCAGCTGTAATGGCTTCATTGCCATTTTAATGTATGATTGTCAAGCTTGTTAGCCTGGGTGAACCCAAACAAACCTGTTTGCAATTAAGAGAAATAGACTACAAGTTTGTGAACAGGTTAGATGTTCCTGACTACCCTGACTATAAGGCTTAGTTCACACTGGCAGTCGAAATCGGATGTCTTGCATATCCGATAAGAACCTAATCTTTCTGACTGACTGTTCTCATTGCATATTGCAAGTGATCACATCCGATCTTGGCGTGCAATGCTCAGATCCGATAAAAATTACACACACCTGGATTCATTAGGCAGAGTTGTACACAACCAAGTCGTCATGGATAAAAGTGGATTTATTTTTGATATTTTCCAACTTATTATGCGTAGCCGTGGCGCAAATACCTCGTCACCCTTAACGTTACAGTTTTCCATGTTTCACCATAAAATGATGACTTGAGTCTAACGTTGGTTTTTGTTTTGCTGGTAGCCCTGGCGCACGCGCTGAATCAATCAATCAATCACTTCCGTCACTCAGAATTACGTTGCAATTGTTTGTTGCAGTGCAAATGACGAAAGGGGCACATTGAAATCCTATTCAAGTGGTTCGACTGTTCAGATTGAGTCATATCCGATAGTAAGTGATATTGAAACCACCTCCGTATGTGGTGCGAATCAGCATTGGATGGATTTCATGCGGTTTTTTGCCGTTCAGACTACCAAAAATTCAAGCTAGATACAATCCAGATAAGCAAAAAATCGGATTTCGACTGCCAGTGTGAACTAAGCTTAAGGCTGTGTTCAGACTGCCAGCCAAAATCCGATTTTTAGTCCATTCAGATTTGAATCGGATGTCACTTTTGAAGTCTGAACAGTGACAGGTCACATGCAATCCGATTTATGCAAACCACATCCAGGAGGTAGTTTCATATCGCGTTCGTATCGGATATGGACAGATGTGTCTCAGTCTGAACAGCTCCCAACAACACTCAGGGGTGCGTTTCTAGAAGAGTTAGCAACAGCGTTGTTAAACCACCGTGGTGCGATGCAACTTGCGATCAAACAACGACAGTGTTACACCTGTTTCCAGAAAGCATCGTACTTGTGTCGCAATTCGCTACCTCCGGAGTTCGAACACCGTTGTTCCAACAACGTTGTTGAGGACGCAGCGGCACATTTCATTGGTGGAAAAAGTGTAAACGTATAATACCCCACCCACTAGAAATTCTCTGTCACTGGATGCCTATCACTTGTCTTTTATAGATCCTCCTTTCCTTACTCGATCCTCGTCCTCACTGAATGATGGGGCGGCAACAATGGGATAGAGGACCGAGGATCGAGGAGGGATGTTGAGAGACACCCACTATGTGTCGACGTGTCTAATTTAAACCCAAAGTGATTCATGCTGGCATTATCATTGCTATCAGGAAAAAACTTAAACCTATGCAAGCACATGAAACAGCTTGCTTAAGCTGTCCAATATATGTACTTATTTGTGTGAGATATCTAAAAAATATCGGTACAAAATATATATGGCCTAGACTAATTACAAATGATCACAATACTAAATCGGTGTCTGGTGGTTCAGCTATTGCATGTCAGTACATTGCGCGCGCGGCCCAAGTTCGCATCTTACCTCTCATGTCACTTTTGAGTAAGAGCAGGCATAGGCTACCACACACAACAATAGGTTAGACCCTAAATATATTTAATTGCTTTACATCGAGTGGCCAGGAACACGACATCAGTTAAAATAGTTCCACGACATTACTTATTAGGGTTATTTCCACGTTTCACTAGTCAGAAACAAAAGCATGTGTGATGCATACGGGAAAAGAACCTACGATGTTGTGATGATAAGCCACCTGCCTTAACCACTATACTAATGAACGGTGTGCTTAATCCGAGGGTTTGTAAATATCATAACAGTAGCCTACCAATACGCAAACCAACACGCAAATGAACGCAAGGTAACACACGTAGCAAGAATGAGCCCAACGGTATTTTAATTTATATTAGCCTACAGTATAGCGCAATCATTGAGTCACAAGAAAACAACAACTTAGTGATTTTTGGTTGGGCGCTTGTGATTTTTGGTCAGGCGATCTTGCACTGACGACATCACCAACTGGAACTCCCAAGGTACGACACAGGTGCGACTGCCCAGGGGCAGTAGTTCAAACGACCAAACTTTGCGTCCTTGTTTGCGATTGAGAGTTTGAACTACCTTTTCTAGAAACACCAAATTCATGAACGACGGAGCGAACTCCCAAGATTGCGACGCAGGTTAGCAAACAACACTTTCTAGAAACGCACCCCAGATCGGATTTGACTGTCCGTGACGTGACTTTACGTGCTTTATACGTGCATATGACGTGCATATGACTAGGGTGACCAGATTTGAGTTAGCAAAAAAGAGGACACTTCAGCGGGGGGGGGGGGGGGGGGGGGGGGGGGGGGTATTTGGGTCACATAGGCTATGCACCCATGAACACGTGCATTCATACAATTGTGTCAACATACATGGTGATATGTGACCTTCCACGGCGAAATCAGTCACAATGTCCAAATTTTCAAAATCAAAGTTATTACGTTTTCAGGAAGGGGCATAATCAACCTTCAAAACGATACCTATATCTAATGAATTGAACGTCATATTACTGAAATATAAACATTCAAAGGAGTTGACTTCATCCTGTCATGCCAATAGAAAAACGGAGAAATCTGCCTCTGAAGTTAACCGTCGGCTCAACACTCACGAACGCTTTGTAAGGTCGCTGCTATTACACGTTTTACGGTACTTGTATCAACGACATAGCACGCGGATGGCTTGGTGGTTGTCAATGAGTGCGTTTACCGTAAATATTGGAATAGAGGGGCAAAAAAACGAGACGCCTCTAACTTCCTGCTTCCTCTAACTTTCTCACCTCAACAAACTCACGTTTTTAGACTACAAAAGGTCAGTTTTTCGGCGAAATGTATTCACGGCCGTACAGTGTAGACCTCCCACTGTTTCAAAACACTTACAAAAAAAAATCCACGATTTTAGCACAAGTGACATAAATGGCCATTTTTCTCAGAAACGCCTGTTGCGACAAGCGACTGGTTTTGCCGTGGAACGTCACATATATGATAATGACCTTTATTGGCTGGCCCAACACTAACAGAAAAACACTGCCTCAAAAGGCTATTTTGTAGGCTAGTTGAAAGTTTTAAATGTGCAAAAATAAACTAGCCTACATTTGTAGGATATACAATGTAAAGTATAGTCACAATGGTAGGCCTAAACCAAAAATAATAAAAAATAAAACCTAATTGCACAAAATGAGACATTTTTAAAGTTGAAAAGTTGTCCAATGGCTGATACTTTTCAGTCCTCCTAAACTGCCTGCTTTGCATTGTTCTCAACCGAGATGAAAACATGGAAATTACGTTTCAATTCGTCAGTGAACTTGCACTTGCGTTTCGGCATGGCTGAAGATGCCGGATAGTTTTGCGCGTTGCCAGCTGGTTGCCAGTGGTAAACAAGGAAGTGTGCGCTGATGAGGTGAATAACCAATTAAATGTTTAGGCCGAGAATATCGACCAATGACGGTAGCTCTAAGGTCAGGCTCTACACTTCAATGCAAAGCGAACTGTAGGGGAAGGGCGTGATTACTATAATGAAAGAGAGAGCGATGCAAATTCGGTGAAAATACGTTAGGTTAGGCTAGAATAAAAAAATCCCGGACGATTCTGAAATTCCGCCCGGACACATTTTTAGGTTTCAAAAAGAGGACATGTCCGGGAAAAAGAGGACGTCTGGTCACCCTACATATGACGTCATAATGACGTCATATGGTGGCGGCCATCCGGATTTTTGAATTTTCATAATTCTTTTTAATATTATGATAAAAATATTAATATTATTATTATTAATATTTTTGCTGACAGACATACACATCACCAGGACATGAAAACGCAAAAAGAACAAACATTGTACTATACTGAATGGTCAGGGAAATAGTAAATCATCATAGGCTACTATTAGCAAGATGATGGGAATTATGATGATGCTGCAAATTTATGTAGCAGGCCTTTTCCCGTAGAGATAATGAATCCCTATTCATCCAGGTGACACTTCTTGTAGTGTTTCATGGTGTGGTACCTCTCATTGCAGGGCACAACACAAAGGCCCACCACACACTGCCTACACCTGTATTTTGCCTGACTATGGCCTTTAGATCTGCCACTTTGTGTTTATTTTTGTGAGTTTTTTTTTTTTTTAGTTGACATGCACATCACAAGGACATGAACACACAAAAAGAACACACATTGTGCCATACTAAATGGTCAGGGAGATAGTAGCCTAAATCAATAGTGTAAATAATAAATAATAAATGGCAAGATGATGGGAATGCAAATTTCTGTGGCAGGCTTTTTGCTGTAAAGATAATGAATCCCTATTCATCCAGGTGACACTTCTTGTAGTGTTTCATGGTACTTCTCATTGCAAGGCATAACATAAAAACCCACTACACACTGTCTACACCTGTAGCCTATTTTGTCTGACGGCAGCAATTAGATCTGCCACGTGCGCCGGCCCAGTGGAGAGAACTCGCACCTTCGTTTTAGCGGTTTTAAAACAAAATCGCTAAACTTTAACAAAGTAATCACTGTAGCTATGCAGCCAGATGATATATGAATGGGTAACGTCCAGGCTTCCGCGAAAAATATAGATTTGATTAGGTTGAGGCAACAAGTCCGTATAAGATGACAATTTTCTTAAAGGCTAGTCAGAATAGCGGAAAATAATAGTTTATTTGACTGTCTATGGAGAATAACATTTTTCTAACCCAGAAAACTATTTATTATCCCATTATTACATCATCACTTAAAAACCGAGTTCTCCCCACACTGCCTCTACGTTTCCCCAAGCTCTCCTATGGACATGTCGACCTCGTCTAACACATCTATTGATATTAGACAAGACAAGGCTCCACCACGTTTACCGTCCTCGCGATTATGGAGAGGCACACTGTCACTGTTGAGGGAGCATATGGCTAGCGCGATAAAAAAACACAGTGCCCCGACGCAACTCTCGTTCTCCACACAACTAACATTTCTGATGAGGGTCTGCTGTTTCATGGTACTTCTCATTACTAAGCATTTTATGAAAACTACCCCACACTGCCTTCACCTGTAGCCTATTTTGTCTGATGACAGCCTAGGTCTGCCACGCACGCCTCCCGAGTGGAGTGAATCAGCATGGCTCTATTCTCAAATCATTCTCGTTGCGACTCTGCTCACATACTGCTGCTACGTTGCCCCACAGCTCTCCTATGCACACTTCGACCTCCATACCAATATACCCATTAGTATTAGACAAAGGCTATTCATCACGTTTACCGTCCTCGCAATATGGAGAGGCACATGGAAGACGTGAAGACGGATGGCTAGCGCGATAAAAAGGCAGTGCTCCGGCGCCACTTTCATTCTCCACACAACTAACACGTCTGATGAGGGTCTGCTAACTTCCCTATGAACACCTACTGTACCACAGGTGAAATACTGTTCATAACACTGACATTGGGCAAAATATCCACGTTTGTGCTTGGTGTAGGACTTATCTCTACGTTGTCCAGTCCAGCTGCAGCATTGCTTGCTAGACAGAGACGCGTGTGAATAAACAAATCCCTGTCATCTTCTGAAGGCAGATATTTCCCTTCAGAATCACTGTCAGTGAACAGAAGACCCAACACTTCATTCCTGGTAAACTTTTTTGATGTGTTTAGACGATTATCTAATGCTAATACTCGTTTACGTTCACACTACCGCTCTGATACAATGGCTCACACGCGACCTAGCTCAGCTGATATTTCGCACTGATTTAAAGTGCCCTTGCTCGAAATTTTGCATAGAACCATGACGTAATTCTGAGTCAGGGACGTAGTTTGACATGTCTGCCAACTAGTGGCTGGGAGTTTGAACGAAATTTGACCAACTCGGCCGTTTTATCCAGTACCGCATCTTGTCGAGTTAACTCGATGGTGGCGCTTAGAGGGTTAAGGCTAGGTGATCACAGTAGGCCTACTCGAGCGCACAGACAAAGACTAAACCAGGCCGCTCTCCCAAGACAAAACACACTACCTGTTGTCACGTTCAGCAGTCGCAGGGAAACGCCAGCGAACCAAACACACAACCGACACCGGTAGAGGAAATGTGAGAGGATAACAGAGGGCAGGACACTGTTACCTGGACTGTCATTAATAGACGCCGGGCGTTTCCTGGATGTAGCCACCATGTTTTTTATAGTAAACAATTTTATTATAGGGGGTCAGGTTTGATTGTAACACTCTTCTCCTCTTAAAAAAGGACAAAAGTGGACCACCCATATTGCAAAACAGTCAATAGGTAGGCTACATAAGAAAAAACAGAAACAAGACAACTTGATCAGAAGGAGAATCTAATTGAAACCCAAGAAGTCATCATCCACATCTGGTTCTGAAAAGATTTTCAGAAGTTGCTCCCGTTCTCTACGGTCAACTTCAGCAACAGTGGGGAAGCATTGCTTAAGGTGGCTTACGTGGACTGTGTGCAATTCCTCCCCAGAATCTTCTCTCACAATTTGATCATTGACAAGCCCCAGCTTTGTCACAGCTCTATCGGGGCCTACCCATTTAGGAGCCAACTTTGCAGAGAAACCACATGAGGCTTGGGACAAAGGATAAGCCCTCATCCACACTCTCTCTTTGTTGCCATATGTAATTTCTCGCCGAGTTTTGTCGTAGTTTCTTTTCTGCTTTTCTTTAGCTTTCATCAAGTTCTTGGCCACTAGCAACCGGAGATGTTCCAGATCTCGCAGAGCTCTAGAATGTGAATGAGGCTGTAACACCCTGTCAAACGGTCCCATGATCTTGCCTCTGAGCAACAACTCAGCAGGGCAACGCCCAGTGGATTCTGAGGGTGTCAAATGACCTCTGACACTCAGCTGTCCATTGAAATGTCCTTTAAAAGCATTCCAAAAAAAATTCGGCACGTACCTATGGTACCATCCAGCTAACCCAAGGAAGCGCTGAACTTCCTTCAGGTTGGCTACCGCCGTTCATTCCGACATACCAGCACTCCGACATTGACGTCCAATTGTCGTAGTGGAGGCATGTCTCTTTATGGGAAAAAGTCCCACCACTCCGACATTTGTTTTTTTCATGGTCGCAGTGGCGGTATTTAACTTTTTTTTCAAACAACGTGCCATTCCGACATGAGGTCATTAATAGGCTATTAATGTCATAACTATATCCAATTGTGTAAAATAATAAAGATTCACATTTAAAATGTCATTGTGAAGACTTCTTGATATGGTTATGTGTCTGTTGCGTGCAGCGTGCACGACTCGGGGAAGTGAAAGCAGTTCTATAGACATGGCAAGTTTTCTTCTCTGTCTCATTATTCGCGGACTAAGTGGAGCTAAATTAAGTTATTATTTTGCTGTCACTTAGTCTGTTTTATGGCCTAGAAGGTTGTATTTGGTATCTGTGGATAGCTCTAGCTCTCCTCTTTTATCTGACATGCAAGCTGTATCTTTTTAACCACGGTTTCACGAGTAAATCAAACGAAAGTAGCGGTAGTCGAAGCTATATGATTCTTATTTGTTTGTCACTTCGTCTGTTTCTATAACACAAAAGGATCGATGTGTTTGGTATCAATGGAAAGCTCTGTTTCTCCTCTTTCATTTGATATGCGTGTTATGTCTGTGCGATGCCTGGTCCCGGAGTAATTCAAGCGAGAGCAGTGGCTGCGTGGGTGAACGCAGAGCAATATACTGTAAATATGATATCATTTAAATTCAGGATTTTATTTTTATTTTCATACTTGATCGTACAGACACGTGTCTAGTCCCGTTGGAAAGCCCCGGTTCTGAGCTCTTTCATGCAATATAGGTCTCATCTCGCTGTGACTAATCGCGGAGCAATGTAACAGGGAAGAATGGGTGTGTTTTTTGACGCACTTTGCGTCCGTTGGGCTCATAGGGTCCGTTAAATTGACGTGGAAAAAAATAGGATTTGTAAACTGTCGGAATGGGGGTACTAAAATGTGTCAGATTGGCAGCATGTCGGAATAACACCATGTCTGAATAGCGGCATGTCGGACGAAAGGGATGTCGGACTGGCAGGATGTCGGACTGCCGACATGTAACCCTTCAGGTTAGTGGGAACTGGATAAGCTTTCACTGTCTCTGTTTTCTCAGAGTCTGCTCTCACTCCCTCCTTACTCACAACATGTCCAAGGAACTTGATCTCTGGCATGCAGAAGTGACACTTTTTGAGTTTAAGGGTGAGGCCTGCATCTCCGAGACAATTAAACACAGTCTGAACATCTGCAAAGTGTTGGTCAAGGTTAGTGGAGTATGTGAATATATCATCAAGATACACAAAACAGCATCTTCCAAAACAACTTTGTAGAACAATGTTCATGAGCCGCTGGAAACTAGCAGGGGCATTTTTAAAATCAAATGGCATTTTCCTAAAAGAATAGAGGCCAAAGGGAGTGATGAAAGGGGTAATGAGACGACTTGCAGGTTCAACCTCTGTTAAGTGTAACTGCGCATGCGTGGGCCTGGGGTAGGGTGTCTGTAGAGAGACGATACCAGCGTATGTGTAAAGATGTGCTCCAGTAAAGTTATAAGTTGTATACCCTTCGTTGTCGTTTATTAGAGTTAACATTGGTAGCAGAGGATGTCGTCGAAAAACTACAAAGTACCACCTTTGTTTGATGAGAAGAAGTCATATGAAAGTTGGAAAAACGAAGTTGAAATTTGGAAGCTAGTTACCGAGCTAGATAAGAACAAACAAGCCTTGGCGGTTGCCCTGTCGATATCAAATTGTCGCCTTGTCACTATGAAATAGGATACCGTGTTTTTGAGAGAGAGCGGAGTTCGACAACATCAAAAGAGAAAGTAATGTTTCGACGCTGGACTACATTATTGAATTCGAAAGGATTGAGATGAGTAAGTTAAAAATGAAGCTTCCAGATGCTGTGTTAGCTTTTAAGCTGCTTGATACAGCAGGGATTGGTGTTAAAGATAAACAATTGACACTTACCGCTTGCTCAGACCTTACGTTCAATAGCATGAAATCAGAATTGAAGCGAATCTTCGGCGATAATTTGCCACCAGAGGGGGCTAGTGCCTCAAGTGATCTGGATTGTGCTTACTACACACGTTTTGGGAAATGGGATACCCGAACAAGTTCTCCAAGTGCTGTGCCAGTCTCAAATCCATTAGATAACTTCGGGAGAAGATCACGCTGTGCTGTCTGTCAAAGCACTTACCACTGGGCAAAAGATTGTCCCCATAAAAGCGAACAGGCAAAATTAACAGAGGATATTGAGGAGTTGACACAAAACATAGATGAGTGTAACTGAGAGTCAAGCTGTCCTTGACACAGCCTGTACCAGAACTGTATGTGGAGAAAAATGGCTTGATCATTATGTAGCTGGATTACAACAGAGTGAGTTAGCCAAACTACAGACCAAAGACAGTGCAAGATCATTCCGGTTTGGTGATGTCATATAGAAACTGTCCCGGTAGACATCCCCTTGCTCTTAAGCAAAGCATCACTTCCTTATCAACTTCCTGTTTCGCTATGTGCAACAGCATGGACCATATTGCAATATTCCCTATCTCCCTCTGAGCCTTTAACTGCTAAAAAGAAAGGCTTAAAGAAAAACAGAAACGAACGAGTGGATGTGGGCACCATAAACACATTTAACCAAAGTGTACCACATCAACACAATGCCCACAGAACCAACAGTAAGGTTAACCCATAGAATAGTCCTTGTTATACAACAGTTATGTCCGGTCAAACGATTTAGCAATATCTGATTGGACGAGACACGTTCTATCAGTGGTGATATTAACCTATATCACCACGGGTGACTCTTCACAGCTAATAATCACTCCGCGACGGTTGATTCTTCGCTTTGATTTAACCAGACTTAGCAGTTGCATAGCAACCACAAGCGTTCTGAGCTAGGTCTACTTCGCATAGCGGAGGAACTGGGCTAAATGAAACGATGGCAAATAATAATTATCCTTCCTAAAAATGCACTCGGGTATCTTTTTTTTGTTGGCAATGGAACTGTTGTATAAAAGCATTATCGCACTCGTGGTCGTGGTGTTGTTGGCCAATATCGCCACGGCTGTAGTTACCTACGGCACTCAGCCTTCGGCTTCGTGCCTGCGGCGAACCACAGCCGTGGCGATATTGGCCAACAACACCACTCCCACTCGTGCGATAATGCTTAATTAGCCTGATTGCCATCGACTCGAGTCTGACCAAGTGCCTGTGCTAACACGGTTTCTCCAAGTGCTGGTTGACCCGCCTCCTTTAAGTGCCTCGATTTGCTACACGCTGGGCTCTAGATGGGGGAGAAGCCACAGGAGCCTCAGAGGCTGGCTGCAATGTCGGTCTTTGGTATTATTTGCCCTCAACGGTGCCTTCCAGGCAGCGCTGCCTTCAAGGCACTACTCCCCTCAGTTTAGGGGTAGGATGAGGGTTGAGGGGGTTAAGGTTGGGAATAGGGTAAAGGTAGTGCATTTTAGGCTGCGCTGCCTGGAAGGTGCCGTTGGGGGCAAAAAACACCATTGAGCCTGCAATGTCCCGGCACGGCACTGGTGGGGCAATGGAAGTGGGCTGAGTCCCACTCTGGGGATAGTGAACCTATTAACAAGAGATACTTGCGATTACAAGGCCTCATTTTTGCTTTTTCATTTTTGACTAGGTGGCGCTTTACATTAATGGTGGTGGTTTTGGGATGGGTTGACATGACCCCTGGTGTCCCCAATGGTATGACCCCATGGGCACTTGGACATGCAGGACACTGCATCAACTTGCACTACATTTTCCTTACAGTGAGAAAGATGTTGTGAATATACTAGCTGTAGATGATTTTTTGATGAAATGGAACACAGTTATTTAGTTTCTCACCATATAAAATACAAGCCAAATAACTTTTACACCATGTTTTAGTTCTAAAATATTTATTTCAATTATGAGACACAAATCTATTTACTTGAGTTACATTGGTGCATAAATCTCTCATAGACTGCAAAGGTATAACAGTGCTCAATGCAGTTACCATCACATTTCCCATATGTCAGATAGTCATGTTCGTAAATGAGCTTAGGTGATAACATAACAAACTTGTGCATCTAACAATTCATTGTGTCAATGTTGTCAAGTTATCTGAATTGGCAGGCTAATTATAAGCAAAAGGCTAACACATTGATCTGGAATAACATCTGAATCATGCCATCAAAATGTTAAAGGTACACTACACAAAATATTCACCCTAATATAACCAAAGATCCTTCATGACTGACAAGATAGAGCAACGTAATGCATCTCTATGGAAGCAAAATTCGAACAGTTCCTGTCTGCTTAAAGAGGCGTGTTGCAAAGACGTCATAGTGGAATATCGATCTCTGTCAGATTGGTAAGCAGTTCAGTTCGAATGTTAACAGGTCTGCTTAAAGGGGGATTTAGCCCCCCTCCCCTTTGCGAAGACAGAACGCCGGAAATGATCGAACGTTTGCGCCTCTCGCTCCGCTTTAACCCTCTCTGATATAACCTTTACGAACCCAATTTGATGGTAACAAATAAGGGAATCATTAATCTAGCATAGTCATACAGCACAGCCATTTCTGTAGTGTTTGTGTTGCATTTGCAGCATGTCTCTGTAATGTGAAAGTTCCTTGAAGTGTTTTGTGTATTTGCATGTGTTTTGTTAAGTTTGCGTAGCAGGTCAGGGAAAAGATCTGACATTTTGTCCATCAACACTTTTGACAATTTTGATCAAAACACATTTTGAGTCATTCATTTATTCATTAGTTTTAAAATGAGTCAATGTTATTTTCTTATTATTACACGGCTCTTCACAATGCAAGTAGAACGCCCCATTGACTTGAATGGGATTTCCCAACGTTCTACCGGTCATTATTTCTTGATAGATGACCGCTCCGAAGGAATAATGACCGCTGCCAATGGCAACAGGTTCACTCCGCTAGTTGTTGCGGAAGCCACGAAACGGTAGCCAAGTCATTGCTAAAGACACATTGAGATGAGTTTCTTTTCTCGTTTTGGCAAGTAGCCGTATAATAAGCGGGATAATGTATAGAACGCCGGTCATTATCGGAAAATAATTCCCTTCAGGACGAAGCAAAACCCCTCCGCTGCGCGTCGGGGTTCAGTTAATCCTGTCGGGAATTATTTTCCGATAATGACCGGCGTTCTATACATTATCCCTTACATATTCTGGCAAGTTTAAAAACTATGGTTGACAGTAAGCTAGAAGTGATGGTCCAATATCTGGAAGTCTGATCTAGCTATTTTGGTTTTTCCTCACAATTTCCTCACTCTGAAAATATGTCTAAGCACTAAAATGTCACTACAAATGGTTAAAGGGACACTTCACCGATCAGCATTAAGCTTTGTATCTTTAGAAAACCATTCATGTTTTTGAATGGTTGTGCATCATTTCCTTATTTTGCCTTGAGATGGGAGAAATACGGATTTAAATTTTGGACTTCCTGCTTTCAATGATGTAAAAATCATCATTTTACATCATTGAAAGCAGGAAGTCCTATTCATGGGTTTCATTGAAATCCGTATTTCTCCCATCTCAAGGCAAACTGAGGGAATGATGCAAGACCATTTAAAAACATGACTGGTTTTCTAAAGATACAAAGCTTAATGCTAATCGGTGAAGTCTCCCTTTAAGGCATCATAGATGTCTGACAGAAGAAAACTCACAAGCCCCTTGTCTCTGAGAGCACATTCATCAGTGAGGAATCAGCCCTGCATATTCTGAACGTCAGAATTAACTTCATACTTTTTTGAAACCAAGGATAGAACAGAGCATAAATAATGGGGTTGATAGTAGAATTAAGGAAAAATAGTGTTACCATGGTATTTACCACACGGTCATATGATTGGGCTAAAACATCAAATAGTAACATACAAATATAATAGGGTATTAAACATATCAAAAACACTGATACAAGAATTCCAAGGACTTTGGCAGCTTTCCTCTCTGATTTTGACGAGTAAACATTGCTCTGGTCATTCACTCTTTGTCTGTCCTGTAATGTTGCTCTGATTGCAACTGCGTGCCTTCTAGCTATGAAGAAAACTTTCATGTATAGAATTATAATGGTAACACATGGCAAAATAAAAACAATTACAACATCAGCAGTAAACCACAGCTCATCCATGCGAGGAAGACATCTACCTGGACATACATGGTTGAAATTCCCATTTAAGTAAAGAAGTGCACAGTTGTAAAACAGGGACACAATCCAGACATGTGTTGTTATAATAAAAGCTAATAACACTGAAACTTTCTTGGAGTAGAGGAAAGGGTTACTTAAGGCAAAATAACGGTCCACCGCAATGAAAGAAATATTATATACGGAGACAAATGTTAAATGGAAACTAATCATATTAGAGAAGGAACAAAATATTGGCTCAAACAGTGAGCATGATTCAATCCAAATCAGGACATGTACGGGCATCACAAATAAACCAACCAGAAAATCAGACATTGCAAGAGACAGAATAAGGATATTGGTTGGAGTGTGAAGTTGATGAAAATGACAGACCGAGATTATAACAAAAAGGTTTCCACACATTGTAAACAATACTATAGCTGCAGCAAACACATACAGTAGCACATAAGATGTCATAGAAGAAGAGATGTTCAAACAGGATGAGTTGAAGGGCAGCTGGCAATTAGCTGTGTTGTTATTTTCATTAAAAATCATTTGCCCAGGAGCGTCTCCGCTGAAAATGCCTGAAAAATAAAGCAATGTAATGTACAGACAGGAAAATCGGACCGGGAATGATCACCATGTATACATCAACAGAGTCATGAGAGGTATGACTGCTCAAAGAATGCTATCACATTGATATTTATATTTTACTGTATTCCCTCCCACCACAACAAGAAACCTGATTGCTTGAGTCCTGACTCCAACTGACCAATAGCTTTCCATTTCACATTTTCTTCAAATATGCTTTGTACAGTGGGTACGGGTTGAGAATACACTTTTTGCCGCGGAAATCCTGAAGAGATCCCGTAGGCCAGGGGTTCTCAAACTTTTTTGGTCCGAGGACCCCTAATGGAGAAGATTTTTTTCCGAGGACCCCCCCCCCCCCCCATCGTACCACAAATTACAGTTACCGCAATTGTTTAAAATAGGCATTTTAATGCAAATCACTTAAAATAGGCATTTTGATGCAAAAGTACGGCTTAGGAACAGTTTTTTTGTCAAATGTGGGCCTACTGTGTAACTGTAGTTCACTCACATTAATGAATAGTGGTGGGATTCTATTTAGAATAAAAAAAAACAGACTGACAAACTGCAGTGCAAACACAGCATGAATTATTCATTCAGAGGTAACTGTCATAGAGTAAATTAAATTATACATTTACTAATCAACGATTAAAAATGACTTGCATGGTTGTGTAGGCCTGACTGCCCTGAAAATGGCAATATAAGAACCATGGTGGAGGTATACGTTGGGGCTGAGCAATTTACTGAAATGTGGTGTGTGCCTTTTTTGGCACACACCACAGTGCTGAGAAATGACTTTTTGACACTTTTTGCGCTCCATATTTGTGACACTAGCTGATCTGACCTGACTTGTTTGCGTGGTAGCACACATGACGTGCAGAGATGATGAATATTGTTTTACTGCATTGCAATGAACAAAGTAAAGGCAAAAAAGTGTTTATTTGTCAAACAAATTTGGATGCAGTATGAGTCTTGAATTGGATACCATACAGGAGTTTGCTAGGATCTCAAAACCGTATTATGAACGTGACTTGCCATAGAGAAACACATGATAACGTTGGATTATGAACATAGGCTATTATGCCACAAAAAACATGGGGTAAGTGGAGCTAAATTAAGTTATTATTTTGCTGTCACTTCGTCTGTTTTATGGCCTAGAATGTTGTATTTGGTATCTGTGGATAGCTCTAGCTCTCCTCTTTCATCTGACATGCATGCCATATCTTTCGGCGGTTTCACGAGTAAATCAAACGAGAGTTATGGTAGCCGAAGCTATATGACATTATTATTTGTTTGTCACTTCGTCTGATTTTATAATACAAAATGATTGATGTATTTGGTAAGCTTTGCTTCTCCTCTTTCATTTGATATGCGTGTCATGTCTGTGCGATGCGGGATCCACGACCACGAGTCCTAATTCAAGCGAGTTCTGGATGCGCGGGTGAACGCAGAGCAATATAGACTGTAAATATGATATACTAAGATTTAACTTCATACTTGATCGTACAGACACGTGTTTAGTCTCGTTGGAAAGCCCCGGTTCTGCTCTTTCGTGCAATATACGTATCATCTCGCTATGACTAATAATCGCGGAGCAATGTAAGAAAGAAGAATGTGTGCGTTTTTTGACGCACTTTGCGTCCGTCGGGCTCATTGAAACTTTTTCACGGACCCCCTGGCAACACGTCACGGACCCCCAGGGGTCCGCGGACCCCACTTTGAGAACCACTGCCGTAGGCTGTCAAGCCAACTGTTTTTGAGGCTAAGGCAATGTACCCAAACAACCACCAGGTGGCAGAAAGTTTCAACCCGCATTTCAACTGCATTTAATGATCAATGTAAGGGGTACAAGACTGCATATCCGCCAATAGTCGACTCCTTTAATCTCATTTAATCATTCAAATGAAGGTGATGACTGGCGAAATTAATCAAACGACGTTTCAATAAACCATTGTTGAAATGAATGAAAATGGTTTTAGAAAATCGCCTACAGTAGGCCTATCAGAAGGAAATAGCCTTCAGTTCAACCTGAAAGACTCGATAGGCAACTTTTAGATTAATTCATTAGATTAATTCAGCGGTTACAAGACCGCATTTCCGTGAATAGGCTATAGTTGTCAAGGCGAAGACGAAAGAGATGGACAAGATGGACATTAGGCTACATTTTATATGCCTACCTGTACTTAAAAATGTTATTTATAGGCTATTTTAAAACGGAGGCATGCGTTCATTTTAACCGGGGACGCTGGGTACATGTACCCAGCACTTTTTGTTATCACAGATTTTGTCCCCACCACTTTTGACAACTGAAAAAAAATGTCTTTAGCAGAAATCTCTTTAATACATGCCTACGCTTGACGCTTTACTTATAAGATCGCGCATTTTGTAACATTGTAACAATGGATGGTCAGCTATACACGGCCTAGCTCAGCAAAATAAAGTTCTAGCAACTTGTATGCATGTTCATGTTGATTCAGAGGTAGGCATACCATAGGCTACTGTGCGTCAAGCTACGACAGCATTTTATTTTGTGGTGAATTAGTGACTAACGTCAGTTTAACATGTCAGAAGTTTTGATCAGTGTTTCAAGTGTCTGTAAGGATCTAAGTTCCCAGGCTGATGACATTCCTTTCAATCATATATGGACTCTTGATTAGCTACTGAGTGTGGGCCTATTGTGGACCTCCTGTCACACGTTTGTCCAAAGTCCTCAGAAGTTAACTTGGACCAGGAAATGTAACCAAATGTATTGTCATGTCTTGATTGATTTACTCAAGTGGTTTCACTACAACAATGGTCTCAGTTTCACCTACAGTACTCATCATGTGATCTCCATTCATGTAACCCCTGTCACTGTGTGAACCAATCACAAACTTTGTAGCCTATAAAAGCGTAGACAAAACATTATTCATGGAGTCTCTTAGCCATGAGCTCCCACACTTCGGTGTGTAGTCATCTTCCTCTGATCTGGTAATGTTTCATTCTCTGTCTGTTTTTGTATCTTAGCCTAAGTATTTCTTGAACCTGTTTAAGTAACTTTCACACTTTGCATTTAGATGTACTTCTGTAATGTGTTGGATGACTAGCTTGTACCTGTCCAATACATTTGTTATGCTGATCTGCGTAGCCATTAGTGCTGGCAGTATACGGCCGTGTCCGGTCCCAGGTAACGTGCTAGCGTAATGGATGGCTAGGGTTTAACTACCGCCGCCGTAGGAGTTAACCACACTGGAAAGGGCAAGTTGTCTTTGAAATTGACTGAAATTGATTACAACAGAGTGAGTTAGCCAAACTACAGACCAAAGACAGTGCAAGATCATTCCGGTTTGGTGATGTCATATAGAAACTGAAGTTGTCCCGGTAGACATCCCCTTGTTCTTAAGCAAAGCATCACTTCCTTATCAACTTCCTGTTTCGCTATGTGCAACAGCATGGACCATATTGCAATATTCCCTATCTCCCTCTGAGCCTTTAACTGCTAAAAAGAAAGGCTTAAAGAAAAACAGAAACGAACGAGTGGATGTGGGCACCATAAACACATTTAACCAAAGTGTACCACATCAACACAATGCCCACAGAACCAACAGTAAGGTTAACCCATAGAATAGTCCTTGTTAGCCTGATTGCCATCCACTTGAAAGGCTCTGCGAGACTTAAGTCTGACCAAGTGCCTGTGCTAACACGGTTTCTCCACGTGCTGGTTGACCCGCCTCCTTTAAGTGCCTCGATTTGCTACTGGTCGATGTCAGAAAGCGGTTTGCCGAGTTTAAACCAATAACAACACTCTTTCCTCTGCCTTGAACACGCCTCTACCCAGAGCCGTTGGAGCTGCTCAAAGTTGATTGGTTCTCGACCAAAGGGGGCAGTTCCGCAGATTTCGGGAACTCAGAAATCCTTCCCGATTAGCAGTTGACCAGACCAGCGACAGCAACGCCGAAGGTGTTACGTCACTGGGAGGGCATGCCAGGCTAAGTCCTTGTGCCAGGCAGGCACACTGGCCATGCTGGCAGACAGGCGCAGGACTGTCGCCATTGGTAGCAACACGCTGGGCTCTAGATGGGGGAGAAGCCACAGGAGCCTCAGAGGCTGGCTGCAATGTCGGTCTTTGGTATTATTTGCCCTCAACGGTGCCTTCCAGGCAGCGCTGCCTTCAAGGCACTACTCCCCTCAGTTTAGGGGTAGGATGAGGGTTGAGGGGGTTAAGGTTGGGAATAGGGTAAAGGTAGTGCATTTTAGGCTGCGCTGCCTGGAAGGTGCCGTTGGGAGCAAAAAACACCATTGAGCCTGCAATGTCCCGGCACGGCACTGGTGGGGCAATGGAAGTGGGCTGAGTCCCACTCTGGGGATAGTGAACCTATTAACAAGAGATACTTGCGATTACAAGGCCTCATTTTTGCTTTTTCATTTTTGACTAGGTGGCGCTTTACATTAAATGAGTGGTTTTGGGATGGGTTGACATGACCCCTGGTGTCCCCAATGGTATGACCCATGTCCCCATGGGCACTTGGACATGCAGGACACTGCATCAACTTGCACTACAGTTTCCTTACAGTGAGAAAGATGTTGTGAATATACTAGCTGTAGATGATTTTTTGATGAAATGGAACACAGTTATTTAGTTTCTCACCATATAGACAGAACGATGTGGATTATGATGTCCTATTGTGAATAACCTCAAGGCCTTCTAAGATACAACAGTAAGCTGAGAGTTTTTTTCAGCCCACGTTAATCTTCGTGTTGTGCTAACGTTGCAAATACGACACAATAGATCATAAAACGGTTTAGAGATTGATTTTTGTCATTTCAAAATCTTACTCAATAATAGATGTTGTGCATTGCAAAAGTAAAATACAAGCCAAATAACTTTTACACCATGTTTAAGTTCTAAAATATTTATTTAAATTACGAGACACAAATCTATTTACTTGAGTTACATTGGTGCATAAATCTCTCATAGACTGCAAAGGTATAACAGTGCTCAATGCAGTTACCATCACATTTCCCATATGTCAGATAGTCATGTTCGTAAATGAGCTTAGGTGATAACATAACAAACTTGTGCATCTAACAATTCATTGTGTCAATGTTGTCAAGTTATCTGAATTGGCAGGCTAATTATAAGCAAAAGGCTAACACATTGATCTGGAATAACATCTGAATCATGCCATCAAAATGTTAAAGGTACACTACACAAAATATTCACCCAAATATATCCAAAGATCCTTCATTACTGACAAGATAGAGCAACGTAATGCATCTCTATGGAAGCAAAATTCGAACAGTTCCTGTCTGCTTAAAGAGGCGTGTTGCAAAGACGTCATAAGGCCTATTCGGACGGGATTAGTTTTATGGGGTGACATCAGGTAAAGTAATAATTACCAGGTAATGTAGTCCCGTCCGGACGCGCCATGTCAGTAAACATAACGGAGTATGTCGGTGACATTTACAGAGACTTTTACCTTCCGTAAAACGGTCCGGAGAAATTACCTTAGGTAATATTAATCCCGTGCGAACGCGACCCTCTGTAAAGATGTCTGTAATATTTCGTCACATCCTGATTGGAAAACAATTCCACCATAGTCTGAATGAAAACATGACATGCTGTGTAGCTCCTAATAGGACGTTAGCTAGTTTGCCTATTAGCTTGATATTGTTAGCCATTTCAAACTACTTATGGCATAACATAAAGCTAACGTTTGCTAGTTTAACCAACTTGTAGTCTTTCAAATCTGAAAATGCCGCACGTACCTGACGCAAAGTATCACGTGCACAGCGACGAAGATGTGACGGCAGAACGTAAACGTAGTTACTCCTCCCATGTCAAGTAAAATGACAGAGATGTCTAGTCCCGTCCGAATTGGACATTTATATTACAGAGGTCATATGATAAACCTGCATTACTGTACGTCCCCCCATAAAACTAATCCCGTCCGAATGGGCCTATAGTGGAATATCGATCTCTGTCAGATTGGTAAGCAGTTCAGTTCGAATGTTAACAGGTCTGCTTAAAGGGGGATTTAACCCCCCTCCCCTTTCCGACGACAGAACGCGGAAATTATCAAACGTTTGCGCCTCTCGCTCCGCTTTAACCCTCTCTAATATAACCTTTACGAACCCAATTTGATGGTAACAAATAAGGGAATCATTAATCTAGCATAGTCATACAGCACAGCCATTTCTGTAGTGTCTGTGTTGCATTTGCAGCATGTCTCTGTAATGTGTAAGTTCCTTGAAGTGTTTTGTGTATTTGCATGTGTTTTGTTAAGTTTGCGTAGCAGGTCAGGGAAAAGATCTGACATTTTGTCCATTGACACTTTTGACAATTTTGATCAAAACACATTTTGAGTCATTCATTTATTCATTAGTTTTAAAATGAGTCAATGTTATTTTCTTAATATTCTGGCAAGTTTAAAAACTATGGTTGACAGTAAGCCAGAAGTGATGGTCCAATATCTGGAAGTCTGATCTAGCTATTTTGGTTTTCCCTCACAATTTCCTCACTCTGAAAATATGTCTAAGCACTAAAATGTCACTACAAATGGAAAAGGGACACTTCACCGATCAGCATTAAGCTTTGTATCTTTAGAAAACCATTCATGTTTTTGAATGGTTGTGCATCATTTCCTTATTTTGCCTTGAGATGGGAGAAATACGGATTTCAATTTTGGACTTCCCGCTTTCAATGATGTAAAAATCATCATTTTACATCAGGGGTCGGCAACCTGCGGCTCTAGAGCCGCATGCGGCTCTTTAGCGCCACCCTGGTGGCTCCCTGGAGCGTCTTCAAAAATGTATGAAAATGAATGGGGGGATTTTTGTTTGTTTGTTTTAATATGGTTTCTGTATGAGGACAAACATTCTTAACGTTTTCCAATGTTGTAAAAATGTGCATAATAAATATTGAAGTTCAACATTTCTGGGGGGGCGCTAGTGAGCACCAGATGGAGTAGACACGTTTTTCCTGAGCTCCTCTCCATGTTGTAGAATAATTCGGTTTTTAATTTAAAATTCGCCAGTTTACCCGACCTCCCAGCAAACAATTAACGTTCTGCTAACTTTCACTAACGTTAGCTTTTGGTTCCCCTATGGTTCGTTTTTCAGCAACCTACTAATAACGTTTAGAGAACGTTATCTCCAGGTTGTCAAAACAAATAACGTTCCCCTAACGTTTTTACAACTAAAGAAAAAAACGTTATATTCTGGTTGAATCCCAGCAAGCAAATAACGTTAGCCGCTGGTTCTCCTGTGGTTAGTTTATCAGTAACCTTCTAATACCCTGGAGAGAACGTTAGCTCCAGGTTATCAAAGTTTCCCGAACGTTATTACAACTTAAGGCTGGCTTACATTGCACGATTTTGGTCTGTTTTAACAGTCGGCGACTACTTTTCCAAAATCGGGCGGAAATCTTGCCAGTTGTACTAGAATCTCGGCGCGCTCCCGTCATCTAAATCGTTCAGTGTAAGGTGCCAATCTTAGCGGTTTTAAGTCCGTCGGAGTCAGTCTTTTTCTAGTTTTGCCGTTACGACAATATCAAACATGTTTGATATTATCGTAAGTCTTTTCAGTCGTGGCTCATGCAAATGGTGACGTGAACATTAAAAGCCAATAGTGACCTCGGTCGACGAACACGAAAACGGAAGGGGCAAAATAGGCGACAGCTGTAGCCTGTATGATTACTTGTTATTTCATTTCTTATAATTTATTAGTCGGCTATTCTACGTGACAGAACAACTCTATATCTGTTAGTGATGTCACACTATCAAACAATGCTGCAGAAACGCGAAAAAATTACTTTGATATGAGTAGCCTATCATGTGAGTTCCTGTTGATGATGACGTATAGCCTAGTGCACGATGGAAATACTTTGAAGGAATCTAGCAGCAGTCTTGTAAATAGTGACCACAGTCTTTGCAAAATCCTAATCTGACACTGGCCTGTGACTAGTCTGTGACTAAAAACTCAATGAATTGTCTTTAGATGTGAGAGGGTCTGAGACTGTAGTCTTTCAAAAATCTTTTCCAAATCTTTGCAAAGTCTGGCAATGTAAGGTAGGCTTAAAGAAAAAAACGTTATATTCTGGTTGCATTTCTCTTTTCACACAACGTTGCTACTTAGTTGTTTTTAGGTATCTTATTTGTATAACCATATCGGTATTCTCTGGTTATGTGCGTGGGGTTGATTGATGAAAATCGCCCCAGAGTTTCTATGAGTTTCCAATTGAACACGGCCAGCAGCCACACTGCAAAGTCGGAATAATTTGTTGCAAAATCGACATATAGCCCTATTCTATTCTTCCCCCCTCTGTTGGATTGATATTCGGCCGACCAAAGCCAGCCCGTCAGCTAAAGGGACCAGCGCGAGAAGCTAGGTTGAGAAACTTTCATCTCCGTGAGTTCTGGGGTGTTGGTGTTTTAGCAGACTCAACCTCGCTAACTTTAAGACATTTGGATAACACAGAGATAAAGTTACTCACGTAGGCTGGCTGTATGGTATCGATCACATTCTTCACATCGTTCTCCATGCACTTGTTCCATTAAGTCCAACAGGCTTTTAAAAAACACTGTACAGGGTAACCGGCCGGGTGGAAGAGCTAGCTAGCCATAGTCCCAGGCAGGCACACAACGATTTCATGCTAACTAATCTGACGAATAGTTTTGGATTAATCCATAATCGATTAGAGTGGCACCTGATATGCATTCATGTTTTTAAAGCTTTATTTGTTATGAAAATATGATGATGAGGACTCCAATGAATTATTTCTCAAACGTTGAGACTGCATCTTAAACAGCACAATGTTCCCGGGGGAGAATTGTTTTATATTAACACGTAGTCCAAGTTATAGCCTATGTTACTGTGCTGTTCACTCAGCCTATCCCACAATTCCCAGTCCCAATTTAAAACAAAATAAACCAAAATCCATCATAATTCTGAACCGAGGACTTTTAATGGCATACGATGCAATAAAAACAGCCTGTTTTGAATGTTGAAACAGCGTGTTAGGCTAGCGCCTGCTCTGCTTATGTTTTGATCTGACTAATCGTTTATTATAGGAAAAGACACCGTAGACAAGAAAGTATTAGACCTAACCGCATTTAAATACTTAGCTGACACATTGACATATTAACGGCCGTATTCGTCGCAGTTCAGCAAGCAGCTAATGGTAAGTGAAGATTCATACTAGTCATTGCCTTAGCCATCAAAGACGTTCGCTCTCCCAGGTTACAGATAGGCTGTCGTCGCAGGCGGCGAGCCATGCAAGGATGTCACGATAATTCTACATATTTTTTCCCCCTTTACACTTTGTTGCTGGGAGGTTAGGGGAACGTTAATGCAACCAAATATAGTAAAGTTCCCTAAAGGGTAGGAGAACGTTCTGCTAACCAAAATAAACAACCAGAAAAAAACGTAGTATTTTCGTCAAGAAAACTTTCCTGGGGAACCTTGTGGCAACTTTCGCAACTTTCAGGCAACGTTTTCCTAACCAGGAAAAAAACGTTCTAAAAACGTTCTCCTAACCAGAAATTGTTAGCTGGGCTCTTGTTAATTCAACCATAGACTGAAATCGAGGAAATGCGAAAAACAAAGACTGAACGAGGAAAACAGCAGGATAAAAGCCCTATCGAGACTAAAACTCCTGCACAGCTATCGCTAACGCCAGAACGTGTCATGGCAGACTTCGAGACTAGCAAGGACGCTAATGCAGAGTCGAGCAGCATTCTCAAGGCAATAGAGGGTATGAACAAGACGATGACTGATCGGTTTGACTCCTTAGAGGCAACGCTAGCTTCCACTCAAGCATCTTTGGTGAGTCTAGGAAACCGAATGACAGAAGTTGAAGAAGCTCACTCCAGCTACGACCAGTGCCTCTCACAAGTTGAACAAGTTTGTTTGAAAATGCGGGCGGATAACCAAGCACTCTGCTCTAAAGTGATAGATCTGGAGGCTCGCTCTAGGCGTCAGAATATAAAAATTGTTGGCCTGCCTGAAAAGATCGAGAAAAGAAGCCCTGTTGAATTTCTGGAGAAGTTTATCCCTGAGCTGCTAGGTGCTAGCAATTTCTCCAGCCCTGTTGTTGTGGATCGAGCACACCGTCTAGGGAAACAAGCTTCGGAGGAAAATGCACGACCGCGTGTGATGATTGCTCGGATTCATCATTTCCAAATCAAGGAGAAAATACTACAGCTTTCTCGCCAGCAATTTCCTCTGAAATACAACGAGGTGGCGATCCATTTCTTCCCCGATTTGCCAGTGGAGGTGATTAAACAGCGACAGGCGTTTGAAGATGTTCGAAAGAGGTTCAAAGAGGCAGGCGCAAGGGTCGGCTTCATCTACCCAGCTCGACTCCGAGTTACCTTGGAAAACTCAGAGCAGGTATTTACCTCACCACGAGAAGCTGAGGTGTTTGCAGGGACTTTGTCCTGAACATCACATGCGATTGGGATATTGTCGGGTATGTGACATTGTTTCCTGCTATTACGCAGGTCGGGACATTCTTATAACCGTTGTTTAAATGTTATGTTTTTTGCGCAATTGGAGAGAGAGCATAGGGCTCGGTTACATGTCGGCAGTCCGACATCCTGCCAGTCCGACATCCCTTTCGTCCGACATGCCGCTATTCAGACATGGTGTTATTCCGACATGCTGCCAATCCGACACATTTTAGTACCCCCATTCCGACAGTTTACAAATCCTATTTTTTTCCACGTCAGTTTAACGGACCCTATGAGCCCGACGGACGCAAAGTGCGTCAAAAAACACACCCATTCTTCTCTGTTACATTGCTCTGCGATTATTAGTCACAGCCAGATGAGACCTATATTGCATGAAAGAGCTCAGAACCGGGGCTTTCCAACGAGACTAGACACGTGTCTGTACGATCAAGTATGAAAATAAAAATAAAATCATGAATTTAAATGAAAGTATCTGTCTATTGCTCTGCGTTCACCCACGCAGCCACTGCTCTCGCTTGAATTACTCCGGGACCAGGTATCGCACAGACATAACACGCATATCAAATGAAAGAGGAGAAACAGAGCTTTCCATTGATACCAAACACATCGACCCTTTTGTGTTATAGAAACAGACGAAGTGACAAACAAATAAGAATCATATAGCTTCGGCTACCGCGACTTTCGTTTGATTTAGGCTACTCGTGAAACCGTGGTTAAAAAGATACGGCTTGCATGTCAGATAAAAGAGGAGAGCTAGAGCTATCCACAGATACCAAATACAACCTTCTAGGCCATAAAACAGACGAAGTGACAGCAAAATAATAACTTAATCTAGCTCCACTTAGTCCGCGAATAATGAGACAGAGAAGAAAACTTGCCATGTCTATAGAACACTTCCCCGAGTCGTGCACGCAACAGACAGGTAACCATATCAAGAAGTCTTCACAATGACATTTTAAATGTGAATCTTTATTATTTTACACAATTGGATATAGTTATGACATTAATAGCCTATTAATGACCTCATGTCGGAATGGCACGTTGTTTGGAAAAAAAGTTAAATACCGCCACTGCGACCATGAAAAAAAAAAAATGTCGGAGTGGTGGGACTTTCTCCCATAAAGAGACATGCCTCCACTACGACAATTGGACGTCAATGTCGGAGTGCGGGTATGTCGGAATGAACGGCCGTAGCCATAGGGCTCTTTTTGTTAGCTTAGCTATAGTCTTTCCTATGGTCCGGCAGCCTCTATGCCTGTTTGAGGGGAGCGTGCTCTCACTTTGTTTGGGAAAGTGGGACGGGGGGAGGGGGGGCAAGCTCTTAGTTGTGTGTGTTTCATTTTGTTTTTGTTTTTGTTATCAATGTTGTTTATGGGCGTCACATTTTTTCTCTTCCAGTCGGAGCAAAAGAAAATAGCCTACTCTTCACTTTAATCTTTTAATTAACATGTAGCCTGTCAACTCAATTTTCATGTAGCCAATGTAGTACGTATTTCAGCCTCATCTCAAAACAAGTTGCTATTTTGACAAGGTTGCCAAAATCACCTTGTTACATGGTTGCTAAAATGAAAATGTATGATATTGTAGGGGAGTGGGATATATGACCAATGTAAAACTATTATTATGAGGTGCCTTTGGGTTTATATAACTGGACGTGAGATGATTGACTGTGTGTGCAACTTTAAACTGTGGGGTGGGAAAGACTGAATGGCAGCAGGCTGTAATAATTGCTTGATCGACAAAACACGGGGATTGGTGCAGTGACTTCATAAAAAGAAGAGTGGCCTTTTACCCCGGAAGTAAACAACGGGAGGAGAGACGAACTGCCTGCCTGGACTCGAACGACTGCGGCGAGGTTGTGGACGCACACATCAACCACGGGAACCGAAGAGACCTCACCTGAATAGCAACGCTCTCAATCTCACATGTACAGGAAAGTAACCCGCCTTTGCATGTGTGTATGTGTGTGCACGTAGTGGCCTGTTGGTAAAGTGGTTATTTTGGCTAAGCACCTTCCCTCCTTCCTCGCCAGTCGAGGACAAACTCCACTGCCTTCCTGAGCCGAGCGACCAACCTAACCGGAACTTCACAACGTACACGAGCAACCAGATCGGAAAAGACCTTATATCAACGGGCTGGACTTCACATCTGAGACGAGGGATCAACCTAACTTCTCAACGCACGCTAACCACGAGAACTGAAAGGACCTTATATCAACGCTCTCAACACACACGTTACAGGAAAGTAGCCCTGCCTTCTCTGTGTGCGTGTGTGTTTCATTTGTGTTTGCGAAGTTGTGTATTAGCGACTAAGCACTGTCCCTCCTTCCTAGCTAGCCGGAACGAGCTCGGCCTCTTCCTCGAGACGAGCGGCCCAGGCAGCGGAGCCACCACCGACAACGTTTTCCGACGTTCACGGTCAATTACGGACTTAAAGAGACAGCGTTGTGACGGATCGCTTGCTCCGGACTATTCCCAAGGACAGCACGTCAAGGCCGGGTTGGGCCATCAGTGGTACTGGACAATAATACACTGCTTTTAAACTTAGCTAAAAAATCATTGTGTTTGCAACCTATAGCCTAGCTAAATTGTGATTGCCACCTGCTGATACAAAGTTAGCCACACCAGGCTACCACAGACTGTTTTGGATTTAGTTCACGTGTGTGACTGTGTGCAGTGTTATATTTTATGTGTGCTGTGCCTTTGAGTATTTCCACATTAGCGTGTCATAGTGTAGATTCCAGTGGGTGGTAGCCAAATCCATATCGGTGGGTTGTCGTCATAATCTTGCTGCTCTAGGTGTTAATTACACATAATTACTGTTATTTGCCAGTAGAGGGGGATATTTTCTCATGCTTTAATATCAGGGCTCTAATGGTGTCTATATACCTCGTAGGGTCATTAAGTAGTGTTCGTACAGCCTAGTGACATTTATCTTGCTCTTTTTGATCACCATGTTTGCTGTGCGTTCATATGAGTAGTTTATTGAGTGCTTTTGGTCCTATTGTGTGAATACTGTATGGACACTTACTACTTCCCTTATTGGGTATGTTGGGCAAACCCCTAGTGGCGCCACACGTGTAGACTGAGCTCAACGCCTATAACACACCCCCTCTAGTCAGGCTCCCCCTTAGTAAACTCCGCCTCTCCAACACCTTGTAAAGGTGTAATTGCCCCTCTCCCCTGTATCAAAGTGCTATATAATGTGCCTGACCCGAGCCACTTATTGTATGATATTTTAAAGTGATTGTTTAATAAAATTGTATTTTTATACCACGTCGTTGTGTTGTGGTGTGTTTTGAGGGAATACTAGCCGTTAACCTGCTCCCGTTACAATTCCTTTTCACATAGCCTATGTGTCGGAATGGCTTCTCAACACACTGTAAGCGATTTCATTCATTCTCTATTACACAATACAGTGTGACATATAACTTATTTGTCTACATTTATCTATACCTACACTGTTATCAGCCTCAGCCAGTATAGATGAAGTTAACTGATGCCTCCTTTATTCGGTTGCTTGTTATATCCGCCTCCTGCTGCGTCCTGGCAGTATAGCTACTTTTGAAAGAAGAGGCAAATTGTTGCACTTTGTCGATCCATCCCTAACAAACGTAAACTTTTTGGACTCGTCCACTCTGTCAAAGAGACGTGAATCATGTTTTGGCCTACAGACTTTTTAAAATAGTCTATCGAAAACGGATCATTGATCAGTGGGGGAAATATCATGGATCGGAAAAAAATATTTTTCCTCGGCCCTCCCCCCAGGCCAAACGAATTCTCCTGGGCCTTAAAAAATTATCTTAGCCCCCCCTCCCCCTAATAGCTTATCAACCTGGTTGGCATTGTTAACATAGTTAACATTTTCAGCATAACTGCTAGAAATCATTAAGTTAGCTGATCAACCTGGTTAGCATAGTTAACATTGTTAGCATTTTTACCAAAACTGCTAGAAATCATTAGCTAAGTTAACCAATCGACCTGGTTATCATTGTTAGCATAGTTATCTGTTTACAGCATCCGTTTCTAACATTTGTTAGAAATCATTAGTTAAATTAGAACTGGAATGTTTAAGCTTTAAACTGTCTACCTTCACACTATCAGCTTTCTTTAAACTATGCAACCACCATGTTTACCCTAGCTACACCTTAGTAACCATATCTACATTATCTATTTTGCATTTTCATGCACTGGTAATTCCTTGGAATTGCTTTTCTAGTTTTAATAGTATTGTCTTGCATAGGATTTGTCAAGGGACTCAAGGGACTCAAGGGACTCCGATTCCTAAAGAAACGCATGGCACAGACAACATACGTGTATCTAAATGAGTTATGTAACACAAATGACATTTTACCGTGACTCGAAGAGCAGTAAATATTTGTAAGGCTGTGTGTACAATCCATAGACAGTAAAATCCGCATGGAGCTCCAGTGGAATTTTAGTTTCACGACGATGCCGCGAGTTCACAGCCTAGCACCAAACTCCAAGCGCAGAGTAGGCTAAAGAAAATATTTTGAAAGCAGTAGACACTCTTGCTAAGAACCAAACAGGACTTTGTTCAAATCCACAAATCTGTGGCTACTGGAAAATGTAAGGTTCATTTACTAAATGTTATTTTGAAGTATTAACAAACAGTTATTTTAGAATTTCCGAATTAAGGGGGCTGGAGCATATATATATATACTGTATCTATGGGCCGGAGTGCGTAAGTGAAAATGTCACGCAGATCCATACATCCATACATCCATTATTTCACGCAAAACAAAATCTGATCTTGGGCTGAGACCTGACTCGTTCGTTCCTTTTCAAAACTCCTCGACGGTAGCCTAGATGGCGCTAAGAAGCGCCACTGTAAGCTAACCCTATTCGTTGAACAGTTTGCCAAATGCGATCTTTCTTAAGGACTTAAGAAGGCTCCAAAGAAGGAATCGCTAAGAAGGAGCGCTAAGATACGGGTGTTTCCCAGACGCGTTCTTAACTGCCTTCTTAGGAGAACCTTAAGATCAAGCCAAAGAAGCTTCTTAAGAAGCGCTTAACGAGAACTGTTCACCACGGTGGTGCTGAAACTGAATCAATCGATGCCAGGCAAATCGATCACCCACCCATTTACAAGCGCACAAGTCACACACAGCGCCCTGTGTTCCCCCTACAGGTGCAATTAGGCTACGCATGTATCGTGTGTGCGTGCGTGTGTGTGTGTGTATGTGTGTGTCTGTGTGTGTGTGTGTGTGTGTGTGCAGGCCCGGGTGGCTGATCGGGAGATTCGGAAGGATTCCTGGTGGGCCGTTAACGTTTTGGGCCGGTGTGAATACCGTGAGCTAAAATACATTGTTTCTAAAGATAATTTGCTGCGCCCTTGCGGCACTTCTGCAGCCTGGGCTGTGCGGTCGCAGCTCTTTACACCTATAATCTGCCAAAAAACTAGCTGATCAAACAGGGTGATTATCAATATAGGCCTATTTTTATTAGCTCAGGCCATTCATATATTAACTCATGCAAGACGCATCCCATCTCTCTTATACTGTAGATAGCGTGGTAGTAGGCATGTGATGTAGGCTTGTCTACTTTAATATAGCTGAGAAGATGTAACCCTCCAGCCCATGTGGCCTGCGAGTGGGGTGCACGTATGCATTAATATAAACCGGACTTTTACATCGCGGACTTTGGCAACGCCAAAGCTGAGTTCAATTACATCTGTTTCCTTGATATCTGTGAAATGCCACAGGGTTGTTGATGTTGGTATGTGTAGTAGGCTACTATACACATGCATATGTGTTGAAGACTTAAACGTCTAATTCAATATTATTGTTTTAAGTCTAGGCCTATGTTTCTTGCGCCAGTGGTCCACAGCCACAAGTGCATTGCAACATTGAAAATTGTTTTATTGTTTAAAAAAGTGGAGGATATACATTTCCCTGACGCAGCTTGATCACTATAGCCTAGAAAGCTACACGCCCCTAGCGGCAGGCTATGCTCTCTGAGCATTTGATTGAAGAAGGCTGTTAAGAGTGGGTCAGCTCGATCTTACGCTTCCTTCTTAGTGAAAGATCTTCTTAAGCTAAGAGCGACTCTGAGAAACACGTTCTTCTTTCACAGCGTTCTTAAAGGGATAGTTCGGATTTTAAGACACGAAGTTGTATGGGTTCCCTGTCAGCAACGTAGTGCATCAGCACTGACTTACCCCCGACAGCGTCCTGTGAGCCGAGATCCAGCCGGTTTTAGATCGTTTTTGATGCTGAAGAAAGTAGTCCGGCAAGTTTCTGGGGTCACGAAAGTAAAGTGTTTTTCTTCTCAAAACCATATGCGTTCAACAGAGTGATATATTTGCACCACAAAAACGTTGTCCAGGAAAAATTCAAACCTCGTTATCACTTACTTATTTTTCGCGATTCCTATCACTGCGCGCTACTGACAGCTGGACAACGTTTTTGTGGTGCAAATATATCACTCTGTTGAACGCATATGGTTTTGAGAAGAAAAACACTTTACTTTCGTGACCCCAGAAACTTGCTGAAGAAAATAGTCCGGCATCAAAAACGATCAAAAACCGGCTGGATCTCGGCTCACAGGACGCTGTCGGGGGTAAGTCAGTGCTGATGCACTACGTTGCTGACAGGGAACCCATACAACTTCGTGTCTTAAAATCCGAACTATCCCTTTAAGAGCGCTCCAAAGAAGATCTTAGCGTTAAGAGCTTCTTAACGGCTTTGGGAAACGCGGCCATTAACTTTGATTCAATGTCATGTGGATTTTGCATGCTCTGCATGGTTCTCTGGGTTGTCTGTAAAACTTAAAAACAAATTCCAGGTGCTACAAAACAATCAAGTCAAGCCAAGTCACGTTTATTTATAGAGGACTTTAACCAGCTGACCAAAGTGCTGAACAGAACAGAACAATACAACTTGATTAGACAAACACATAGGACAACAAAAAGATAGACATAAATGAACAAACAGAAAGGTCAACAAAAGTGACTAAGACAGAAAAATGCAGATCAATAAAATAAAACATTCATATTGAATTGAATGCGAGGGCGTAAAGATGGGTTTTAAGATGGGATTTAAAAACAGCCAAGGAGGGAGCCAGGCGTAAGTGCAGTGGCAGTTCGTTCCACAGTTTTGGTGCAATCACCGCAAAAGCCCTGTCACCTCTGCTTTTTAACCTAGAGGGAGCTGACCTAAGAGCCTGTAAAAAACCTGATAAGAGGGAGCAAGACCATGCAGTTCTTTGAAAACAAATAGGAGGATTTTGAAATTGATCCTGTAAAGTATTGGGAGTCAGTGGAGAGCTGCAAGTACAGGTGTAATGTGCTCTCGCCTTCGTGTTCTATAAGAAGACGGGCTGCAGAATTCTGCACTAGTTGAAGGCGTGAGAGGGTGGAGCAGCTGACGCCTGCATACAGGGCATTGCAGTAATCTAGGCGAGAAGAAACAAAGGCGTGAATAACCTTCTCAACGTTTTTAAAGGATAGAAAAGGCTTAACCTTAGAAGCCTTAAAAAAAACTAGACTTGACAACAATGTTGATTTGTCTTTCCATTTTAAAATTAGGATCTAAAATTACACCAAGGTTTTTTGCTGTGTCTTTCACATTTCAGGGGGCCTAGGTCAACATATTTCAACAATGTCATTTGGTACCTGCTAAATGCATTCACCTATTCTTTATTTGCTCCCTTTTCTCACTCAAATGTGTCATTACTTGGGGTAAGATGTTTGAGTGGAAACATCAGGACATCGCTACTTTTGATGACTAGATCCCCTTGTCAATGGTTTTCAATGTAGTGGTAATAAAATGATTTGGATATTTTGTTAAGATAAAAATGGCACTGTGTTACTTTAATAGATTCTAAAGAAAAGTATCTGGTCATGTGGGCCTATTGGCTTAGACATAAAGGTGACCAGAGGTAAAAACACAATCCAGGGTTCTAAAAAGGCTTAATTATAACAAAATAAGGGTCAACTGTAAAGGAAGAAATAAAGAATATGGTATGGAGACAAATAACTAATCTGCAAGTGTCTGACACAAGACACAACTCAACAGTCACCTGATAGCACATTTGTCAATGATGAGTCAGTCCTGAAGATTCTGAATGTGACAATACATTTAACACTTTTTTGAAACCAAGGATAGAACAGTGCATAGATTATGGGGTTGAGAGTAGAGTTGAAGAAAAACAGTGTCAACATGGCATTGACAACACTTTCATATGATTGAGCTAACACATCGTATAGTAACATACAAATATAATACGGTATTAAACATATCAAAAACACTGAAACAAGAATTCCAAGTACTTTGGCAGCTTTCCTCTCCAATCTCATTGAGTCACCATTGTTGTGGACATCCAGTCGTTTTCTGTCCTTGAGCACAGCTCTGATTAATACTGCATGCCTTCTTGCAATGAAAAATACATTTACGTACAGAGTTATGATAGTGGCACATGGTAAAATAAAAACAACAATAAAATCAACAGTAGTCCACACTTCATCCACAGAAACAAAGCATTTATCTGGGCATTTGTTCCTGAAGTTTCCATTGAAATAAAGAAGTGCACAGTTGTAAAACAGTGACACAATCCAAATGTATCTTGTAATAATGAATGCTAGAGACAACGATACCTTTTTGAAGTAGAGAAAAGGATTGCTTAAGGCAATGTAACGGTCCACAGCAATGAAAGAAATATTGTATATAGAGACAAATGTTAAATGGAATTTGATCATATTATATAAGGCACAAAACGTTGACGCAAACAGTGAACATGATTCAAGCATAAGCATAGAATGGACTGGCATTACAAATAAACCTACAAGACAGTCAGAAATGGCCAGTGAGACAAGAAGGATATTTGTTGGTGTATGGAGTTGTTTGAAATGAGAGACAGCAGTTATAACCAGAAGGTTCCCACACACAGTAAATATCACCACAGCTGCAGCAAACACATACATCGAAACATAAGCTGCCATAGAAGAGTATATTTTTGAACAGGTTGAGTTAATGGACTGCAGGCAATCACCTGTGTAGTTGACATCATGAAGAGTCATTGATCCCAAGGATTTCTTGTAAAAATGTAACAAAAATCTTATAGTCTTAAAGCAGTTGGCCTATGATCTGTCTTATCCAAAGAATGGAGTTAGAGATTTCCTTGAAGTATTGTAGCAACGTGAACGTTTATAGAGACCAGACCCCCCCCCCCCCCCCCCTCCCCCCACACCCCTCCCTCTCCCACTTTGTTCATGTGATGTGTCTGTGATCTTGTGCGAAGAAGTCAACATGGCATTGAAGAACATTCTTACATCATCCTTACCTTAAGAATCCATGAATAAAAACTTTGCAGATGCCATGGCAGTAGTGCTCTGATGCAGCAATGTGAGATATGGACAAAAAATCTTGATTGCATTGTATTCTCCACATTTTTGTCTATTTTGGTGTACCACATCAGCATTTTCATTCAATCTTTTGTAAATTCCTTTACAATTACCTTCGGGGGCCTTTCTCTAGGCTGCCTTCATTATCACGTCCATACACTTCTTCGATATTAGTCTTTTTGGCTCTTTTTAAATATCAGTGTTTGAAGAGAAAAAAATGCTTCAGATGAAATAATTTGGTGAACCTCCTACAGTACCTCCAGTTGAATATCACTGGCCTAGGCTACTTACATGTCTATATGCCTCATATTAAATTGAACATTCACCTATTCTTTATTTACTCCCTTTTCTCACTCAAATGTGATGAAGTCATTAATTGTAAGATGTTTGAGTGGAAACATCAGGACATCGCCACTTTTGATGACTCATAGAATGTCTCTTGTCCAATCAGAGATGACTAGTTTGACCGGATCTAACTGCGCTCTAACATTCAACAAAGATGTGCAAGTTTGTTATGGTAATAAAAGACGCTCTCAAGCTCAGATTGTAGAGCATTATCATCTCAACTGTGATATACGGATCAGCGCAGCATGAGTGTAAAGCCAGTAGGGGAGAGGGGACATCCGTGCTCTGGCACAGTGCAAGTGAACTTTTGAGTTAATATCATTTGTCTTTTTTTCTATCCTCCCTTCTTTCCTTCCTCTTTTCTTCAGCACTCCTTCTAATTCATTTTGTGAAGGATACGAGAAAGGGAGGATGGAGGGATGAAGGAGAGACAGATATGAGAAATGAAACGCCCTGCTCACTCACACATAATTTTTTAAGAGACGTCAATGGCTGGGTTTCCCAGATTCGTGAAGAAGCTTTTAAGTGCTAAGAACTTCTTAGGAGCGTTCTTAGAACGTTCTTTGAGCGCTCCTAAGAAGTTCTTAGCACTTAAGAGCTTCTTAACGAATCTGGGAAACCCGGCCAATAACTGATGATGAGGCACATCACCTCTTGGGCTAGAATAAACAGGCATGCAAATAGCAGAGAATATGAACTTACACCAAAGCCTAAAACCATCAGTGAGTCATACCTTACAGTATGTGTGTGTGCGCCATTAAGAAATGATTGTAGATGAAATCTTTAAAGATCTTTAATCTAGGGAGTGGTGCTACCTACCCCTCGTCAATGGTTTTCAATGTAGTGGTAATACAATGATTTGGATATTTTGTTCAGATAAAAATGGCATTGAGTTGCTTTAAGGTTCTTCTTCTTTAATAGATTGTAAAGAAAAGAATCTGGTCCTGTGGGCCTATTGGCTTAGACATACTGTAAAGGTGACCAGATGTAAAAACATAGTCCAGGGTTGAGGAAAGGTTAAATTATAGTAATGAATATGGTATGGAGACAAAAGATTAATCTACAAGTAATCAACGGTCACTTGAGAGCACATTTGTAAATGATGAGTCAGTCCTACAGATTATGCATGTGACAATAAATTTAATACTTTTTCGAAACCATGGATAGAACAAAGCATAAATTATTGGGTTGAGTGTAGAGTTAAAGAAAAATAGTGTTAACATGGCATTGGCGACGCTGTCATATGATTCAGCTAACACATCATATAGTGACATACAAATATAATAGGGGATTAAACATATCAAAAACACTGAAACAAGAATTCCAAGTACTTTGGCTGCTTTCCTCTCCAATTTAATTGAGTCGCCATTGTTCTGGATGTCCAGTCGTTTTCGATCCTTGAGTGCAGCTCTGATTACGACTGCGTGCCTTCTAGCAATGAAAAATACTTTTAGGTACAGAATTATGATAGTGGCACATGGTAAAATAAAAACAATAATAAGATCAACAGTAGACCACACTTCATCCACAGAAACAAGGCATTTATCTGGGCATTTGTTCCTGAAGTTTCCATTAAAGTAAAGAAATGCACAGTTGTAAAACAGTGACACAATCCAAATGTGTATTGTTATAATGAATGCTAGAGACAGCGATACCTTTTTGGAATAGAGGAAAGGATTGCTTAAGGCAAAGTAACGGTCAACAGCAATGAATGAAATATTGTATACAGAGACAAATGTTAAATGGAAATTGATAATATTGTACAAGGCACAAAAGGTTGACCCAAAAAGTGAACATGATCCTATCAAAATCATTGAATGTACCGGCATTACAAATAAACCTACAAGACAGTCAGAAATGGCCAGTGAGACAATAAGGATATTGGTTGGGGTATGGAGTTGTTTGAAATTATAGACAGCAGTTATAACCAGAAGGTTCCCACACACAGTAAATATCACCACAGCTGCAGCAAACACATACATCGAAACATAAGCTGCCATAGAAGAGTATAATTTTGAACAGGTTGAGTTGATGGACTGCAGGCAATCACCTGTGTAGTTGACGTCATGAAGAGTCATTGATTCCAAGGATTTAGTGTTGTGAGGAAAAATGTTCTAACAATGTGGTGTTGTAGTAATAGGGGTATATGATCTGGCGTGAGCATTTATAGAGACCAGATTCAGGTCCTTTGTTCACGTGATGTGTTTTTTTTTTTTGGTATCTGTGTGTCATTGCCAGCCACATGGAACTGTAACAGAAGAATCTATTTAAAAGTGTAGGATTTCACAAAAACACAAGTATGTGCGTGCATGTGTCTTTATGTCTATATGTGTGTTTCTGCGTGCGTGCTTGCATGTGTGTGTGTGTCTGGGTGTGTGTGTGTGCATGCATGTATGATTGTGTGCATACCGTACCTATGTGTGAGCATATGTGTATGAGTGCATGTATGTCTGTGCTTGTGTGTGTGTGTGTGTGTGTGTGTGTGTGTGTGTGTGTGTGCATCGTTATGTGTCTGCTGCATTTTGAATTATCTGAAGCTGTTTGATAGTCTTTTTAGGAAGGCCTGTGAAAAGTCCATTGCAGTAATCAACCCTGCTAGAGATAAATGCATGAATGAGTCTAAATCACCAGCCCTCTAAGTTTGGCAATATATTTGAGGTGGTAAAAAAACTGATTTAGTTATCATGTTCATGTTGTTGAAATTTAAATCACTGTTGATTTATACACCAACCATTTTTAACAGTATATCCTTTGCTTTTTCAATCCTAACTCTTTCCTCCTTCTTACCAAACATAATTACTTTTGTTTTGTCTTTTGTTTTTGTTTTGTCTTTGTTCAACTAAAGAACATTTTGAGACATCCAGGTATTGATTTGTTCTATACAGATACAGAGATTCAAGGGGACCATAGTCGTTTGTCAACAGAGCTAAGTAAATTTGTTTGTTATCTGCATAACAATGATATGAAATCAAATTATTTTGGATGGTTTGTCCAAGTGGGAGCATTTACTGTAGAGGTTAAATAATAGTAGCCTCAAGATCGACCCCAGGGGAACACCACAGGTCAAGGACGTTGATGTTGAGGTACAGTTGCCGATGCTTATGGAGAGAGAGAGAGTTCAAAGTAAATCTTTAATGAAGCGGTAACGTTTCAGCCTGTGGCCTTCTTCAGATCGCATTCAAAGACAGATTCAACCCTTAAGCCGCGTTTAGACTGCCAGTTTGAAGTGACCCGATTTTTTGCTCTCATGTGGCACGTATCCGATCTGTGCCACGACAGTGTAAACAGTAAAAAAACACTTGAATTCCGATCTCCTCAGATCGTATACAGGCCCCTTTCCTATGTGGTTTTAAATCAGATATGGATCGGATATTTGTTCATGTGTCTACATTCTAAACAGACAAATCGGATATTCCAGTGCAATGCGTCCCACACGTCATTAATCTGTGACAATGTTGCGCCTGTTAACGACGTGAGTTTACAATTGAGAGTAGGCGGCAACTCGCTCCCACCAGTCCTGTGTCCTTTCGTGGACCCAAATCTCCCTTTCAATTGAGGTGGCAGCAATAATTGCAGCGTAAGCGTATGCTTATATGATTGCCCGTTTCTTGCTTCTCTGTTTTAGAGTTTTGGTAATTATATCAAGAGGATGTCGCAGGGTTTTGAATGCGAAGAGCAGTCTTTAAATTCTGTCGCGTCCATTCTGGAACAGCAAGTTTTCAGATGCATCCAGTTAGTCGACGTAGACATGCATTATAGGTTTTGTGCAACTGAAATTGTTAACCAGTGTTGAAATAAAATGTGTGAAAGTGTTTTCTGTGTTAACTGGTGCAGTGCTCGTAGGCTAGGCTACAAATAATGTTTTCCAAGAAACTTTTAGCCCATGCGCATATGGGCCATTTCAAGTGTCTGGCAAATGTAAACGCAGATGGTTGGATTTGGGTCAAACTAGCGAAAGTAGATGTAAACATGCAATCAAAAAAATTGGATATGAGCACAAAATCGGAATTGAGCATATCCGATCTGCAGTCTAAACGCAGCCTTAGTCTTATAGAAAACAGTCAGGCCTAATTCATACACCTGCCATCAATCTAATCAGCTCCCAATCAAGCTGATATGGGGGCGTTACAGACATCAAACATAAAGGTGCAATCTTCATCTAAAAACATCTTGTTTTTCCAATAATCTCCTAAACATTCCAATATACAAGTCACAGAGAGGTCGGAACCAACACCCGCCACTGACCATTGACGGTGCTGCTGTAGTGAGAGTGAGCAGCACCAAATTCCTGGGGGTGCATGTGACGGTTCGCATACCCACCGTTATGGTAGCGGTAGCTACCTTGTTTGCGTCAGAGCCATAGAAAGAGAGAGTTGCGACACTAGGTGCACTCGACATGTCAAGTCGGCTGCAAACGCATGCAGTCGAATGCAAACAGAAACGTAATTTGAGTCATATGCAGTGCATGCTGGTTAGACGTGTTGTTCGACTTGAAGAAAAGTTGTGATCATGTCACAAAAATGCGACCATGTCACGTCACTCAAAACTCGCGGGATGAAGACGCGCACAGTCACTTTGCGCAATTCTCCGCATCTGGGCTGTGTCTGAAACATCAGTATGCACGCTGGGCAGTGTGCATTTTCCGGAAGTTACGTCAGAATAGACTGTACGAAAGTCAAGTGCGCTCACTAGTTGGGTACTTCGTTTGGCGTGATTTCCAAGCGTGCATCGATGCATCTTTTTTGCCCTCAGATATCCCATAATCCATTGCGCAGCGCAGGTCAAGCTCCACATGTCATGCAAATCGTCAACACACCCCCCTCCCCGAGTCAGGTGACGCCAACTAGTTAGTGCTGTCCAAATGTAGGTAGGGACATAGCCTGGCACGCCCTCCCAGTGACGTAACGCCTTCAGGCTTTTGCTGTCGCTGGTCTGGTCAACTGCTAATCGGGAAGGATTTCTGAGTTCCCGAAATCTGCGGAACTGCCCCCTTTGGTCGAGAACCAATCAACTTTGAGCAGCTCCAACGGCTCTGGGTAGAGGCGTGTTCAAGGCAGAGGAAAGAGTGTTGTTATTGGTTTAAACTCGGCAAACCGCTTTCTGACATCGACCAGTAGCAAATCGAGGCACTTAAAGGAGGCGGGTCAACCAGCACTTGGAGAAACCGTGTTAGCACAGGCTGTTGGTCAGACTAAAGTCTCGCAGAGCCTTTGAAAGTCGATGGTAATCAGGCTAGTAGGGACGTATACTGAGGAGCAAGCTAACTAAGACACTACTGGAAAGAAGGTACTATCCAGCGTGCACGCTTGACTTCTGGACACAGCCCTGGTTTCAAACGCCTGCAACCGGCTGGATCCATGACGATTATGACAGGGGTCTCGTTCTGCCTCCTTACCAAAGATTCTATAGCGGAGCAAGATGTATCAGCTAACATTTTAGGACAGCCCTGTAATCAGCGTCTGGGACGACACCTGAGCTTGTCAAAAGTGATCCATCTTGCTCTGTTGTAGAATCTTTGCTCCTTACGTTAGAATGTACTAAAATTAACAGATATGGAAGGGATACCTTCTTCTTTGTGATTTCTGGAACAGCGGTAGGCTAGCCTACTGAAAAGGTTTTGACATTCTGCTATTTTATGCTGTTGGTTACATAAACACACGGAAAACACTTGATATTTAATTAATGTGCTAGGCTACAATGCAGGCCTGTTAACTGTATGAAAACAGTGGTTTATTTAAACTACTTCATATCAATTTATTTCGTCAGTCATCATGCTCATTTTAATGAGTAAGAATGAAAGTTAAATACTGTATTTAATGCACACAAATTCCGCAATATCTCCCGCGAGGTGTCACGCGAATCACGTCTGTCAAATTTGCAAAATCGTGTTCGGGACCATCTGCGTCTAAAACTTTCGCCCCTCCCGGTGAGACTCAAGCTCTCGTTGACGTATTCAGCCAGCCGAAGTCAGCCGTTTCCGAACTCGAATGCACCTATTGACTCAATAGAGTGCGTAAGTGAAAGTGTAACGTAACGTTGTCCCGGTAACGCAATTTCCTGTTCTAAACAAACAACCTTTTCCAGGTTGCCTCACCGTGTTGTTTCTTTCAAAATGAAAATAAATGTATTTTAAGCGGTAAAAATCACTACCATGTCAAGACGTTTATGTATGCACTGGTAAGGCATGGTAAGCTACGACCGGATAAGCGACCAATATTTAGTTTCACTGTCCTCCGCTGCTCAGAGCGCAATTTCGAATAGTCTACGGAACTACGGAATCCTTTATTGTCAAATGATGATTTTATATTCTTCTTTTTAGGCAACTTTAGCATGGTATCAAATACATTTTCTCCCCACTATATATTTCTTTTTTTAAAAAAAACAATAAATGTGGTGGACATGCCTTTATTCTGAGACATCAGTTGGCTCTCAAAACAATTCCAAACAAATGTACTTTAGCAAGCTTTTGCTCTGTTCCCACATTACATGTGCAGACTTTATTTCAGATTTGTATTAAAATTGTGCTTGTTTATGTTCAAATGTTAGCCTGGAAAATCCAGACCCTGGTAATCTTTCAGATTAATGGTCTGGTCACGATTAATGTAATGGCTCAACTTGAAGGACGGCACCAAGCATGCATTTGAAAATCTCACTGCACCCAATTGGATAACACAATGACCAATGTTTACTGTGACTGATTCCAGACATCCAACTGTCTAAAATGGCTGAAATAATAGGCTGTATGTATGCACGTAAGGCTGTTCAGGTACCTCATTTGTTTCCAGTGGGGCGTTAGCTGTGTTGTAACGGCATCTTCTGCTATATTTTGCTCCTCACATGTGCACTCCAACACTGAAGATATGGTTGGCCCAATTATAACAATTTTAACACGTGCAAAATCTTTATACATCGTGAATCATGAATACTTTAAGGTATTAATGCACACTTCACCTTGCCTCACGGCACACCAGTTGACAGTCTATGGTCTAGGTCAGGCCTATTCAACTAGCGGCCCGCGGGCCAGATGTGGCCCGCTTCAAATTTCCTGTGGCCCGCGTGTCTCGTCATGAGAATGAACTCGCTTTGACGGGTGTGCATAGATCTTCATATGATTGGCAAGTAGCGCACTGTCGGCCCGCCCCTATTGGCCAGACTAATTCTTCCAGATCTGTTTCGACCTCACTCTGACCGTCACTACGGTCTAAAAAGGAATGATCACCTTCGTTCTGCCTATCACCGAGACGAGGGCCCTTTCCGAAACGGATCCCTACTCCCTACCACCTGATCGTGAAGTGCACTCCGGTGGGAGTCACCCTCACAGCTTAATCGAGTTCCCTTCGTGATGGGGAAGGGTATAAGTATGGCAGGCGATTTCGGACAAACGTCCCTACAGTAGACGGAAGAGGAACTGACGCAAGATGGACGTAAACCAGTGTCTCGCGGGAGCTGCAACAGCTGTCTTCATACACCAGATGTTGGCGAAAGAAAGGAAAAGATCCTGTAGGAGACGAAGACGTTTAAGACATGTCATGATTTGGATGCTTCAACAAAAGGTAGGCATTTCCTGTGTATGACTTGTGCCTTGTATTTCTTAGCCCATAGCGTAGTGTCTGGCCGGCTTTGATGTGAGGTTTTCTGCAATCCTCACCCGTGTTACATAGAAGAGATTTGTGACGGCGCATTATGTTTGCAACAATATTATTATTAGAAGTATTTCACGGTGTTCTTGTGCCCGTCCCTAATAATTTGTCATATGAAGTGAAATTCCAAAATATTGCTGCAGAATCGAACCCGGGCCGCTGGCGTAGCATGCGGCATCGTTACCATGTGCGCCACTTGATTCTGATGTTTTCAAGATGTTTTTGATAGTCATGTTTTACTGAACGATTGACTCCCATGATAATGGAGCGGCGCGGGATTGAACGCATGTCGCTCGCTCAATAGGTGAGAGTGTACATTGTGCGCTGTTGAGTCGAAGAGAGAAGGAACATTATTTGGCATATACCCATGCTAGCAGTAAAAATCGGCAAAATTGGAAATGACGCTCGGGAATAGAACCCGGAACTCTTGCGTGTCAAGCGAATGCGCTACCAATGTACTACCAGACGATGTGACATTTTATGGCTAATATTGACATATACTGGTATTATCATATTGACCTACTACTATACAGTTAACATTCATTGTAGTCATGTTAAATATTACTTGACTATGAATTTCCATGACAACACAACAATAGCCTACAGGCAGGTAGAGCAGTGGCAGTGGGCACAAGTCAACAATAACATGGGTCAACTCCTGTGTTCATCTCCACAAGCTCATGCATCATCATACAACTTACTGTGTTTTAACACCTTTTTTATTTAATTGAACATATAAATATAAACAACTGTAAGCTTCACAATTTTGTACAGATATCTGTTGTTTGTGTATATTTCACCAGGAAGCCAGAGGTCCATACATGTGCCTAAATGCTGACACCCCAATTATGGCACTGTATGGAAATCCAGACATGTGTCTGAAGAGGGACTTCCGTGTCACCAGGGCGACAGCACAAAGCCTCATGCGCCTGATTGCCAGTCCACAGGATCATGGTTGGGGCCAGGACATGGAGGTTTTGGTGTTCCTGTACAGTTTGGCTCATGGGCTTTCCCTGTCGGTCGTGAGCAGAGCATTTGGGATCCCCAAAAGCACTGTTCATGACATGATCCACCGGGTGAGCAGGGAAATAAAGGGCAAGCTGGCAATCTTAATTTCCCTGCCATCTCCAGAAGATCTGCCTGATGTGGCCCAAGGTTTCATGGACCTCTCAAGAAGTCCAGCATTCGACCATGTAGCTGGGGCCATGGACGGGTGCCACATACGCATCAGGGCGCCAGGGAACCTGCACCAAGCGGATTATTTCAACTACAAGCTGTTTCCCTCTATCCAGATGCAGGCAGTCTGTGACGCAAAGGGCAGGTTCCTGGACATATTTGTGGGCTATCCAGGGTCAGTGCATGATGCCAGGGTCCTGCGCAACAGTCCCATCTTCCACCAGGCCCTGTATCCTCCAGCAGGATATTACCTTCTGGGTGATGGCGCATATCCCTGCCTGGAGACGCCAATAGGGATCCTGACCCCATACAAGCATCCCCTGAGAGGCAGGATTCAGGAGGAGTACAACGTCTGCCATGCCCGGGCTCGATCAGTGGTGGAGAGGGCCTTTGGCATGATGAAGGCACGCTGGCGAGCCACCCTTTCGAAGGCCCTGGAGGTGAGCCCAGCTTTCGCCCCAGACATCATTGCCTGCTGTGCATTCCTCCACAATCTGTGCCTCAGCATGAACGATGACTTGGAGGACATTGAGATGCCGGAGCCTGATCCCCAGATTGCTCCTCCCATCAGAGGACCAGAAAGATCTGGGAATCACACAAGAGACAGAATTGCATTAATGAATGCAGTTGGCCATCTACCACAGCACCTGCATGACCACAATTATTGGTGATTATTTTTTGGATGTGTCGGGGTATTTTGATTTATATGACTGAGCCTTAGTTTCTTCACAGCACATAAAAGTTGTTGCAAACATTCAAGTGTTTCTGGAATTTGTTGACAGTCATTTGTCTGAGTGTTTTGTGGGATTTATCGCTTTACAACATTGAAGCCTTGCGACATTTGTGAAGACCTGTTCCAGGTCAAAACAGATTCATCTTTATTAAGGACACAAATGAGGTTTCCAAAATCCAAAAAACAAGATCCAAAAAACAAAAACCTTAAACACAACTTAAACTTCTTTACACTTTAAAAAAAAAAAGAAAAAAACCAAACTACATTTTCTTAACCATCTTCTCAAATAAATCCAGCAGTCTTTCCGTCTGCTGCGTGTTTTGCTGGTGTCGCTCATCCTCTTTTTGCGACTCCATCTCCAGATAATCATACACATCAGATGGGGGCCTCCTCTTGCCTAGAGTAGGCCGTAGGGATTTGGGTGGGGGGCCGGGGTTGCTGGAGCTGGGGCCGGGGTTGCTGGAGCTGGGGCCGGGGTTGCTGGAGCTGGAGCTGGGGCCAGGGTTGCTGGAGCTGGAGCTGGGGCCAGGGTTGCTGGAGCTGGAGCTGGGGCCAGGGTTGCTGGAGCTGGAGCTGGAGCTGGAGCTGGGGCCGGGGTCGGGGTAAATGGCGGGATTAGGGAGGCATGAGGCAATGAGGACCGGAGGGCTTATGGCCGGCCTAGACCCCAATGCCTCATGCATCAGCTGGAAAAAAGGCCATGATGCTGCGGTCTCCTCTCCCTGGTCAGTCCCAGACCCAGACCCAGTTGGGGGCTTTTTTAGGGACTAGAACAAACAGTTGCATGTTAAAAGTGTTACAATGTGCCGTGACATAATATTTGGATACGTTCTTACCTTATATTTGCTCTTCAGGTTTTCCCATTTTTTCCCAACCTGTTTCTCTGTGATGGCCCCCTCCAACCCCATCTCTTTCACAATGAACCTTTTCAGCAATAGGGAATATACAAGGTCATTATTCATCCATAGCCTACTGTATATTTTTGATAGATAAATGATTAAATTTGCAGCATGTGTAATATTAACCACACACACACACGCACACACACACACACATACACACACACACACACACACGCACTTACTCCCAAGCCTGCTTTGTGGCATTTCTTTTTTTTAAGAAGAGGCCATCATGCTGCATTCTTAGAACTATCAGCTGTTTGGTTTTTTCTGCAGACCCTGTAACCAAAAAACTTACACTATGAGAAACGACGTAATCAAATCTCATTACCTTCGAAAAATATTTGTCACATCATAATCACAGCAGGGCATCGAACCCCGTCCTTCCTGATCTAATCAGCGCGCAGTCCGACACTTATCCCATTACGCTACGTGTGACAACAGCTGTCGGCCAGTTCTAATTTATAAGTCTATTTTCTGCCCGACAAACAGCATGATTATTTGTTGTATACACACAAAAACGACGACCAAATGTTTGATTTGTACATGGCGACGTTCGATTGTTAGCATAATAGGTCATCAAAACAGCAAAACACATGTACACCTACGGTTACTCGGAACTAACATTTATAAACGTTGTCCTCCATGACGACGTCTTTCACTGGTGCACAGCCTCGCCAAGTCAGCATCGGTGCTGTCTCGATGTTTAAGGGTTTTATAACCCACTAGCACTTGGGTTAATTGATTTCGGATGGCACTTGATTTGACTCACCCTTCACGTGAACGCGCAAACGGAGTGGAAGTGTGTAGGACTAGGGTTTAGGGGCCGGTTTCGGAAAGGGCCCATATGTCAAAATAGTCATGTCCATGACCTCCGGAAGCAGAACGACTTGCGTTAATAAATAGCAGAGAATGCTCCCGGGTCAGTCTCTTTCTCCTTCTCGCCTCAGAGACCTTGTGAGTATTGAAGAGACTCCGAAAGGTAAGACATCACTTTACGTAATTCGCTACCTGCGTGGTACGGGTGCATATTTTTGCCCCCGAGAATTGGAGTGGTGTGTTTCTTTTGTCAGCTGAGCTAGCTGTTGTCTAGCTTAGATTGCTGTTTGTTGAGCGCTAGTTCCGGTATTTTGTGTTGTTTATACTGTGCCTATACGCCTGTTCGCAGCCGTGGGCTTTGTGCGAGCCCACTATAGGTGCGTTCGCGCACTGGTGTGGGCCGCCGTGCGGTCTTCTGTGCTTTGTTGTCGTTGCAGCCGAAGTTTTTCGTAAGTCTGCCTGTTATCTCTTGTGTTTTACTGCAATGTGCAGCCGGATATTGTGTTAGCCTGTCAGTTTTGCTGCGGGCCACCTAGCGCTGTAATTTATTGTTTGCTTATATCATTACACGGTAAGTAATTACGTTGTTGTAATATTGTGTCACTCTGGCCTGCTTTGTGCCGTGAGAGGTTTGTTTATATTGTTGCACGGTAAGTAATTCCGTTGCTGTCATATGTTGTGTTACTCTAGCCTGCTTGTGCAGTGAGAGGTTTGTTTATATTGTTGCACGGTAAGTAATTACGTTGCTGTACTATTTTGTGTTCCTCTAGCCTGCGTGTGCAGTGAGAGGTTTAATGTTGTTGCACGGTAGGTAATTCCATTGCTGTCATATTTTGTGTTGCTCTAGCCTGCTTGTGCAGTGAGAGGTTAATTGTTTGTTGCACGGTAAGTAATTCCGTTGCTGTACTATTTTGTGTTCCTCTAGCCTGCTTGTGCAGTGAGAGGTTTAATATTGTTGCACGGTAGGTAATTCCGTTGCTGTCATATATTGTGTTCCTCTGGCCTGCTTGTGCAGGGAGGGGTTTGTTGTTGTCGCACGGTAAGTGATTACGTTGCTGTGCTATTTTGTATTCCTCTAGCCTGCTTGTGCAGTGAGAGGTTTATTGTTGAGTGTTACCTGGATTTATTTCTGAGGTGTTCTCTGTTTATTGTATAGCCTGTTTTTGGCTTTATACTTTCTGTTTCTGTGCTTTGCCCTGGGCCACTGTTCGCAGTGGTGGGACTAGCCTGCGCCCATTGTGTGTTGTCATCCGCGGGCGTGGGCCTTCATAATACTGTGTGCTTTTATTTGCCCAGGTGTGTTCATACGCTGTGGACCGCTGAAGTGCTCCTCTCTGTCGCCTCCCCGCCACGCCCTATACCCCTGTCCTCAGCTGGTGGGGCCAGTGTGCGCCTGCTAGGTGCATTCGTGTGCTGGTGCGGGCCACCTCTGTGGTTCTGTGGCACCCTAGACTGCTGTTCGCAGTCGGTTGGGCTAGTGTGCGCCTGCTAGGTGCATTCGTGCGCTGGTGCGGGCCACCTCTCTGGTTCTGTGGCACCCTAGACTGCTGTTCGCAGCTGGTGGGGCTAGTGTGCGCCTGCTAGGTGCATTCGTGCGCTGGTGCGGGCCACCTCTCTGGTTCTGTGGCACCCTAGACCGCTGTTCGCAGTCGGTTGGGCTAGTGTGCGCCTGCTAGGTGCATTCGTGCGCTGGTGCGGGCCACCTCTCTGGTTCTGTGGCACCCTAGACTGCTGTTCGCAGTCGGTTGGGCTAGTGTGCGCCTGCTAGGTGCATTCGTGCGCTGGTGCGGGCCACCTCTCTGGTTCTGTGGCACCCTAGACCGCTGTTCGCAGATGGTGGGGCTAGTGTGCGCCTGCTAGGTGCATTCGTGCGCTGGTGCGGGCCGCCGGAATACCCTGGTGGACTAATCGAGGAGGGCTCCAGGCATCAACACTGCCTAGGCTTCTTGGGCCTGCGATGGCTTCACACTGCTGCAGGATCTGCAGCGCCTCCATGAGTGCCAGTGATGGGCACAGGGAGTGCCCCATGTGTCTTGGGGCTACACACGTCCTGGAGGACGTCGACCACCCCTGCAGCGCCGCCTGCGACCTCTCCAGGGGTGAGAGACAACGCCGGGCCGCCCTGATATGCGGCCACGTGCATGAGGGCCGACGAGAGAGGCGACGTTCCCCTGTCCAGCCACTCCCTTTCAGCGGGCATGGCCGTAAGCACACTCACAAGCGGGACCAACAGCGTGGGTCCCCCCACAGGCCGTCCCAGAGAGCTGCACCCATTCCGGCTATGCGTCTGGCCGAGCGTCCGGCTGAGCGTCCTGCTGAGCGTCTGGCGACGGCTGCAGCGACCGAGGGTGGTAGCGCGGAGTCGCTCCAGATCCTCTCTGCTCTCCAGGCTCTAGCACAGAAGATGGACAGGCTGGTAGATCGCCAGGCCTCTTCTTCGGATACCCTGCCCCCTGGCCAGGAGGGCGCCCTCTCATCCAGGCCTGGGAGCCATGGTGAGGAGGAGGAACGGGACAATGCGGATGTGCTATCTCTCTGCGCTCCCCACACAGGTGACGACCTCATGGGAGAGCTGCAGACAGGCTCTACAGAGCTGGGTGACAGCTCCGTGGGGGCGGAAGAGGTCCCCGTCAGCTCCCTGATGTCACTGGTGCTGAGCGTTGCGAACATCATGGGCCTTGAGGCGCCCACACCTGCTCCGGCTCCCATGGTAGGTATCTGGGAGGGCATCCCTTGTGCTACCCCACCACCCCCCGTGCCGGTGCCGCCTGACTACACGGCAATGCTGTGGTCGTCATGGGGTAAGTTGACGCAGCGCCCGCAGTTCAATGCAGGCTGCCGCCAGCTAGCAACGGCCACGTACCCCGTGAAGACTGGACTCGGGGACATGCCACCGGTCGAGCAGTCAATGGCCGCCTTGACATCTCTGGGCCTCACTGGTGTGTCACCCAATCCACGCTGCCCCCGTAAGGAGTGCGCGAAGACGGACCACCTGGCCACTCGTACTTTTAATGCAGCAGCACGAGCGGCCCGGATGGGTAACGCTCTGGCCATTACGCTGGCGTCTCTTCGCAAGACGCTGAGTCGAGACGACCAGGACGCCAGGGCCCTGCTGGATGCAGCTCTGTCATCCCACGCCCAGCTGACCCGTGATGTGGGAGACGCCATGGGTTCCGCGGTGTTGTGCCGCAGGCAGGTTTGGCTGGCACAGACCTCCCTGGCGGAGCCTATCAAGCAGGAGCTGCTGAATCTCCCAGTTGTCCCTGGGCATGTTTTCCACCCAGGATCCCAGGAGGTGCTCGACCGCGCTGAACGTGCTGCAGCGTCGAGGGAAGCTGTCCGGCATGTGTGCCGTAGGCCTGCCTCAACGGTCAGCGTTGGTCAATCGTCTGTAGGCGGTTATAGGCCGCGGCTGCCGGCCTGGCCTTCGCCGAGGGGTTATATCCCACAGGCCTCTGATGACTGGCAATTTCATCCACCTGACCAGAGATCGGCCCCATATTCCCGTTCCAGGGGTAGAGGGGGTCAACGGCGAAGCACAGGTAGGGGTGCGGGCCGCGGTGGAGGTCCCGCATAGCATTCCCGCATAGCATTCCATGGGTGCCCGTCGATTGTCCTTCCCAGTTGTCACGGACCTCCTGGGAGGGGATTGTCCCAGACCCTTGGGTCGTAGCCATGGTGGCTCGTAGTTGCCGATTGCAATTTCGACAGCGTCCCCCTGTGTTTTCAGGGGTCAAGGTAACGTCCTGCAAGACCCTTTTTTAATGTCAGTATTTGCCGAAGGGGTTCAAGAGTTGCTTCTGGGTTCTTTTATTCTTCCCGAGAGGGACGGCGGTCTTCGGCCCGTTCTCAACCTCAGGCCCTTGAATCAGTATCTCAAGGTGCTGCCCTTCAAGATGGTCCACACAAGGGTGGTGATGCAGTCCATCCGGCAGGGGGAGTGGTTCACATCCTTGGACTTAAAGGACGCCTACTTCCACGTTCCGATTTGCCCGGAACACAGGCCCTTTCTGCGCTTTGCCTTCCAGGGCAGGGCATTCCAGGTCCAGGTCCAGGTCCTACCCTTCGGCCTTTCACTCTCCCCACGAGTTTTTACTCGCGTGGTGTCAGCCGCGCTCTCCCCCCTTCAGGCTCGCGGTCTCAAAATACTGCCGTACTTGGACGACTGGCTCGTCTGCGCCCCCTCCCGAGAACAGGTAGTGCGCGACGCGGAGACTGTTCTGGCCCACATTCAATTCCTGGGCTTCAAGGTCAACCACGAAAAGAGCAACCTGCAACCCCGCCAACAGGCAGAGTTCCTCGGTGTCCTCCTCGACTCGGTCGGCATGACAGCGTCTCTCACGCCACGGAGAGCAGACAGCCTGCTCGGCATGCTGGGTCATTTCCGCTTGGGTGGTCTCGTGACTGCTCACAGAGTCCAGAAGCTGCTGGGTTTGATGTCAGCAGCTGCAGCGGTAGTTCCTCTTGGCCTGCTGAGGGCACGCCCCCTGCAGTGCTGGTTCAACGCCTTCGGTCTTCACCCGAAGAGCGACAGGCAGGTGATGTTGCGTGTGTCCCGGGCTTGCATTCGAGCCCTGCACCCTTTGAGGGACAGGGAGTTCTTTCTCAGAGGTGTCCCACCGGGGGGCCTTCCCCACGGGAGACCGGTCATTTCGACAGACGTGTCCCTGATGGTGAGGGGCATGTGGCAGCCCCCATGGATGTTGGAGTACATAAATGTCTTCGACCTGAAGGCCATCCATCTTGTCTTGCAGAGAATCCTGCCGGTGTTGCAACACCAACACGTTCTCGTGAGGATAAACAGTACTGTGGCAGTGTACTATGTCCATCACCAAGGGGGAACAAGGTCCCAGAGGTGCCTCCAATCAACTCAATCGTTGAGCAGCTAGATGTGTCTGTTCAGGACACGCTGAATAACGCCAGGACTCCATCCACTAGAGCTTGCTACGCACTCAGGTGGGGGATCTTTTCAGATTGGTGTGCTGGCATGGGCCTCGAGCCAGCGGCTTGCCCCGTGCCACAAGTTTTGCGTTTCTTGCAGTCCGAATTGGATCAAGGCAAGGCGGCCAGTGCCGTGACAGTCTATGCTTCGGCCATTTCGGCCTTTCACCAGGGTGTGGACAATGGTCCCCTTGGGAGGCATCCCTTGGTTTGCCAGTTCTTGAAGGGAGCCCGCCGGTTGCGTCCAGGTCGCACTTTGCGGGCACCGGGCTGGGATCTGCCCACGGTTTTAACGTCACTTCCTGTAGGCCCGTATGAGCCTATTTTAGACGCAGATTTGCGTTCCTTGTCGCTTAAGACTGCCTTTCTCTTGGCGCTCTGTTCTGCGAAACGTGTCAGTGAGCTGTGTGCTCTCTCCGTTAGTGACGACTGCCTTAGGTGGCAGGCAGGAGGTGCTAGCGTGTCACTTTGGCCGAATCCAGCTTTCCTGCCAAGGGTTCTTAATCCGCAGTCCATTAACCAGGTCCTGGAGGTGACTCGATTCCAGCCTTCTTCCACCTCACAGGCACAGCACTACAAGTTGCTGACCCTGTGCCCAGTCAGGGCCTTAAGGGCCTATCTGGCCCGTACACAGTCCTTGCGGAAAGCGCGCTCTCAGCTTTCATCTGTTACGGTGCATCAAGGCAGGGGCTCCCACTCTCTAAGCAGTGACTCTCGCATTGGCTGGTGGGGGTTATTTCCCATGCTTACAGGGCGCAGGGAATACCGGTTTCTTCTGGTACGAGGGCTCACTCTACCAGGAGTTTCTTGGGCTGCCCTTAGGGGTGTAGCAGCAGACGATATCTGTGCAGCGGCCTCATGGTCGACGCCATGCACTTTTACCCGTTTTTACAGGGTGGATGTCACTCGCCCGCCTCCAGTCGGCGATGCCGCCCTCATGTCCGTGACCGAGCGAGGTTTTAATCATTGATTCTGGGTTCCTCGCGACCCTTTTGGTATGTGTCATCCCTTTTTAGACCGTAGTGACGGTCAGAGTGAGGTCGAAACAGATCGTAGGTTACGAATGTAACTATGGATCTGTGAGACCGAGGGATGACCGTCACTATCCTTGTCGCTCGGACCATTCTGAGGCGTTCAGGGATAGGAGACTGACCCGGGAGCATTCTCTGCTATTTATTAACGCAAGTCGTTCTGCTTCCGGAGGTCATGGACATGACTATTTTGACATATGGTCTCGGTGATAGGCAGAACGAAGGTGATCATTCCTTTTTAGACCGTAGTGACGGTCATCCCTCGGTCTCACAGATTCATAGTTACATTCGTAACCTACGTTATCTTCACTCAGAGAACACAGCACATCACTACACAAACTGACATTTCCAAATGTATGAGTAGTTTTAAATGTTATCATTAGATGTTGATTACATTACGATTTCTTACCGCCAATGATTCTAAACCTCGAGCGTGCGCAAATCACAAATGTTACAATCATACCTGGTCTCCGTTCCTCCGAGCCCTCGGGAAAGTTAGTGAAGGAGCTGTGGTTTGTAGAGAATTGCCTCTTGACTTTATATTCCTTCTTTACAGCGATGGATTCGTTGCACAATAAACATGAAAGTCTCGTACTTGTTGCAGAGGGTAAAATGAACGATTCTCGTTGTCAATTAGACGTTTCTTTAGACAGAGCCATCTTCACTCCACTCGTGGGAATGTTATTGTTTGTGATTTGCGCAGGCTCGAAGTTTAGAATCTTAAGCGGTAAGAAATCGTGAAATAGATAAACAGAGGCAGAGCTGGCATTACTTTTTCTTTAAATTCAATGCTAAGTATATTTGAGATATTGGCGCTGTAGGCTACTGTGTGTGTTTGAAACACTTATGAGCCTAATTATCTTGAAGTGGGCTAGTTAAATCAACACTGCCATTTTTCCCACTGATGCATGATATGGCAGCTATCAGACATCAGGTATGAAATACTATGGTTAGCCTGGGTGTTTTCAAATACTTTATAGTTTGTGTGGCAGCCTATCACCTGTCTGAGAAGATTTTTTTTATGGATATGGATAATAGCTTGGTTTCAATCACGTGATTATTATGACGCGCCACGGCGGGACGATTTGAGATGGAGGGCAGGAAGTAAACAATCGACCACCGTCTACCGTTGCGGTCATAGGTTGCGGTCTTGCAGACAGTCTGTATTGTACTGATATAGACCCAATAAAAGAAGGCAATGAAGCCAAATTGGCCAGAGGACGAAAAAATAATCCTGCTAGAGGAATACAACAAATGAAAAACTATATTGAAAAGCAAATTTGGCTCACATATAGTGGTAAAACAAAGAAATTGGGAGGAAATCGCCGCAAAAGTGCAAGACGTACGGTGGTGAGGTGGTGGCTAGCTACACGAAGTAGGCTACAACAAAGTTAGAAAATCTAACGGTTATGGCCAAGAAGGAGATGTCCTGCCTTGGGAGTGAATCAAATGGAAAAGGTAAGTTTTTTTAAAAAACGCTTACGCTATGTTTATTAGCTGCATAGGCTACAAAAGATGACGTTAACTATCTAGGCCTAACTCATGCTTAGGTTGCCCATAAAAGTTATCGTTATACAGACTTGGTAGCACTAGGCCTAATTGACATAGATCATTCTCTTCTTAATTTGTCTTTTGTAATCAGTAATGGCGATTACATTTTTCTCTAACGAACTTTTAACCTGATATTGCTTTCATTCTTTATGCTATGGATATGAATTATAATAATAGCCTATGATCAGCCGTTAACGTTAACGTTAGCTAGTCAACGTTAGCTAACTGACGTCCGTTTAAAACTTGCTGGCTTATAACCCGATTCTGGTTACCTAATGTTGGGCCTGCTAACGACGTTTATTCCATAATTATGAATATATTTTATTCAGGGGGTGTCCTAGCTCCAGCTGCAATGGTCGCTGACATGCATTGGATGCACCCAGTGATGGGGAGTGCTGGTGGACAGGATCTGCGCGTCCTATCAGAAAGGTAGCCTAGTATAGTCTGATAACAATATATTTTCAGTTGAGTCTAGCAGCTAATTAAATGCGTTAGTGACCGTAGTGTTATGACTGTATAGCTAACCATCAAAACCTTCTGCAGTGAGTCAGACCTTCGGCAGTGAGCCAGTCAAAGAAATGATTGAAGCGATAGTGCCCGTCATCCTGTCTATCCTCCGCCAGCCCAGCGTAAAAGAGACGGAGAGCGGAAAAGTAAGTTATTGATGCTACTGTGTTTCTTATTAAAATGTTAAGCCTACATATTATAATCCTAAACATATTGTATCAAATACAGATGTTCTCACTAAGTCGGCATATGCGATTTAGGCTTGGGTGGACTGGGTAGACCCAGGCCTAACTTTTGTGCTCACACATAATGTCAAACAAACTTATACCCCGCTGACCACTTCGCACATTTCTACATCTCGTTGCAGTGCAGCTAAGCTAATGTCACCAGACCTAATTAGGCTCTTGTTTCCTTTTCTTTTCATTACAGGAACAACGACGAACCTTTGAATCAACAGAGGACGTGTTGGCTCTCCAATAAGAAATTTTGCTGTAGCCTATCAGAGATGTAGAAATAGATACATTGCTTCAGAAAATTAGAAATAGATAAATTCGAAATAGAAGTTACATTGACATTGACTGACGAGGTCCTACCATTTAATAAATACTATTCGTCATTAAATGTGTATTGCCATTTCATTTATGACATGCAATCAAAATGAGTCGGACTGACTGTGATTCATAATAGTGATTTAATCATCTTCTGCAATTTAGTTGTTGACCATGGCGTAGCGCTCAGTGGATAGCCTAGGCTTGCAGTACTGTAGCCTACGTCGTTCATTGACTGCACGAGTTTTGCACAGACTGAAGTTATAGCTCTCCTGTTGTATGGAATTGAAGATTAACACAATGATATCACTCACAACTAATAGGCTAGCCTACATATTTAAGTCAAACAGCCTCAGGCCTACAATTTAGACAACTTGCCTGAGGTCTGTCCCCGTTCCTGAAAGGTGTTTCTTTCATCCAGAAGAGGCGCGTCATGCGTGCTTTCAGGCCACTGTGCCACAACGTTGATTATCTTGCTTTCGTGATTACAAATGAACTGTATTGATGTATTTATTATTTATAAATTAATGATCGCCAACAGGCGTTTGAGACGGTGCATATACGTTATGAATGATTACGCTGCAGACTGTGTGGAAGACGTCTGCCACCACAGACTGATCCTGTTGCATTAAAAACAGATAGTAGCCTATACGTCTGGTAGCGCACAGTTGCGGAAAGTACGGTGGTCCAACTCGAGACGGTAAGATAACTCACAAATTGACTGCCGGTGAAATCAGTAGCCTGACCGCGCATCAATGTATCAACGGGGGAATGTACGGGTCAGTGTCGGCTGAATAGGCTGTATACGTTCGTTATGATGAATTGGACTCGGACATATTTTGATTACGCCCTAACTGATAGCCCCAAACTGTTTGTGCAAACGATTTAATGGTCCTTAAATCAGATTTTAAGGGAACACATTAACTGAAGGTGCTTTGTGCAACCGGCTCCTGATCCAGCTGTTCAGTCCCTGCCCTCCATCTGAATTTCGAACGCTATTTTCGAATTTTGAAGTAGCATTGTGACACAGAGTGAAACCAAGCTATAGGCTATGTTCTTAGTTTCTATGCCAGTGTATGAAATTCAATTGAATTGAACTGAATTTTACTCTGATTTTATCAAATATTGTTGGATACAATTATTTTGCGGCGTCTTATTTTATGCGGCCCCTGAAAACCCAGTGATTTTTCCATTCGGCCCTCTTGGTACTGAAGTTGAATAGCCCTGGTCTAGGTGAAGGCCTATGTTCTACACGGACACCTGGGGGTGGCCCGTGCCCCTGTAGCTATGTCCCTGTTTCATCGAGCCAATAGCCTACCTTTCCGGAAATGTTGCTGAAATGTTCCCCTAAAGATGGCTTGATTAAATTCATTCTGGACTCTCTATCCGACCAAATAAAGACGTTGGGATACTTCAGTTTGGCTTTATGGGCCCTCTACTCACTACCACGTAAGTGTAATGTTGTGTGGAACTGTAGAAGAGGTATAAAAATAGTGTTTTGTAGCGGCACACACACACATGCACACACACATGCGCATTCACGCACACACACACACATTACTGTATTTACCATGGCGGTGCAAATCACAAATGACTGGTTAAAAGCTAAGTTGATGTGGTATCATATTGCTGTAATCGCCCCTATCTTCAGATGAAATGTTATGAACTGCACTCTGGCAGTATGCCAAGTTTTGTGCCATTTTATCCATGGGGGGCTATAAAATAAATCAATTTTTGTACATTTAGTGACTGTACACCCATCGGCATGGTTAAGAATGACACACACTCACTCACACGCACACACATCCACAGATTCCACACACACACACACACACACACACACACACTCCTATCCACAAAGGCAAACTCACATGCGCACACTCATTTATACACATGAACTGCAAGAGTAGGAGATACGTGCACATAAATTGCACAAATAGGCGATACAAGAAAGTTGACAAGCATAATTTATTTTTGTGGAGAGAATGTGCAGAACTGAGCGGCGGTCATATTGTGTACCGCTATGCAGTGCATCTAGTTATGTGTACATTTAGTGAATAGTCCCCCAACGGCAGTAGCAGTATTACATGGAGGCTTAGGGTGCCCCGTGCCCCTGTTATGTAGCTATGTCCCTGGCCACCCTGTGCTGACCAAATAAAACAATTATGAATTTATTACGATTTGGATTATACATTTAAAAGATGTCAGAGGTAGAATGACAGTTCACATAGAGCAAAGGCTCAATTCACACAAAATAGGGGTAAACAGCAATGAAAGAAAGGAGAGAGGAAGTATACAGTATGGAGAAAAAAAGATGGATCTGCTAATGTCTGAAGAGACACAACTCTTGTCAAGGGACTCCGCTACTGTGAGAGCACATTCATCAGTGAGGAATCTGTTCTGCATATTCTGAATGTCAGAATTAACTTCATACTTTTTTGAAACCAAGAGTAGAACAAGGCATAAATTATGGGGTTGACAGTAGAATTAAGGAAAAATAGTGTTAACATCGTATTTACCACACGGTCATATGATTGGGCTAACACATCATATAGTAACATACAAATATAATAAGGTATTAAACATATCAAAAACACTGATACAAGAATTCCAAGTACTTTGGCAGCTTTCCTCTCCAATTTAATTGAGTCTCCATTGTTCTGGGTGTCTAGTCGTTTTCGATCCTTGAGTGCAGCTCTGATTACGACTGCGTGCCTTCTTGCAATGAAAAATACTTTTAGGTACAGAATTATGATAGTGGCACATGGTAAAATAAAAACAACAACAAGATCAACAGTAGACCACACTTCGTCCACAAATGGAAGGCATTTATCTGGACATTTATTTCTGAAGTTTCCATTAAAGTAAAGAAGTGCGCAGTTGTAAAACAGTGACACAATCCAAATGTGTATTGTTATAATGAATGATAGAGATAGCGATACCTTTTTGGAATAGAGGAAAGGATTGCTTAAGGCAAAGTAACGGTCCACAGCAATGAATGAAATATTGTATACAGAGACAAATGTCAACTGGAAATTAATCATATTGTACAAGGCACAAAACGTTGACCCAAACAGTGAACACGACTCAATCAAAATCATTGAATGTACTGGCATTACAAGCAAACCTACAAGACAGTCAGAAATGGCCAGTGAAACAATAAGGATATTTGTTGGCGTATGGAGTTGTTTGAAATGACAGACAGCAGTTATAACAAGAAGGTTCCCACACACAGTAAATATCATCACAGCTGCAGCAAACACATACATCGAAACATAAGCTGCCATAGAAGAGTATATTTTTGAACAGGTTAAGTTGATGGACTGCAGGCAATCACCTGTGTAGTTGACGTCATGAAGGGTCATTGATCCAAAGGATATATGGAAAATGTAACAAAAATGGGGTCTGATAGCAGTGGGATTATGATCAGTCTTATCCACAGAATGGAGACAGAGATTCAGAGAACAGAGTGTTGAACAGCGTGAGCATTTATAGAGACTAGATCCACGTCCTTTGTTCCCGTGATGTGTCTGTCTGTGACGAGGGGATAGGACTATTCTAAGGGACTACGATATTTAGCGGAACATTTTCTGCCTGGCCCTCCCCCCTGGTCAAATTATTTTTCCCAGGGGCCTTCCCCCGGCTCAGGAAATTTCTCCTAGCTCCCCCCCCCCCCACCTGAATCATATAAAACTGGTAAAAAAAACCAAAAAATGACGTTTACAAGGTGAAAACGGCAAGAAAATGTCATAAGTACATAATGTATACACACACGGGTACACACGCAGCGCTGATCTCTAAACAATACTACTACGCTACTATATATAGATGCTTCGGAATCATACAGAGTAACAACAAGGGGAACACAATCTGTTTTATGTGTGGTTAAGAATAATATGAGAGTGGGCCTTTTTCTACCGGTTTTTGCTACATAAAAATAATAAAGATCGTTTGAACTCACATACCGGTATGCCTGGTGACTTGTGTGATCTTCATCTTGCAAAAGTTCTGCCTAGGCTAATGGATTCTCAAGGGCAGCGCACAAGCCGCTGTATTATTATTATGCAGTGATACGTTACCGCGCAAGCACAGTGATATAGTCTTTTGGTTTTAGAATATTCTTCCAGTCGGAGCAAAAGAAAATAGCCTACTCTTCACTTTAATCTTTTAATTAACATGTAGCCTGTCAACTCAATTTTCATGTAGCTGTCGTATGTGGACTGGTGTTCTATGTGTTACGTGAATTGGTGGCGGGAAGGTGTTTAACGTAATCAGTGTAATTGTAATTTGTGGGATTGTTGGCTGGCCGTGTAGACTGTGACTGACTCTGTCTATGGACTAATGCACACGGCTGGCTGATTGAATGATTGGGATGGGGGTGGGGACAGCCCTTTTTATACGGGATGTTCCTGCCGGAGAGGACTCAGCTTCCCAGCCTGCCCGGGCGGGCATGATGTCAACACGCTGCGACGGAGCAGAACATCAACAACACAACGCAACGCAGCAGCAGCCTGATCGGTGTGGAAAATAGCAGAGCGTGATCGCATGCCAACTACAGGAAAGTGCTTACTTCTGTCTCTGAATCTGTTGGCATGACTGGGTTGTCACGGTGGATCGTTGTATGTGTGTGAGTGTGCATTTTGTCTCTTGGAGGTGTGGACGGGAGAACAGCAGCCGGCGAGAACCCGGAAGCGGCACCGCAGAGGGAGAGAGTGAACCGCGAGTGAATACCTAATACAGGAAAGTACTGACTACCTATTCCTGATCTGGATGTGTGGGCTGGCGTCTGAGACTGCATGTATTTTGAGTGCCGCTGTTTTTCATGTTGCCAGCACTGGTGGAGTTCGCCGAGGGCAGACTGCACGCGTGTGAGGGACAGGGACCGGTTCCAACGGAATACAGCGGCCATCGGAGAGGAGGAGTGTTTGGAGGACTATCGGTCTGACGTGGAGTGCTGGGCGAGTGGACTACGTGCCTGTCTTCTCCCGGCCGGGGATGGGTGTGCAGCAGAACGGTCATAAGGACTACAGAAGCGTGCTGGCGGCTACGGAAACTACACTGCTCTGCCACGCCCCCCGAATGGACTGTTCACGCTACGGACGTTGGTTGGTGCATGACTGAACTTTATTATTATTGTGTGGCTAGCGGATATTTGTTTGGTCGGCGTGGGGGTGCGGCCGCCGACCAAATTGGACTTAATCTTTCACCTGGTCAGACGGCACACCTGCTCAGCGGGGTGGCAGGCCTCAAGCCCCCTTATTAGTGTGTGTATAACGGGTGTAGCATTGAGGAGGGCATGCATATGTGAATCATCAGAGAGTGAGTAATAGTGTGTGGTGTCGTGTTATCATTGTGATTACTGATCTTTTCTTATGGTGCATTTGTGTGTATTCTGTGCAGTGATTCCCCATGTGGCTGGGTTTTGGGATATAACGGCCTTTGAATGGTGTAGCAATCTCTCTTTATTTTCTAGGCTTATTTGCTGTGATTTATGTGGACAATGCTTAAACCTCCTGATCATATGTACGCAGCTCCGATGTGTCTTGTGGGTAGCGGGTAGTAATAACCCCTCTAATTACTGTCACCTAGGGGTGGGCGGGGCCCATGGTACTACATGGTTGAGGTGCTGTCATTCTACTGAATGTGTGTTGGACTGCTGACCCTTACAATAAAAGCTATAAACTTTACAACTGACTCGGCCTGGTGTTGTGTGTCTCCGAGGGGATTGAACCTGTGTTTAGTGCAGAGGACTGACACGACATTTTGGCGTAGTGCGGCAGATCCCCTCTTAGGACACAGCACCATGTCTGACGACGATGCCGGGGGCGTTCCAGCCGCCAATAGTATGATGATGGTCCCCTGGTTTTTGGGCGGGCCCTGGGTGCCCAAGTATGGAGGAAAGGGCAGCCAGGTACCCCTAGCTGAGTGGCGGACCCAAATGGAGGTATATCTGCGGGCCCAGACGTTAACACCTGCACAGAGAGTGGACTTCGTAATGAGTGCGTTGCAAGGTGAGGCTAAGAGGGAAATATTGTTACTCGTAAGCACAGACAGGGACACTGATGTTCTGATTTTTACAGCCCTGGAGAAATTATATGGGGATAATGTGAGCATTAGTCAGCTCAGATCTCACTTTTTCAAATGTCAGCAACAGACTGGGGAAGGGGTGGGGCCTTTTATCTTACGTCTGCGTGAGTCCCATTCTAGGTGGCGCAGCAAGGAGGCAGCGGTGGGGTCAGATGACGAGATGCTGAGGAGCCAGCTGGTCCTGGGACTGCTGCCAGGGCCTGTACAGACGGAGCTGCACCGCCGGGTGCGACGAGAGCCAGCCCTGACCTTTGAGGGGGCGTGTAGCGAGGCCAAGGCCGTGGAGAAGGAGAACGAACGTGCTGCTGCCGAGGACATCGACACTAGACGAACGTATACCAGCCCCCAACAGCCCAAACCCCCCAGCACTGCAAACCCACTACAGGATTGGGACAAAGTGAAGGAGGCATTGCGGACTGAGTTAGCGGAAGAGCTGCGAAGCCAGGTAGCTGACCTGAAGACCTCGCTACTCTCTGAGCTGAGGTCCCATCGAGCCATCCAGCGACAGCCAGATCAGCCTTTGAGTGGAGAGCAGGGGGGATATCGCACCCAGCGCCGTACAAGACCACCTCAATGGGATGACCAGGGCCGCCCGATCTGCCTGCGGTGTGGAAAGGCGGGTCACATGCAGCGCGACTGTCCGCCTAGGGAGATGGCCCATACCCGCAGAGTGGCTGATGAGGGAGGACCGGTGGTGGCGCCCATGCGTACAGCCCTGGTAGGGGAAAGCCCGGAAGTTGAAGTCCTTGTGCAGGGAAGACGAGTCCCCTGCATTCTAGATACAGGGTCGCAGGTGACCCTGTTCAGCCAGGGCCTCTTCCGGAACCACCTACAGGACACCGAGCTGAAGGAGGTAAGCGACATCCCCTGGCTCACCTTGAAAGCAGCTAATGGCCTGGCCCTGCCTTATGTTGGCTATGCAGTACTTGACTTTGAAGTGGGAGGGGTGTCTGTGCCTGGTAAGGGGGTGGTTGTAGTGGAAGATAAATATCTGCCTCCGGCCTACGGGATACTGGGCATGAATGTTATCCAACATTGTTGGGAGGGCTTACGGCAGCGGGGGGGGCACCAATTTACACTTTTCAAGTCTACCCTCCCCAGAGCAGCTGTGGTGGCCTGGGACCGGGCGTTTGCTGCCTGCCGAAGGATTGAAGCAGCTGAACATCGGGGACCCAGCCTCGGAGTGGCTCGCTTGCGCACAACCGACCCAGTTCGTTTGGCACCACAGACTGAGACGGCAGTGTGGGCTCACGTCCCTGAGGCCCCGAACAACAGTCGGGAGGATGTCCTCCTTGAAGATTGCTACCATGGCGGGCAAGAGTGGTGTGTGGGCCGGGCAGTGACCCGACTGAGTAATGGCAGAGTCCTGTTACGTGTGTGTAACCCGCATCCCTACCCAGTACTGCTCCCCCCCCGGCGACCCTTGGCACGTGTCCTACGCCTGGAGAAGGATGACGTCCAAGCTCCGAATCAGCTGGTCCTCCGGCAAGAGGCAGATGCAGTGGTGGAGGTGGATGTGAGACCGGTCAGTAGTTCCCTTCCTGCCTGTCTGACCACTATGCTTCAGGGGGCCGATGGGCTGACTCCGTCCCAGACCGGCCAGCTTCAGGGGTTGCTCGCGCAGTGGCAGAACGTGTTCGCCCAGAATGAGGAGGACTACGGCCGTACCAATGCGGTCTACCACACCATACCCACCGCCGACGCTGCACCAATCCGTCAGCGCTACCGACCCGTGCCCCCCAACCTTTATGACGAGCTGAGGGTGTTACTGCGTGACATGTTGGAGGGAGGAGTCATTCGTGAAAGTGCTAGCCCCTGGGCAAGTCCAGTGGTCCTGGTGAAGAAGAAAGATCAGTCATGGAGATTCTGTGTAGATTATCGAAAATTAAATGCAGTTACCCATAAGGACGCCTATCCTCTCCCCAGGGTGGAGGAGTCCCTGACCAGCTTAAAAAAGGCCGCATGGTACTCCACGCTCGATCTGGCCAGTGGGTACTGGCAGGTGGAGGTCCATCCGGCAGATAAAGAGAAAACGGCTTTTGCGACTCCGCTCGGTCTCTACGAGTTTGAGAGAATGCCTTTTGGATTATGCAATGCACCAGCGACTTTCCAACGACTGATGCAACGTTGTCTCGGGGGGCAGGTGCATGAGTTTTTACTGATTTATTTGGACGATATAATTCTGTACTCACCTGATTTCTCTTCTCATATAGGCCATCTGGAACAGGTTTTTGCCAAATTGCACGAGCATGGCTTGAAGCTACAGCCTGCAAAATGCCATCTATTCCAGCGCTCGGTCGAGTACCTCGGCCATGTGGTGACTCCAGGGGGTGTGGCCACTGACCCCAAGAAAACGGATGCCGTGCAGAATTGGCCCACACCCACAAACGTCCGGGAGGTCCGCTCATTCCTGGGATTCGTCGGCTACTACCGCCGGTTCATCCCAGCATTTGCGCGGAGGGCTGGTCCGTTGCATGCATTGCTGAGGGGGACCGGAGGAGCCAAGACTCGAGCCGTTGACTGGAGCCCAGAGTGTGAGAAGGCCTTCCGGGACCTAAAGGACTCTTTATTGAGGGCCCCTGTCCTGGCCTACGCAGATTTTTCGCTTCCATTCCGCCTTTACACAGATGCCAGCCTGCATGGGCTGGGGGCGGTACTGGCTCAGGTCCAGGAGGGGCAGGAGCGCGTGATTGTGTACGCCAGCCGGGGACTCCATGATGCTGAGCGGAACGATCAAAATTACAGCGCCTTCAAGCTGGAACTTTTGGCATTAAAGTGGTCAGTAACGGAGAAATTCCGAGACTATTTGTGGGGCTCTACTTTCCAGGTCTTCACTGACCACAGGCCTCTGCTCCACTTGCAGACAGCTAACCTGAGAGCAGTGGAGCAGAGGTGGCAAGCTCAACTGGCAAACTTCGATTTCACCTTACGCCACAAGCCAGGAGCTGATCATCTGAATGCAGATGCACTGTCCCGGCTCCCGGAGATTACGGCAGCAAGGCGTGTGGAGGCACCTGAGTCAAGACAGGAGGACTCGGCATGGGACTCATGGGCGGAGCGCCAGGGCCGTGACCCAGAACTGGCCAAGATTCGACTGTGGTGTCAACAGGGGAGTAGGCCAACTGTAAGTGAACGACAGACTCTCGAGGCCACTGGGAGACAGCTGCTGGGGGAGTGGGGCAGGCTTGAGGTGCGGGAAGGCGTACTGGTACGGCGACACCCCTCGCCCACCGAGCATGACCAGGCAGCAATCGTGGCCCCAGCAGCCGAAAAGCGATCCTTGTGGGAGCAGTATCACCTCGCCCTGGGCCACGCTAAGGGCTTCCGGCTCCTGGCAGCACTGAGGGAGCGCCTTTTTTGGATCGGGATGGCCAAAGACAGTGACAGGTGGGCGCAGGAGTGTCCTCGGTGTGTGCTTGGCCGGGCAGACGCTGGACCGAGGGCTCCCCTGTGCTCCATCGAGAGTGGGTATCCCTGGGAGACTCTGGCCCTGGACTATCTGTCCCTTCGGCGCCCTGGGGATAGCCATCCATATATACTTGTAATTGTTGATCTCTTTTCCAGATTTGCTTTTGCAGTGCCCACAACTGATCAGACGGCGGCTACAATGGCAAGGGTGCTCTGGAGGACCGTATTGCAGCCCTTTGGATGTCCGGAGCGCATTTTGACTGACCAGGGGCCGTCGTTTGAGGCAGACTTAATCCAGCAGATGTGCACGCTTTATGGGTGCCGGAAGGTGAGGACGACACCTTATCATCCACAAGGAAACGGGGCCTGCGAGAGAATGAACCAGACTATCCTCAGCTTGTTGAATACACTGGACTCAAGGGAGCACTCCCGATGGAGGGAACACCTGCCGGCACTTGTGCATGCATACAACAACACGCCACACAGTGTAACCGGTCTGGCTCCTTTCTTTGTGGTGTTCGGCCGTCACGCTCGCCTTCCGGTGGACCAGGCAGCAGGGTTAGTCAGGCCGGAGCAGCGCGCCACCCTGCACGACTGGGTCCAGCAGCATCATCACCAACTCCTGGGTGCCTACCAGCTGGTGAAAGAGCGAACACAACGGCGGCAACAGCAGGACCAAGGGCGACTCAATCGGGGCCAACGGGCACAACCCCTGTTGCCTGGGGAAAGGGTCCTGGTGCGGGATTTCCGTCGGAGGGCCCGAGGCAAGTTGGGCTACCACTGGGATCCCCGTCCATACGTGGTCCAAAGTCAACCCAGGAAGGATTGTCCAGTCTATGTGATCCGCCCGGAGGGATGGGATGGGCCCCTACGCACCATCCACCAAAACAACCTGCATCTCCAACCCAGCAGCTGGTCACATGGGACTCATGCGGGCGGAGGTGAGTTGGCAGGGGATCAGGCTATAGCGTCGAATGGGCCAGGGGAAGAAGGAGAGAGAGGGTGGTGGCCAGTGGGGCTTCTGGCTAGGCCAGGTCAGCAGGGGCTGGGTAATCAAGGTGGGGCTGGGTTGATGGAGGATATATTGCAGGAACCAAGGGGGGTGGAACCTGTTGGCGAGGCTGCAGCAGCAGGGCTCTCACCACGGCGGTCCCAGCGAGCTAATCTGGGGTGTCCTCCAGCTAGGTATGGGGATTAGTGGTCGGGACGACCATGGACAACGTGGGGGGGAATGTCGTATGTGGACTGGTGTTCTATGTGTTACGTGAATTGGTGGCGGGAAGGTGTTTAACGTAATCAGTGTAATTGTAATTTGTGGGATTGTTGGCTGGCCGTGTAGACTGTGACTGACTCTGTCTATGGACTAATGCACACGGCTGGCTGATTGAATGATTGGGATGGGGGTGGGGACAGCCCTTTTTATACGGGATGTTCCTGCCGGAGAGGACTCAGCTTCCCAGCCTGCCCGGGCGGGCATGATGTCAACACGCTGCGACGGAGCAGAACATCAACAACACAACGCAACGCAGCAGCAGCCTGATCGGTGTGGAAAATAGCAGAGCGTGATCGCATGCCAACTACAGGAAAGTGCTTACTTCTGTCTCTGAATCTGTTGGCATGACTGGGTTGTCACGGTGGATCGTTGTATGTGTGTGAGTGTGCATTTTGTCTCTTGGAGGTGTGGACGGGAGAACAGCAGCCGGCGAGAACCCGGAAGCGGCACCGCAGAGGGAGAGAGTGAACCGCGAGTGAATACCTAATACAGGAAAGTACTGACTACCTATTCCTGATCTGGATGTGTGGGCTGGCGTCTGAGACTGCATGTATTTTGAGTGCCGCTGTTTTTCATGTTGCCAGCACTGGTGGAGTTCGCCGAGGGCAGACTGCACGCGTGTGAGGGACAGGGACCGGTTCCAACGGAATACAGCGGCCATCGGAGAGGAGGAGTGTTTGGAGGACTATCGGTCTGACGTGGAGTGCTGGGCGAGTGGACTACGTGCCTGTCTTCTCCCGGCCGGGGATGGGTGTGCAGCAGAACGGTCATAAGGACTACAGAAGCGTGCTGGCGGCTACGGAAACTACACTGCTCTGCCACGCCCCCCGAATGGACTGTTCACGCTACGGACGTTGGTTGGTGCATGACTGAACTTTATTATTATTGTGTGGCTAGCGGATATTTGTTTGGTCGGCGTGGGGGTGCGGCCGCCGACCAAATTGGACTTAATCTTTCACCTGGTCAGACGGCACACCTGCTCAGCGGGGTGGCAGGCCTCAAGCCCCCTTATTAGTGTGTGTATAACGGGTGTAGCATTGAGGAGGGCATGCATATGTGAATCATCAGAGAGTGAGTAATAGTGTGTGGTGTCGTGTTATCATTGTGATTACTGATCTTTTCTTATGGTGCATTTGTGTGTATTCTGTGCAGTGATTCCCCATGTGGCTGGGTTTTGGGATATAACGGCCTTTGAATGGTGTAGCAATCTCTCTTTATTTTCTAGGCTTATTTGCTGTGATTTATGTGGACAATGCTTAAACCTCCTGATCATATGTACGCAGCTCCGATGTGTCTTGTGGGTAGCGGGTAGTAATAACCCCTCTAATTACTGTCACCTAGGGGTGGGCGGGGCCCATGGTACTACATGGTTGAGGTGCTGTCATTCTACTGAATGTGTGTTGGACTGCTGACCCTTACAATAAAAGCTATAAACTTTACAACTGACTCGGCCTGGTGTTGTGTGTCTCCGAGGGGATTGAACCTGTGTTTAGTGCAGAGGACTGACACGACATAGCCAATGTAGTATTTCAGCCTCATCTCAAAACAAGTTGCTATTTTGACAAGGTTGCCAAAATCACCTTGTTACATGGTTGCTAAAATGAAAATGTATGATATTGTAGGGGAGTGGGATATATGACCAATGTAAAACTATTATTATGAGGTGCCTTTGGGTTTATATAACTGGACGTGAGATGATTGACTGTGTGTGCAACTTTAAACTGTGGGGTGGGAAAAGACTGAATGGCAGCAGGCTGTAATAATTGCTTGATCGACAAACCACGGGGATTGGTGCAGTGACTTCATAAAAAGAAGAGTGGCCTTTTACCCCGGAAGTAAACAACGGGAGGAGAGACGAACTGCCTGCCTGGACTCGAACGACTGCGGCGAGGTTGTGGACGCACACATCAACCACGGGAACCGAAGAGACCTCACCTGAATAGCAACGCTCTCAATCTCACATGTACAGGAAAGTAACCCGCCTTTGCATGTGTGTATGTGTGTGCACGTAGTGGCCTGTTGGTAAAGTGGTTATTTTGGCTAAGCACCTTCCCTCCTTCCTCGCCAGTCGAGGACAAACTCCACTGCCTTCCTGAGCCGAGCGACCAACCTAACCGGAACTTCACAACGTACACGAGCAACCAGATCGGAAAAGACCTTATATCAACGGGCTGGACTTCACATCTGAGACGAGGGATCAACCTAACTTCTCAACGCACGCTAACCACGAGAACTGAAAGGACCTTATATCAACGCTCTCAACACACACGTTACAGGAAAGTAGCCCTGCCTTCTCTGTGTGCGTGTGTGTTTCATTTGTGTTTGCGAAGTTGTGTATTAGCGACTAAGCACTGTCCCTCCTTCCTAGCTAGCCGGAACGAGCTCGGCCTCTTCCTCGAGACGAGCGGCCCAGGCAGCGGAGCCACCACCGACAACGTTCCCCGTCAATTACGGACTTAAAGAGACAGCGTTGTGACGGATCGCTTGCTCCGGACTATTCCCAAGGACAGCACGTCAAGGCCGGGTTGGGCCATCAGTGGTACTGGACAATAATACACTGCTTTTAAACTTAGCTAAAAAATCATTGTGTTTGCAACCTATAGCCTAGCTAAATTGTGATTGCCACCTGCTGATACAAAGTTAGCCACACCAGGCTACCACAGACTGTTTTGGATTTAGTTCACGTGTGTGACTGTGTGCAGTGTTATATTTTATGTGTGCTGTGCCTTTGAGTATTTCCACATTAGCGTGTCATAGTGTAGATTCCAGTGGGTGGTAGCCAAATCCATATCGGTGGGTTGTCGTCATAATCTTGCTGCTCTAGGTGTTAATTACACATAATTACTGTTATTTGCCAGTTGTTAAGACCCTGCTGGTCAGTCCTGGGGTTGCGCCCTCTGGTCTAATGCCTGTGTGGGCTCTGCCCCTTGAATCTCATTCCCTGATTTGCAGAGCAAAGGACCCCATTGGTGTTTGGAGTAATGGGTGGTGCTATATAACGACGAAGGAGGAATGGACGCGTTCTCTCTGGCTCTCTGATCTTGGCGCTGCTCTCTGCTCATTCGCTTGGGCCTGCTCTCTGCGCTCCATGGCTGCTCCTCTGGGGAGAGCCGCAACCCGTTGCCAGCTTTGCACATAGACGTCGCGTTTTACACTCTTTGTTTGATCACCCCTAGACACTTTGCATTACACTTTTCTTTATCATATACTGACTTTACTCTTTTAATGTTATAATAAAATATCTTATATTTAAACCTTTAGCTACAGTGTGGTCCCCATCTTTAATGTCACGGCTACCTTGAGCCCGGTGGTTGTGACATGTGGGCGACTCGTCCGGTTTTTTCGCCGGTTTAAAAGTTTGGATTTTGGGAAATTTCGTTCGATTTTCCTAGAATACTTCAGTGAGTAGACGCCGTGATTGATCTCGCCAGTCTACGTTTGTTCTATTGTGCCGTCGCACGCAGTATTGGCTGCTGTTTTGGTGAGTCTAAGCGTTTCATTCATGCATAGGCTCAGCTGATTGTGTAATTGGGGGAATCCCTGTAGCTATTGGGTAATTTTAGTAGTGACGCGTCGTCTGAAGAGCGCTTCGTTTCCGCTTTGAACTTCGAACAAACATTTTGAGTGCAGGTTCGGTGGATTAGTGAATTTTGTGGTTTTTTTGATGCAGCGAAGAGAAAACATAGAACAATTTGGACAACTGGAGCAACGTGAACACCCTGCCGTAGGTGAGACCGCTCAAAAGTTTTTTGTTTCCTTTACAGCTTATTTGTTAAGTTTGCGTGTCAAACGCGGGGGGGCTGTGAAGCCTAATCGCTACGACACGTGAAGACTTAGGTTGTGGACATAGGTTTTTTCTTTTGGGGGTTTTAGATGCGGGGAGCTCTAGGTCTAAATTTTAGCCCTTCGTTGCATTGAGAGCCACGTTATATTGTCTGATCTGCGCGTAACGCAAATGTTTGTTGTTTGTAGCTGAGAGAATTTGAGCGAGTGCTTGTTTGGTTACACCTGTTCCGTTTCAGCAGGCTGTTTTGTTTGGCACATACGTAGGCCTTTGAATAGGTAAGTGCATTTGGATTGCCAGATTTTTGTATAAAATATTTGTAGCCTACTGTTTGTAGCGTGCTGACTGTTTTGGCATTACATTGACGAAATTGGTAGTCTACCGTGTTTAGATGGAGTAGACTGTTTTAGCGTTTGTAGTCAAATGGTAATGTGTTCTGGCATAATTTGATTGAATAGTAGGCCTAGTCTGATTTTTCGCTGTTGAGCATTTGTATCGTGTTTGAATGGATGTTAGTACGTTTTTGGCTGCACCTTCATTAGGTGGATTAAAAACTTTAAATAAAAAACAACTTTTTAAAGTAGCCGAGCACTATAATATTCATTCCGCAATCTCGAAAAGCATTACAAAAGACGAGTTGTTACAGTTCATTATGGAGAAATTGGGTGAAAGAGAGATTTTTTCTTTAGACCCAGCACCAGACGTTGAGGGCCCAACTCAGTCGTCAACTCCCCTTGGCACTCTTGGTGCTATGGCAGCATCACCTAGTGAAAGTTCAGTTTTGTCTTTTGAACAACAAATGAAATTGCTTGAAATGCAACAAAAAAGAGATGAGTTTTTAGCAAAAGAACGCGAACGAGAACGGTTAGAGCGAGAAAAGGGGCACGAGCGAGAACGGTTAGAGCGAGAAAAGGAGCACGAACGAGAACGCATAGAGCGTGAACGCAAACAGTTGGAGCTAGAAAAAGAGCATGAACGTGAACGGCTAGAGAGAGAAGAACATCGACTACAGCGAGAAAAAGACCGTGAGCTGGAATACAAAAAAATTGAACTAGAGGAAGACCGTCTGAAATTGGCGAGAGAGGGACGAGCACTGGGCGATAATCCTGGAGGCCCCCCCTCACAGCCAAAAATTTCACACATGGTTAAGCTTTTACCTAAGTTTGATGAACGTGACCCTGACTTGTTTTTCTGTCTTTTTGAGAGATTGGCAAGAGACTATCAATGGTCTGATTCAGATTGTGTTCTATTGCTACAAAGTGTAATTACAGGAAAAGCACAACAGGCATATATATCTTTAGACGATTCAGACTGTAGAAAATATGATATTGTGAAACAGACAATTCTCAAAGCGTATGAATTGATTCCAGAAGCCTATAGACAGAAATTTCGAAACTGGCGCAAACAGGAGAAACAAACACACTTGGAGCTAGTGCGCGAATTGTCTAGTCTCTTTAATCGCTGGCGTGCAGCTGAGGGTGTCAAAACCTTTGCTCAATTGTGTGACTTGGTGTTATTAGAACAATTTAAGAGCATCTTACCTGCTCATATTACCACTTACATAAATGAGCATGAGGTTGGAACTGCAGCGGCTGCTGCTGTGTTGGCCGATAAATATATCTTGACTCATAAGCATAGTGTCCGTGCAAATGATGAAGATTATTGTTCCCGTCGTTTTAATCCTTTTAAATATGACTCCAGAACATCTAGGCATGATTCTAGTGCGGGAAGAAAACCCTATTCAGCAACTAAATATGATACTGGACATGTTTTTACTGATAAACAACTTGATCCAGAGGATCTTTGTAACTATTGTGGGGAGTCTGGGCATTGGAAAAACTCTTGCCCTAAGTTAAAGGAGAAGCGATGTGGAAAGAGTACAATCAAGAGTGTGGGTTGTGCTGCCAGAATTGTGCCTTCTGTTTGTCAAAAGGGTATAGCTAATTGTAATGCTGGAGAAGACTTCTCGTTGAGTTCAGTGAGTGAGAGCACTGATCTTTGCATAGAGGAGCTTCCTTTAGAGCAGTCACAAGTGTGTGCCAGTGATGGCTATAGTCCCTTCATTACATCTGGTTATGTGTCATTGGTTGGAAATGACCAGAAGGTGCCAGTGCGCATTCTGCGTGACACTGGATCATCTGAATCGTTTGTTTTAAAATCTCTTCTGCCTTTCTCACAAGTGTCTGACACGGGGACATGTGTCCTTATCCGGGGTATCGGAATGTACACCATTTCTGTTCCGTTGCATCGGCTGGTTTTGGAGTCAGAACTTGTAAGCGGTGAAGTTATTTTGGCGGTACGTCAGTCTCTACCTATAGAGGGTGTAGATGTGATTTTGGGTAATAACTTGGTAGGTGGGCGTGTGTGGCCTGAGAGATTACCGCCTCCTATAGTAAATACAGCATCTGATTTGCCTGAGTCTGATTTTCCTGAAGTGCTCACCCCCTGTGTGGTGACTGGTGCAAGTCATACCCAGGGAGGGGAGCAGGAATTGGAGTCTGTAAAAGACTGTGCCAGTTTAAATTTGCCTCTGTTACTACCTACTTTTTCCTGTGAGGAGATTGTGGCAGCACAGAATGAAGTCTGTAGTCCTTTGTTTCTGTTAAAGGACTGGTTAGAGGAGGTTAAGGCCCATGTGAGTGTACTGAACTGTACCTACTCTGTTGCTTGGCGAGTGTCTGCCTATGACTACCTGTTAGATGCCCCTGATTGGAAGACGTCAAACCAACTGTGTCGCATTACTTTGCTGAGGCCTTACTATTTGCAAAACCCTAGCCCTACTCAGGGAGGTGGGGAGGGGTCACCTGTTGCAGTGGTTGCCGTTGACACAGGGCCCTCTTGTCAACCTTTGGTGGCAGCAGGGGTTGGGGAGTGTGGCCCTGATGACTCTGTGCTGCAGCCAAGGCTTGATAAGTTTGCAGTGTTGGCAAACTTGGATACTTTGACAAACCATCTTCCATCAGATCAAGTTGAGGAGCTCAAGGCTCTGATTTTGACTATCTCTGTTCTGTTAGACACGCTGAGGTGCACGGATCTCATCAAATATGGTGGTGAGGCCTTGCCATTTCGCCAGCATTTCAATCGCGTGGGGCCAGATAAAAATAAGGTTTTGGGTGCTGTAGTACTTTTGGTTTGTCTGCTCACAAACCTCCTGGAAGGGGGGGTAAGATTGGGTAGGGCGGTTAAATGGAAACGGGTTTTGTCATTAAATCACTCCAGCACTGCACCTGTGCCGGCAGCCCTGGCTGGACAGGCCAGTCCAACTTCAGATGGGTGCTGGGGCAGTGCTGCAGCAGGCTGATGGTAATATCCAGCGTCCGCTTTGTTGTGGACACCAGTTAACTCCTGGATCACCGAGTAGTGTTCTGTTTTGATTTCCTCTGTTCCTTTTCTTCCCTTTTCTCCTGTTATCTTTTCCTTAAATATGCTTTCCAAGGTACCTGGATTGCCGGTGGAGCAGGAGTAGAGGTTTGGGAGGGGTGGTGGGGAAATTGAGATGGGGCATTTTCACTTGGTGGTGGTTGGTGTGATTGGACATAACAGTCCATAAGACCTATGGCTGGATGAGGGTTGTGGTTGGTGGTTTGCACACTGCTAAAAATGGGAATTGTGGGTTTAATAGAATTATGCCAATTCAAATGTTGTTACATTGTTATGCTAGTCATGGTTTTTAATAGTCTTAAATAAAATGATGAATTTTAGAAATATTTCAAACGTGATGTTTAGCTGTGTTAGGTGGCACAGGACAGTTGCGCCAGTTAACACAGTAAGGTTGACTTGGGAGTTTGGTGGTACTTTACAGAGTCCCACTTAGGTGGGTCTCTGTCTTTAAGGGAGGGGGAATGTTAAGACCCTGCTGGTCAGTCCTGGGGTTGCGCCCTCTGGTCTAATGCCTGTGTGGGCTCTGCCCCTTGAATCTCATTCCCTGATTTGCAGAGCAAAGGACCCCATTGGTGTTTGGAGTAATGGGTGGTGCTATATAACGACGAAGGAGGAATGGACGCGTTCTCTCTGGCTCTCTGATCTTGGCGCTGCTCTCTGCTCATTCGCTTGGGCCTGCTCTCTGCGCTCCATGGCTGCTCCTCTGGGGAGAGCCGCAACCCGTTGCCAGCTTTGCACATAGACGTCGCGTTTTACACTCTTTGTTTGATCACCCCTAGACACTTTGCATTACACTTTTCTTTATCATATACTGACTTTACTCTTTTAATGTTATAATAAAATATCTTATATTTAAACCTTTAGCTACAGTGTGGTCCCCATCTTTAATGTCATGGCTACCTTGAGCCCGGTGGTTGTGACACCAGTAGAGGGGGATATTTTCTTATGCTTTAATATCAGGGCTCTAATGGTGTCTATATACCTCGTAGGGTCATTAAGTAGTGTTCGTACAGCCTAGTGACATTTATCTTGCTCTTTTTGATCACCATGTTTGCTGTGCGTTCATATGAGTAGTTTATTGAGTGCTTTTGGTCCTATTGTGTGAATACTGTATGGACACTTACTACTTCCCTTATTGGGTATGTTGGGCAAACCCCTAGTGGCGCCACACGTGTAGACTGAGCTCAACGCCTATAACACACCCCCTCTAGTCAGGCTCCCCCTTAGTAAACTCCGCCTCTCCAACACCTTGTAAAGGTGTAATTGCCCCTCTCCCCTGTATCAAAGTGCTATATAATGTGCCTGACCCGAGCCACTTATTGTATGATATTTTAAAGTGATTGTTTAATAAAATTGTATTTTTATACCACGTCGTTGTGTTGTGGTGTGTTTCGAGGGAATACTAGCCGTTAACCTGCTCCCGTTACAAATTGGCGTAGCCGGCAGCAACCCTCGAATCACACTACAATATGAGTACCGACGGGCAGGCACAGGGAATAGATGCGCCACCTTCAGTCACAACAGCAATGATGCCCTGGTTCATGAGTGGCCCATGGGTCCCAAAGTTTAGCGGGGAAGGGGGACCAGGGAAGTTTTTAGAGTGGCGAAATCAAATTGAAGCATTTATACGGCCCCAGGGGCTGAGTGCTGCACAAAGGGTGGACTTCCTGTTGAGTGCGCTGGAAGGGACTGCAAAGAGGGAAGTGGCCTTGTTGCCTATTGCTGACCAGAGCACCGATGCCAAGATCCTTGATGCCCTGACCAGACTTTATGGAGGCCAACAGTCTGTAGCTCTGCTTAGAGCAGGATTTTTCAGTTGCAAACAAGAAGCAGGGGAAGATGTCGGGGTTTTCACTTTGCGACTGCGTGAGGCACACCATAGATGGAGGACAAAGGAACCACTCTCAGAAGGGTCAGATGACGATGAGTTGTTGCGCACTCAATTCACCACGGGACTGAGGTCCGGAGCAGTACAACAGGAGCTGAGAAGGTTACTTAGGAGGAATACAACACTCTCCTTTACAGAAGCTCGGGATGAAGCAAGAGCATTGGAGCAAGAACTACACAGCACTGAAGAGGTTAGAGCCTACCCGACTTTTGCCACAGCCCCAAAAGAAGCCGCTCCAACACCAGATTGGCGAGAGTTGAAAGAGACGCTACGAGCTGAGCTACAACAGGAAGTGACCAACCAGGTGACCCGCTTAAGCAAGACTATAGTAGAGGAACTACACGAGCGATTGCGGACAGGTTCAGATGCAGCATCACCAGTGGAGGCGCCCCCTCGCACAAACTGGCGGCCCCAGCCTGATGTCCCGCGCCGTCAGCGCCTAGGATCCGCCCCCCCAGGACAGTCCTATTACCAGTGGGATGGCCAAGGTCGGGCCATCTGTCGTGATTGTGGAGAGGCGGGCCACATCCAACGCTTCTGCCCTCGCAGACGGCCAGCACCACCGGGTTTTCAACAACCCCGGTCACAACAGGGCTTGTGAACCGGGAGGGGTCCCCAGCAGTTCTCCAATCTAAGCCCTCCATAGTAGGTAGATGTCCAGAGATAGAAGCAACAGTCCAGGGCAGAAAAATCCCCTGTATCCTGGACACTGGCTCGCAGGTCACACTCTTCAGCCAAACGCTTTTTCGACGCTACTTTGGGGAGGAAGGTCTGCAACATCCCGACCATATTTCCTGGCTAACCTTGAAGGCTGCTAATGGCCTGCAAATCCCATACGTAGGCTATGCAGAACTCGATTTTAACATAGGGGGGGTAGAAGTTAAGAAAAAGGGGGTAGTCATTGTACGTGATGAGTGTATAAGTACTGAGTATGGGCTCCTAGGAATGAATGTGGTGGCAGATTGCTGGGCAGGGATTTTCCGAGGTGGACATCCTGGCGTGGCGGCCTTTAAATCAGTCTTTTCTCCCTCTGCAGTCAAGGCGTGGGACGCAGCATTTTCAGTCTGCCAGCGAGCAGAAGCGGCTACATTGACAACTGAGCTGATCGGGATAGCTAAGCTTCAACGACAACCACCCGTCACGCTACCTCCGATGGCTGAGATGGTCATTTGGGCTCATGTGCCACAGGCCTCGGGCTTGCCTGACTGCCCCACTCTTATTGAAGATCTTGATGACCACAGTCAGGAATGGCGAGTGGCACGAGCAGTGAGCTGGACCCGAAATGGGAAGGTACCTCTACGTGTCTGCAACCCAAACCCATACCCCTTGGAGTTGCCTCAACGGCGCCCCCTTGCTACTGTTACCCAGATTGACCATCAAGACATAAAAGGACGGTCAACGTTGGTACTGCGATGCACCAGCCCTCAAGTGGTGGAAGTTGATGTCCACCAGGTGGAGGAGAATGCCAAACCGAACCACCCAGCTCTAAGTCTGCAAGGTGACTGTTTGGATGACCACCAGCAGGAACAACTACAGGCTCTACTACAGAAGTGGTCCCATATCTTTGCTGCCAACGACGATGACTTTGGGAGGACAGCAGTCGTTACGCACCAAATCCCCACGGGCTCCGCACCACCAATACGCGAACGCTATCGACCAGTTCCCCCCACTCTCTACCCAGAATTGAGGTCCCTGCTACAAGGTATGCTAGATAGTGGGGTTGTACGAGAGAGTGCGAGTCCATGGGCTGCCCCAGTGGTCCTCGTAAAGAAGAAGGATGGGTCCTGGAGATTCTGCGTCGACTATCGTAAGTTAAACACCGTGACTCACAAGGACTCATTCCCACTGCCACGTATTGAAGAGTCATTAGCAAGCCTGACCAAGTCAGAATGGTACTCAACACTCGATCTGGCAAGTGGGTATTGGCAAGTAGAAGTGGCGCCAGAAGACCAAGAAAAAACTGCTTTTACCACCCCTTTCGGTCTTTACCAATTTGACCGTATGCCGTTTGGTCTTTGCAACGCCCCTGCTACTTTTCAAAGATTGATGCAACGTTGTTTAGGCGCACAAGTATACGATCACTTATTAATTTATCTGGATGATGTTATTGTTTATTCGCCTAGTTTCCACGCCCACCTACAACACTTGGAACAAGTTTTCACTCGTCTTCATGAGCACGGGCTACAGCTGCAGCCACGGAAGTGCCGCTTATTCCAGCGGGAAGTGACCTATCTGGGCCATGTTGTCAGCAAGAGGGGCGTGGCAACGGACCCAGAGAAGACTGCGGTTGTGCGCAACTGGGTCCCACCAACAACAGTCAGACAAGTACGGTCGTTTCTTGGCTTCGCGGGGTACTATCGACGGTTTATTGCTTCCTTCTCCAAGATCGCGGCTCCCCTCCACCAGCTCCTTCAAGGTCAGGCCAATAAACCCTCAACCACTGTCCGGTGGTCAACTGCGTGCCAAGTAGCATTTGACCAACTGAAAGAGGCCCTCTTAAGCGCTCCCATCCTAGCGTACGCTGACTTCCAGCTCCCTTTCAAGCTATACACAGATGCTAGCCTAGACGGTCTCGGTGCGGTCCTGTCCCAAGTTCAAGATGGACAGGAGAGGGTCATCGCCTATGCCAGCCGCAGCCTCCATCCTACAGAACGCAACGACCAAAACTACAGTTCCTTCAAGTTGGAACTCCTGGCTTTGAAGTGGGCAGTTACAGAGCGATTCAAGGACTACTTGTGGGGAGCACAGGTTACTGTATATACTGACAATAACCCACTTGTGCACCTGAACACCGCACGTCTAGGAGCCACAGAACAACGGTGGGTAGCCCAGTTAGCCAGCTACAGTTATGAAATACGCTACCGACCCGGAGCAGCAAATCGAAATGCCGATGTCCTGTCGCGCCTACCAGGGGAGACTACCGAAGCTGTTGTGCAGGCCACGGTCTGCACGGCCTCTGAAGGACCATGCACCGACTCCAAGTTATGGGAAAAGCGCCAGACAACTGACCATGACCTACAACTCGTACGCAATTGGGTGAGGGACAATCAGCCCCCTGTGATTAGAGACTACTCCACTGTATCCCCCCAGATTCGCCACCTGCTACGAGAATGGGCCCACCTTGGATTCCAGGATGGGATCCTAGTGAGGCAAGTCGCCGAACCAGACACAGGCACTCAAGTGAGTCAAATTATTGTACCAGAAGCCCATGCCCGTTTGCTGTGGGAGGAATACCACAAAGCAGCTGGTCACGTCAGTGGTGATAGGGTGCTGTCCCTGTTGAGGAGAAGGTTCTTCTGGGTAGGGATGAGTTCCAATGCACGCACATGGGCTATGGAATGTACCACGTGCAGGGTAGCGAAGTCAGGAGCACAGCCCAGAGCCCCCATGTGCCCAACACCCTCTAGCTACCCATTTGAAATTGTGGCCTTAGACTTCCTGTCCCTTGGCAGACCGGCTGACCCTTACCAGTACATCCTTGTTATTACAGACTTATTCTCACGTTATGCACTAGCAGTACCCACCAAAGATCAATCAGCAATCACCACCGTTAAGGCGCTATGGTCGGCGCTCATCCTCCCTTTTGGATGCCCAGAGCAGATTCTTACAGACCAGGGAGCAGCCTTTGAGTCTGCGTTGATGCGGCAACTGTGCACCATGTATGGATGCAAGAAACTACATACCACCCCATACCATCCACAGGGAAATGGCTCATGTGAAAGGTTTAACCGTACCTTGCTGTCCTTACTGGGCACCATAAATGTGGAACACCAGGCGCAGTGGCCTGCCCGGCTGCCATCCCTCTTACAAGCTTATAATAACACCACCCATGCAAGTACAGGGATGACTCCCCACTACGTGGTCTTTGGCCGCCATGCCAGGCTGCCAGTAGACATGCTCTACGAGGTCGGACCCCCCCAACTAAAACGGTATCCGCCGTTCATTCCGACATACCAGCACTCCGACATTGACGTCCAATTGTCGTAGTGGAGGCATGTCTCCTTATGGGAAAAAGTCCCACCACTCCGACATTTTTTTTTTTCATGGTCGCAGTGGCGGTATTTCACTTTTTTTTCAAACAACGTGCCATTCCGACATGAGGTAATTAATAGGCTATTAATGTTACAGCTATTATTTTGTTGTCACTTCGTCTTTTTTATGGCCTAGAAGGTTGTATTTGGTATCTGTGGATAGCTCTAGCTCTCCTCTTTTATCTGACATGCAAGTCATATATTTTTGACCAGGCGTTTCACGAGTAAATCAAACGAAAGTAGCGAGCCGAAGCTATATGACATTCTTATTTGTTTGTCACTTCGTCTGTTTTTATAACACAAAAGGATCGATGTGTTTGGTATCAACGGAAAGCTCTGTTTCTCCTCTTTCATTTGATATGCTTGTCATGTCTGTGCGATGCCTGGTCCCGGAGTAATCCAAGCGAGAGCAGTGGCTGTGTGGGTGAACGCAGAGCAATATAGACTGTAAATATGATATACTTTGATTTAAATTCATGATTTTATTTTATACTTTATACTTGATCGTACAGACACGTGTCTAGTCTCGTTGGAAAGCCCCGGTTCTGCTCTTTCATGCAATATAGGTCTCATCTCGCTGTGACTAATAATCACGGAGCAATGTAACAGAGAAGAATGGGTGTGTTTTTTGACGCACTTTGCATCCGTCGGGCTCATAGGGTCCGTTAAATTGACTTGGAAAAAAATAGGATTTGTAAACTGTCGGAATGGGGGTACTAAAATGTGTCGGATTGGCAGCATGTCTAAATAGCAGCATGTCGAAATAGAGGCATGTCTAAATGGAAGCATGTCGTAGTGGTGGCATGTCTGAGTGGCAGCATGTAACCAACTAAAACAAGACCTGGGAGGTTGGGTAAAGGATCACCATACGGCCCTCCTACGAGCCTATGACACCGTCCGTGCCAATGCAGAGCGACGGGCCAACTGGAATAAGAAGCACTACGACCGCAACGCCCGCACGCTACCCTTACTACCTGGAGAAAGGGTCCTGTTGAGGAATTTCCGACGCCGTGCACAAGGGAAACTTGCCCCACAGTGGCTCCCGTCACCATTTGTAGTCATCTCCCAACCCCACCACAACCAACCGGTGTTTGCCATAAGACCCGAGGGTAAGGATGGCCCAATACGGACTATACACCGTAACAACTTAAGATCCTGCCCAAGAGATCCACCTGAAGTCGAACCTTACCCCAGAAGAGATGAACCCACCGATGGTTGGCCACTAGGACCTGCTTGGCCATGTGTCACGGGGGGACCACCCCGACTAGTTACACCACCTCGCCCCCAATCAGCAGCAACACCACTCCAACCACCGATTACATCCCCAGCGTATCTGCCAACCACCGCCACAGTCCCCCTGCAGCAAGCAGCCCCTGTTCCTGCAAACCCTTTAGCCGAGCCCCCACAGAACCAACTGCCTCCCCCACAGGTGCTTGTAGAACACGGCCCAACCCCAGAAGACCTCCAATTGGGTACCCTACCACGATACCCGCCCCGGCACAACCGTGGTAAGATCCCAGCACGATTCGGATATTGAGGTATACCGTGCTCGGGACGAGCACGGATTAACCGGGGGGGAATTGTAGGGGAGTGGGATATATGACCAATGTAAATCTATTATTATGAGGTGCCTTTGGGTTTATATAACTGGACGTGAGATGATTGACTGTGTGTGCAACTTTAAACTGTGGGGTGGGAAAAGACTGAATGGCAGCAGGCTGTAATAATTGCTTGATCGACAAACCACGGGGATTGGTGCAGTGACTTCATAAAAAGAAGAGTGGCCTTTTACCCCGGAAGTAAACAACGGGAGGAGAGACGAACTGCCTGCCTGGACTCGAACGACTGCGGCGAGGTTGTGGACGCACACATCAACCACGGGAACCGAAGAGACCTCACCTGAATAGCAACGCTCTCAATCTCACATGTACAGGAAAGTAACCCGCCTTTGCATGTGTGTATGTGTGTGCACGTAGTGGCCTGTTGGTAAAGTGGTTATTTTGGCTAAGCACCTTCCCTCCTTCCTCGCCAGTCGAGGACAAACTCCACTGCCTTCCTGAGCCGAGCGACCAACCTAACCGGAACTTCACAACGTACACGAGCAACCAGATCGGAAAAGACCTTATATCAACGGGCTGGACTTCACATCTGAGACGAGGGATCAACCTAACTTCTCAACGCACGCTAACCACGAGAACTGAAAGGACCTTATATCAACGCTCTCAACACACACGTTACAGGAAAGTAGCCCTGCCTTCTCTGTGTGCGTGTGTGTTTCATTTGTGTTTGCGAAGTTGTGTATTAGCGACTAAGCACTGTCCCTCCTTCCTAGCTAGCCGGAACGAGCTCGGCCTCTTCCTCGAGACGAGCGGCCCAGGCAGCGGAGCCACCACCGACAACGTTCCCCGACGTTCACGGTCAATTACGGACTTAAAGAGACAGCGTTGTGACGGATCGCTTGCTCCGGACTATTCCCAAGGACAGCACGTCAAGGCCGGGTTGGGCCATCAGTGGTACTGGACAATAATACACTGCTTTTAAACTTAGCTAAAAAATCATTGTGTTTGCAACCTATAGCCTAGCTAAATTGTGATTGCCACCTGCTGATACAAAGTTAGCCACACCAGGCTACCACAGACTGTTTTGGATTTAGTTCACGTGTGTGACTGTGTGCAGTGTTATATTTTATGTGTGCTGTGCCTTTGAGTATTTCCACATTAGCGTGTCATAGTGTAGATTCCAGTGGGTGGTAGCCAAATCCATATCGGTGGGTTGTCGTCATAATCTTGCTGCTCTAGGTGTTAATTACACATAATTACTGTTATTTGCCAGTAGAGGGGGATATTTTCTTATGCTTTAATATCAGGGCTCTAATGGTGTCTATATACCTCGTAGGGTCATTAAGTAGTGTTCGTACAGCCTAGTGACATTTATCTTGCTCTTTTTGATCACCATGTTTGCTGTGCGTTCATATGAGTAGTTTATTGAGTGCTTTTGGTCCTATTGTGTGAATACTGTATGGACACTTACTACTTCCCTTATTGGGTATGTTGGGCAAACCCCTAGTGGCGCCACACGTGTAGACTGAGCTCAACGCCTATAACACACCCCCTCTAGTCAGGCTCCCCCTTAGTAAACTCCGCCTCTCCAACACCTTGTAAAGGTGTAATTGCCCCTCTCCCCTGTATCAAAGTGCTATATAATGTGCCTGACCCGAGCCACTTATTGTATGATATTTTAAAGTGATTGTTTAATAAAATTGTATTTTTATACCACGTCGTTGTGTTGTGGTGTGTTTTGAGGGAATACTAGCCGTTAACCTGCTCCCGTTACAATTCCTTTTCACATAGCCTATGTGTCGGAATGGCTTCTCAACACACTGTAAGCGATTTCATTCATTCTCTATTACACAATACAGTGTGACATATAACTTATTTGTCTACATTTATCTATACCTACACTGTTATCAGCCTCAGCCAGTATAGATGAAGTTAACTGATGCCTCCTTTATTCGGTTGCTTGTTATATCCGCCTCCTGCTGCGTCCTGGCAGTATAGCTACTTTTGAAAGAAGAGGCAAATTGTTGCACTTTGTCGATCCATCCCTAACAAACGTAAACTTTTTGGACTCGTCCACTCTGTCAAAGAGACGTGAATCATGTTTTGGCCTACAGACTTTTTAAAATAGTCTATCGAAAACGGATCATTGATCAGTGGGGGAAATATCATGGATCGGAAAAAAATATTTTTCCTCGGCCCTCCCCCCAGGCCAAACGAATTCTCCTGGGCCTTAAAAAATTATCTTAGCCCCCCCTCCCCCTAATAGCTTATCAACCTGGTTGGCATTGTTAACATAGTTAACATTTTCAGCATAACTGCTAGAAATCATTAAGTTAGCTGATCAACCTGGTTAGCATAGTTAACATTGTTAGCATTTTTACCAAAACTGCTAGAAATCATTAGCTAAGTTAACCAATCGACCTGGTTATCATTGTTAGCATAGTTATCTGTTTACAGCATCCGTTTCTAACATTTGTTAGAAATCATTAGTTAAATTAGAACTGGAATGTTTAAGCTTTAAACTGTCTACCTTCACACTATCAGCTTTCTTTAAACTATGCAACCACCATGTTTACCCTAGCTACACCTTAGTAACCATATCTACATTATCTATTTTGCATTTTCATGCACTGGTAATTCCTTGGAATTGCTTTTCTAGTTTTAATAGTATTGTCTTGCATAGGATTTGTCAAGGGACTCAAGGGACTCCGATTCCTAAAGAAACGCATGGCACAGACAACATACGTGTATCTAAATGAGTTATGTAACACAAATGACATTTTACCGTGACTCGAAGAGCAGTAAATATTTGTAAGGCTGTGTGTACAATCCATAGACAGTAAAATCCGCATGGAGCTCCAGTGGAATTTTAGTTTCACGACGATGCCGCGAGTTCACAGCCTAGCACCAAACTCCAAGCGCAGAGTAGGCTAAAGAAAATATTTTGAAAGCAGTAGACACTCTTGCTAAGAACCAAACAGGACTTTGTTCAAATCCACAAATCTGTGGCTACTGGAAAATGTAAGGTTCATTTACTAAATGTTATTTTGAAGTATTAACAAACAGTTATTTTAGAATTTCCGAATTAAGGGGGCTGGAGCATATATATATATACTGTATCTATGGGCCGGAGTGCGTAAGTGAAAATGTCACGCAGATCCATACATCCATACATCCATTATTTCACGCAAAACAAAATCTGATCTTGGGCTGAGACCTGACTCGTTCGTTCCTTTTCAAAACTCCTCGACGGTAGCCTAGATGGCGCTAAGAAGCGCCACTGTAAGCTAACCCTATTCGTTGAACAGTTTGCCAAATGCGATCTTTCTTAAGGACTTAAGAAGGCTCCAAAGAAGGAATCGCTAAGAAGGAGCGCTAAGATACGGGTGTTTCCCAGACGCGTTCTTAACTGCCTTCTTAGGAGAACCTTAAGATCAAGCCAAAGAAGCTTCTTAAGAAGCGCTTAACGAGAACTGTTCACCACGGTGGTGCTGAAACTGAATCAATCGATGCCAGGCAAATCGATCACCCACCCATTTACAAGCGCACAAGTCACACACAGCGCCCTGTGTTCCCCCTACAGGTGCAATTAGGCTACGCATGTATCGTGTGTGCGTGCGTGTGTGTGTGTGTATGTGTGTGTCTGTGTGTGTGTGTGTGTGTGTGTGCAGGCCCGGGTGGCTGATCGGGAGATTCGGAAGGATTCCTGGTGGGCCGTTAACGTTTTGGGCCGGTGTGAATACCGTGAGCTAAAATACATTGTTTCTAAAGATAATTTGCTGCGCCCTTGCGGCACTTCTGCAGCCTGGGCTGTGCGGTCGCAGCTCTTTACACCTATAATCTGCCAAAAAACTAGCTGATCAAACAGGGTGATTATCAATATAGGCCTATTTTTATTAGCTCAGGCCATTCATATATTAACTCATGCAAGACGCATCCCATCTCTCTTATACTGTAGATAGCGTGGTAGTAGGCATGTGATGTAGGCTTGTCTACTTTAATATAGCTGAGAAGATGTAACCCTCCAGCCCATGTGGCCTGCGAGTGGGGTGCACGTATGCATTAATATAAACCGGACTTTTACATCGCGGACTTTGGCAACGCCAAAGCTGAGTTCAATTACATCTGTTTCCTTGATATCTGTGAAATGCCACAGGGTTGTTGATGTTGGTATGTGTAGTAGGCTACTATACACATGCATATGTGTTGAAGACTTAAACGTCTAATTCAATATTATTGTTTTAAGTCTAGGCCTATGTTTCTTGCGCCAGTGGTCCACAGCCACAAGTGCATTGCAACATTGAAAATTGTTTTATTGTTTAAAAAAGTGGAGGATATACATTTCCCTGACGCAGCTTGATCACTATAGCCTAGAAAGCTACACGCCCCTAGCGGCAGGCTATGCTCTCTGAGCATTTGATTGAAGAAGGCTGTTAAGAGTGGGTCAGCTCGATCTTACGCTTCCTTCTTAGTGAAAGATCTTCTTAAGCTAAGAGCGACTCTGAGAAACACGTTCTTCTTTCACAGCGTTCTTAAGAGCGCTCCAAAGAAGATCTTAGCGTTAAGAGCTTCTTAACGGCTTTGGGAAACGCGGCCATTAACTTTGATTCAATGTCATGTGGATTTTGCATGCTCTGCATGGTTCTCTGGGTTGTCTGTAAAACTTAAAAACAAATTCCAGGTGCTACAAAACAATCAAGTCAAGCCAAGTCACGTTTATTTATAGAGGACTTTAACCAGCTGACCAAAGTGCTGAACAGAACAGAACAATACAACTTGATTAGACAAACACATAGGACAACAAAAAGATAGACATAAATGAACAAACAGAAAGGTCAACAAAAGTGACTAAGACAGAAAAATGCAGATCAATAAAATAAAACATTCATATTGAATTGAATGCGAGGGCGTAAAGATGGGTTTTAAGATGGGATTTAAAAACAGCCAAGGAGGGAGCCAGGCGTAAGTGCAGTGGCAGTTCGTTCCACAGTTTTGGTGCAATCACCGCAAAAGCCCTGTCACCTCTGCTTTTTAACCTAGAGGGAGCTGACCTAAGAGCCCTAGAAGGTGTATGTAAAAAACCTGATAAGAGGGAGCAAGACCATGCAGTTCTTTGAAAACAAATAGGAGGATTTTGAAATTGATCCTGTAAAGTATTGGGAGTCAGTGGAGAGCTGCAAGTACAGGTGTAATGTGCTCTCGCCTTCGTGTTCTATAAGAAGACGGGCTGCAGAATTCTGCACTAGTTGAAGGCGTGAGAGGGTGGAGCAGCTGACGCCTGCATACAGGGCATTGCAGTAATCTAGGCGAGAAGAAACAAAGGCGTGAATAACCTTCTCAACGTTTTTAAAGGATAGAAAAGGCTTAACCTTAGAAGCCTTAAAAAAACTAGACTTGACAACAATGTTGATTTGTCTTTCCATTTTAAAATTAGGATCTAAAATTACACCAAGGTTTTTTGCTGTGTCTTTCACATTTCAGGGGGCCTAGGTCAACATATTTCAACAATGTCATTTGGTACCTGCTAAATGCATTCACCTATTCTTTATTTGCTCCCTTTTCTCACTCAAATGTGTCATTACTTGGGGTAAGATGTTTGAGTGGAAACATCAGGACATCGCTACTTTTGATGACTAGATCCCCTTGTCAATGGTTTTCAATGTAGTGGTAATAAAATGATTTGGATATTTTGTTAAGATAAAAATGGCACTGTGTTACTTTAATAGATTCTAAAGAAAAGTATCTGGTCATGTGGGCCTATTGGCTTAGACATAAAGGTGACCAGAGGTAAAAACACAATCCAGGGTTCTAAAAAGGCTTAATTATGACAAAATAAGGGTCAACTGTAAAGGAAGAAATAAAGAATATGGTATGGAGACAAATAACTAATCTGCAAGTGTCTGACACAAGACACAACTCAACAGTCACCTGATAGCACATTTGTCAATGATGAGTCAGTCCTGAAGATTCTGAATGTGACAATACATTTAACACTTTTTTGAAACCAAGGATAGAACAGTGCATAGATTATGGGGTTGAGAGTAGAGTTGAAGAAAAACAGTGTCAACATGGCATTGACAACACTTTCATATGATTGAGCTAACACATCGTATAGTAACATACAAATATAATACGGTATTAAACATATCAAAAACACTGAAACAAGAATTCCAAGTACTTTGGCAGCTTTCCTCTCCAATCTCATTGAGTCACCATTGTTGTGGACATCCAGTCGTTTTCTGTCCTTGAGCACAGCTCTGATTAATACTGCATGCCTTCTTGCAATGAAAAATACATTTACGTACAGAGTTATGATAGTGGCACATGGTAAAATAAAAACAACAATAAAATCAACAGTAGTCCACACTTCATCCACAGAAACAAAGCATTTATCTGGGCATTTGTTCCTGAAGTTTCCATTGAAATAAAGAAGTGCACAGTTGTAAAACAGTGACACAATCCAAATGTATCTTGTAATAATGAATGCTAGAGACAACGATACCTTTTTGAAGTAGAGAAAAGGATTGCTTAAGGCAATGTAACGGTCCACAGCAATGAAAGAAATATTGTATATAGAGACAAATGTTAAATGGAATTTGATCATATTATATAAGGCACAAAACGTTGACGCAAACAGTGAACATGATTCAAGCATAAGCATAGAATGGACTGGCATTACAAATAAACCTACAAGACAGTCAGAAATGGCCAGTGAGACAAGAAGGATATTTGTTGGTGTATGGAGTTGTTTGAAATGAGAGACAGCAGTTATAACCAGAAGGTTCCCACACACAGTAAATATCACCACAGCTGCAGCAAACACATACATCGAAACATAAGCTGCCATAGAAGAGTATATTTTTGAACAGGTTGAGTTAATGGACTGCAGGCAATCACCTGTGTAGTTGACATCATGAAGAGTCATTGATCCCAAGGATTTCTTGTAAAAATGTAACAAAAATCTTATAGTCTTAAAGCAGTTGGCCTATGATCTGTCTTATCCAAAGAATGGAGTTAGAGATTTCCTTGAAGTATTGTAGCAACGTGAACGTTTATAGAGACCAGACCCCCCCCCCTCCCCCCACACCCCTCCCTCTCCCACTTTGTTCATGTGATGTGTCTGTGATCTTGTGCGAAGAAGTCAACATGGCATTGAAGAACATTCTTACATCATCCTTACCTTAAGAATCCATGAATAAAAACTTTGCAGATGCCATGGCAGTAGTGCTCTGATGCAGCCCTGTGAGATATGGACAAAAAATCTTGATTGCATTGTATTCTCCACATTTTTGTCTATTTTGGTGTACCACATCAGCATTTTCATTCAATCTTTTGTAAATTCCTTTACAATTACCTTCGGGGGCCTTTCTCTAGGCTGCCTTCATTATCACGTCCATACACTTCTTCGATATTAGTCTTTTTGGCTCTTTTTAAATATCAGTGTTTGAAGAGAAAAAAATGCTTCAGATGAAATAATTTGGTGAACCTCCTACAGTACCTCCAGTTGAATATCACTGGCCTAGGCTACTTACATGTCTATATGCCTCATATTAAATTGAACATTCACCTATTCTTTATTTACTCCCTTTTCTCACTCAAATGTGATGAAGTCATTAATTGTAAGATGTTTGAGTGGAAACATCAGGACATCGCCACTTTTGATGACTCATAGAATGTCTCTTGTCCAATCAGAGATGACTAGTTTGACCGGATCTAACTGCGCTCTAACATTCAACAAAGATGTGCAAGTTTGTTATGGTAATAAAAGACGCTCTCAAGCTCAGATTGTAGAGCATTATCATCTCAACTGTGATATACGGATCAGCGCAGCATGAGTGTAAAGCCAGTAGGGGAGAGGGGACATCCGTGCTCTGGCACAGTGCAAGTGAACTTTTGAGTTCATATCATTTGTCTTTTTTTCTATCCTCCCTTCTTTCCTTCCTCTTTTCTTCAGCACTCCTTCTAATTCATTTTGTGAAGGATACGAGAAAGGGAGGATGGAGGGATGAAGGAGAGACAGATATGAGAAATGAAACACCCTGCTCACTCACACATAATTTTTTAAGAGACGTCAATGGCTGGGTTTCCCAGATTCGTGAAGAAGCTTTTAAGTGCTAAGAACTTCTTAGGAGCGTTCTTAGAACGTTCTTTGAGCGCTGCTAACGCCGCCTTCACATTAGCACAGTAGATACGGCTGCGTAACGGCCGGAAGTCATTCATTTCCTATGGAGATTCGCAGACCGTATGCGAATGGGTCCGAACAGTGCGGTGCGAAAAAAATCGGGTCCGTTGGTCATCCGCATGCGATGAAAAAATTGAACTCGTACGACAGCAACTGACTGTTCCTATCCGACGGAAGTTAGCGTTGCTATGGTACTGATAAACAAATTGAATATCTATCTTTTATAATGTCATATTACATGCTTTTAAACGATAAAGTTTAAAACAAAAGTCATCGAAAAGGAACGTGTATGATCCATAGTGGTGCACAAGCCCATCTTGTGAAAAATAAAATGAACGGTTGATGTAAAATAAATAATTATTTCCAAACGAAGTTTTTTTGTCATGTCACTGTCTTACATGGTCTCTTAACAATATTAGGGCAGTTAGACAATTCATTTAGAAATAAAATAGCACTATTGTACATTTTACTCCCAAACTCGAAAAGCCTCCGACACTTCCAACGGTCAAGTCCGACGTCCGACGGGGGAGCACTGCGAATTACGGAGTGCTAATGTGAAGGCGGCGTAAGAAGTTCTTAGCACTTAAGAGCTTCTTAACGAATCTGGGAAACCCGGCCAATAACTGATGATGAGGCACATCACCTCTTGGGCTAGAATAAACAGGCATGCAAATAGCAGAGAATATGAACTTACACCAAAGCCTAAAACCATCAGTGAGTCATACCTTACAGTATGTGTGTGTGCGCCATTAAGAAATGATTGTAGATTAAATCTTTAAAGATCTTTAATCTAGGGAGTGGTGCTACCTACCCCTCGTCAATGGTTTTCAATGTAGTGGTAATACAATGATTTGGATATTTTGTTCAGATAAAAATGGCATTGAGTTGCTTTAATCTTCTTTAATAGATTGTAAAGAAAAGAATCTGGTCCTGTGGGCCTATTGGCTTAGACATACTGTAAAGGTGACCAGATGTAAAAACATAGTCCAGGGTTGAGGAAAGGTTAAATTATAGTAATGAATATGGTATGGAGACAAAAGATTAATCTACAAGTAATCAACGGTCACTTGAGAGCACATTTGTAAATGATGAGTCAGTCCTACAGATTATGCATGTGACAATAAATTTAATACTTTTTCGAAACCATGGATAGAACAAAGCATAAATTATTGGGTTGAGTGTAGAGTTAAAGAAAAATAGTGTTAACATGGCATTGGCGACGCTGTCATATGATTCAGCTAACACATCATATAGTGACATACAAATATAATAGGGGATTAAACATATCAAAAACACTGAAACAAGAATTCCAAGTACTTTGGCTGCTTTCCTCTCCAATTTAATTGAGTCGCCATTGTTCTGGATGTCCAGTCGTTTTCGATCCTTGAGTGCAGCTCTGATTACGACTGCGTGCCTTCTTGCAATGAAAAATACTTTTAGGTACAGAATTATGATAGTGGCACATGGTAAAATAAAAACAATAATAAGATCAACAGTAGACCACACTTCATCCACAGAAACAAGGCATTTATCTGGGCATTTGTTCCTGAAGTTTCCATTAAAGTAAAGAAATGCACAGTTGTAAAACAGTGACACAATCCAAATGTGTATTGTTATAATGAATGCTAGAGACGGCGATACCTTTTTGGAATAGAGGAAAGGATTGCTTAAGGCAAAGTAACGGTCAACAGCAATGAATGAAATATTGTATACAGAGACAAATGTTAAATGGAAATTGATAATATTGTACAAGGCACAAAAGGTTGACCCAAAAAGTGAACATGATCCTATCAAAATCATTGAATGTACCGGCATTACAAATAAACCTACAAGACAGTCAGAAATGGCCAGTGAGACAATAAGGATATTGGTTGGGGTATGGAGTTGTTTGAAATTATAGACAGCAGTTATAACCAGAAGGTTCCCACACACAGTAAATATCACCACAGCTGCAGCAAACACATACATCGAAACATAAGCTGCCATAGAAGAGTATAATTTTGAACAGGTTGAGTTGATGGACTGCAGGCAATCACCTGTGTAGTTGACGTCATGAAGAGTCATTGATTCCAAGGATTTAGTGTTGTGAGGAAAAATGTTCTAACAATGTGGTGTTGTAGTAATAGGGGTATATGATCTGGCGTGAGCATTTATAGAGACCAGATTCAGGTCCTTTGTTCACGTGATGTGGTTTTTGTTTTTGGTATCTGTGTGTCATTGCCAGCCACATGGAACTGTAACAGAAGAATCTATTTAAAAGTGTAGGATTTCACAAAAACACAAGTATGTGCGTGCATGTGTCTTTATGTCTATATGTGTGTTTCTGCGTGCGTGCTTGCATGTGTGTGTGTGTGTGTGTGTGTGTCTGGGTGTGTGTGTGTGCATGCATGTATGATTGTGTGCATACCGTACCTATGTGTGAGCATATGTGTATGAGTGCATGTATGTCTGTGCTTGTGTGTGTGTGTGTGTGTGTGTGTGTGTGTGTGTGTGTGTGTGTGTGTGTGTGTGTGTGTGCATCGTTATGTGTCTGCTGCATTTTGAATTATCTGAAGCAGTTTGATAGTCTTTTTAGGAAGGCCTGTGAAAAGTCCATTGCAGTAATCAACCCTGCTAGAGATAAATGCATGAATGAGTCTAAATCACCAGCCCTCTAAGTTTGGCAATATATTTGAGGTGGTAAAAAAACTGATTTAGTTATCATGTTCATGTTGTTGAAATTTAAATCACTGTTGATTTATACACCAACCATTTTTAACAGTATATCCATTGCTTTTTCAATCCTAACTCTTTCCTCCTTCTTACCAAACATAATTACTTTTGTTTTGTCTTTTGTTTTTGTTTTGTCTTTGTTCAACTAAAGAACATTTTGAGACATCCAGGTATTGATTTGTTCTATACAGATACAGAGATTCAAGGGGACCATAGTCGTTTGTCAACAGAGCTAAGTAAATTTGTTTGTTATCTGCATAACAATGATATGAAATCAAATTATTTTGGATGGTTTGTCCAAGTGGGAGCATTTACTGTAGAGGTTAAATAATAGTAGCCTCAAGATCGACCCCAGGGGAACACCACAGGTCAAGGACGTTGATGTTGAGGTACAGTTGCCGATGCTTATGGAGAGAGAGAGAGTTCAAAGTAAATCTTTAATGAAGCGGTAACGTTTCAGCCTGTGGCCTTCTTCAGATCGCATTCAAAGACAGATTCAACCCTTAAGCCGCGTTTAGACTGCCAGTTTGAAGTGACCCGATTTTTTGCTCTCATGTGGCACGTATCCGATCTGTGCCACGACAGTGTAAACAGTAAAAAAACACTTGAATTCCGATCTCCTCAGATCGTATACAGGCCCCTTTCCTATGTGGTTTTAAATCAGATATGGATCGGATATTTGTTCATGTGTCTACATTCTAAACAGACAAATCGGATATTCCAGTGCAATGCGTCCCACACGTCATTAATCTGTGACAATGTTGCGCCTGTTAACGACGTGAGTTTACAATTGAGAGTAGGCGGCAACTCGCTCCCACCAGTCCTGTGTCCTTTCGTGGACCCAAATCTCCCTTTCAATTGAGGTGGCAGCAATAATTGCAGCGTAAGCGTATGCTGATATGATTGCCCGTTTCTTGCTTCTCTGTTTTAGAGTTTTGGTAATTATATCAAGAGGATGTCGCAGGGTTTTGAATGCGAAGAGCAGTCTTTAAATTCTGTCGCGTCCATTCTGGAACAGCAAGTTTTCAGATGCATCCAGTTAGTCGACGTAGACATGCATTATAGGTTTTGTGCAACTGAAATTGTTAACCAGTGTTGAAATAAAATGTGTGAAAGTGTTTTCTGTGTTAACTGGTGCAGTGCTCGTAGGCTAGGCTACAAATAATGTTTTCCCAAGAAACTTTTAGCCCATGCGCATATGGGCCATTTCAAGTGTCTGGCAAATGTAAACGCAGATGGTTGGATTTGGGTCAAACTAGCGAAAGTAGATGTAAACATGCAATCAAAAAAATTGGATATGAGCACAAAATCGGAATTGAGCATATCCGATCTGCAGTCTAAACGCAGCCTTAGACTTATAGAAAACAGTCAGGCCTAATTCATACACCTGCCATCAATCTAATCAGCTCCCAATCAAGCTGATATGGGGGCGTTACAGACATAAAACATAAAGGTGCAATCTTCATCTAAAAACATCTTGTTTTTCCAATAATCTCCTACACATTCCAATATACAAGTCACAGAGAGGTCGGAACCAACACCCGCCACTGACCATTGACGGTGCTGCTGTAGTGAGAGTGAGCAGCACCAAATTCCTGGGGGTGCATGTGACGGTTCGCATACCCACCGTTATGGTAGCGGTAGCTACCTTGTTTGCGTCAGAGCCATAGAAAGAGAGAGTTGCGACACTAGGTGCACTCGACATGTCAAGTCGGCTGCAAACGCATGCAGTCGAATGCAAACAGAAACGTAATTTGAGTCATATGCAGTGCATGCTGGTTAGACGTGTTGTTCGACTTGAAGAAAAGTTGTGATCATGTCACAAAAATGCGACCATGTCACGTCACTCAAAACTCGCGGGATGAAGACGCGCACAGTCACTTTGCGCAATTCTCCGCATCTGGGCTGTGTCTGAAACATCAGTATGCACGCTGGGCAGTGTGCATTTTCCGGAAGTTACGTCAGAATAGACTGTACGAAAGTCAAGTGCGCTCACTAGTTGGGTACTTCGTTTGGCGTGATTTCCAAGCGTGCATCGATGCATCTTTTTTGCCCTCAGATATCCCATAATCCATTGCGCAGCGCAGGTCAAGCTCCACATGTCATGCAAATCGTCAACACACCCCCCTCCCCGAGTCAGGTGACGCCAACTAGTTAGTGCTGTCCAAATGTAGGTAGGGACATAGCCTGGCACGCCCTCCCAGTGACGTAACGCCTTCAGGCTTTTGCTGTCGCTGGTCTGGTCAACTGCTAATCGGGAAGGATTTCTGAGTTCCCGAAATCTGCGGAACTGCCCCCTTTGGTCGAGAACCAATCAACTTTGAGCAGCTCCAACGGCTCTGGGTAGAGGCGTGTTCAAGGCAGAGGAAAGAGTGTTGTTATTGGTTTAAACTCGGCAAACCGCTTTCTGACATCGACCAGTAGCAAATCGAGGCACTTAAAGGAGGCGGGTCAACCAGCACTTGGAGAAACCGTGTTAGCACAGGCTGTTGGTCAGACTAAAGTCTCGCAGAGCCTTTGAAAGTCGATGGTAATCAGGCTAGTAGGGACGTATACTGAGGAGCAAGCTAACTAAGACACTACTGGAAAGAAGGTACTATCCAGCGTGCACGCTTGACTTCTGGACACAGCCCTGGTTTCAAACGCCTGCAACCGGCTGGATCCATGACGATTATGACAGGGGTCTCGTTCTGCCTCCTTACCAAAGATTCTATAGCGGAGCAAGATGTATCAGCTAACATTTTAGGACAGCCCTGTAATCAGCGTCTGGGACGACACCTGAGCTTGTCAAAAGTGATCCATCTTGCTCTGTTGTAGAATCTTTGCTCCTTACGTTAGAATGTACTAAAATTAACAGATATGGAAGGGATACCTTCTTCTTTGTGATTTCTGGAACAGCGGTAGGCTAGCCTACTGAAAAGGTTTTGACATTCTGCTATTTTATGCTGTTGGTTACATAAACACACGGAAAACACTTGATATTTAATTAATGTGCTAGGCTACAATGCAGGCCTGTTAACTGTATGAAAACAGTGGTTTATTTAAACTACTTCATATCAATTTATTTCGTCAGTCATCATGCTCATTTTAATGAGTAAGAATGAAAGTTAAATACTGTATTTAATGCACACAAATTCCGCAATATCTCCCGCGAGGTGTCACGCGAATCACGTCTGTCAAATTTGCAAAATCGTGTTCGGGACCATCTGCGTCTAAAACTTTCGCCCCTCCCGGTGAGACTCAAGCTCTCGTTGACGTATTCAGCCAGCCGAAGTCAGCCGTTTCCGAACTCGAATGCACCTATTGACTCAATAGAGTGCGTAAGTGAAAGTGTAACGTAACGTTGTCCCGGTAACGCAATTTCCTGTTCTAAACAAACAACCTTTTCCAGGTTGCCTCACCGTGTTGTTTCTTTCAAAATGAAAATAAATGTATTTTAAGCGGTAAAAATCACTACCATGTCAAGACGTTTATGTATGCATCTGGTGTACTAAAAGGAGACGTTCACGCTAGCATGAAAAAAAAAGTCTATAATGTAATGGCAAGCTGGGCTAGTCTATGATTAGCCTACATGAAGTTAGCTAATGTCAACCGATGCCAACGTAAATTAATTTGCGCAAAAACGTGGCTTTTTCTGTAAAACAATCATCTGGCATAGGATTTCACATTGTGAATTTGGTTTGTTTAGAACAGAAATTTCGGTTGCTAAGGAAAAGTGACATCACACTCACGCTGTCACTATCTGTGCTACCTGTCATCTTTTGTTTACCTTTTTGCCTGCCCTCATGTGGTCCCTTTATGTATTACCTGGCCATGTGGTCTTGTCTGGAGCTTCCCCTGATTGTCTAATTGTCTGCCACCTGCCCCTGGTTGGTCTGGCCTAATTGATTGTGCACCTCCACTATTTAAACTCAGCTCACTCCATGCCCTGTGTCAGATTGTCGTGGTTGTTCTCTCTGTGAGTACTGTTGGAACCTTGAGCTGTAAGTTTTGACCTCTTTTCCCCTTGTTGGATTCTGCCTGTTATTGTGAAGATTTTTGTTGTGGACTTTTGAACTGCCCTACTGGCTGAAGATTTTTGTTATCGACTTTGAACTTTAACGGTGAAAGATTTTTGCTTTTGTGGAACTTTTTGTGTGGAGTTTTTCTGGACTACTTTACTGAGACCTCTGAGCGTTTTTTGAGAACTGCTGTTTTCTGGATCCTATACGTTGATTTTCTGGACTACTAATTTACACCTGAGCTTCTCTCCTTTGTTGGATTTTTGTGAATTCTGTGAAATAAAAACTCCAAAGGAAACTGCAATTGGGTCTTCCTGTCTGTACTATAACAGTACAATCTGACCAAGATGGACCCAGCGGACCATCAGCTGAGGAGTGCTCTGGAACAGCAAGGGATTGTGCTTGGAAGGCATTCCACTCAATTGGATGCTGTAGCTGCAAGTGTCCGAGACCTGGCCGCCCAGATTCAGCCCCTGCAGCTAGCACGCTCGGCTTCTGCTTCAACACCTACTCATGAACCTCGTCTGCCCCCGCCCGAGAAGTACTCTGGTGAGCCCGGCACCTGCCGCTCCATTCTTACTCAGTGCTCACTCGTCTTCCAACTTCAACCTACCACCTTCCCTTCTGATCAAGCTAGAGTCGCTTATGTTCTCACTCAACTTTCTGGGCGAGCAAGAGAGTGGGGAACGGCCCTATGGGAGGCGGAGTCACCGGTATGTGAGGACTTCCGTGAGTTCTGTGATGAGATGAAAAGAGTCTTCGACCGCTCTAAACATGGCCATGAGGCTGCACGGGAGCTGCTACTCATGCGCCAGGGCCGCCGTTCTGTCTCAGAGTTCACCATTGATTTCCAGACCCTGGCAACAACCACTTCCTGGAACGCAGGAGCCCTCTTTGACACCTTCTTGAATGGCCTATCGGATGAAATCAAGGACGAGTTGGTGTCACATGATCTCCCATCGTCCTGCGAGGAATTGATCGACCTGGCCATCAGAATTGACACTAGGCTACAACAGCGCCCGGGTAGAAGAGCCTTCTCCTTTCGCCCCAGACTGGCCAGGGACATGGCTACCACCCTGCCAACCACCAGCACTCCCGACCCAGAGCCGATGCAGGTGGACCACACCCGACTTTCCCCAGCTGAGAGACAGAGGCGGATGACCACTGGATCCTGTCTGTACTGTGGCCAGGCAGGACACTTTATCGCTTCCTGCCCAGTAAAATCCAGCGCTCGCCAGTAGCTAGAGGGGTACTGGTGAGTGTGACGCCCATAACACCCTCCTCTGTGCAACTTACTCTCCTCCCTGCCACCTTGAGCTTTGGCAGTCTCCAACAACAATTGATGGCTCTGGTGGATTCGGGGGCTGAGGCAAACTTCATCGACACCTCCCTTTTGACCCAGCTGCAACTTCCCACTACTGCCCTTCAGAGACCCCTGGTGGCAAATGCATTGAATGGTCGGTGGCTGGCCAACATCACCCACACCAGTCAGCCGGTGAGTCTTTGCCTTTCTGGTAATCACCATGAACGTTTGACCTTTTATGTTATTGACTCTCCTCTAGCCCCTATAGTTCTTGGCCACCCCTGGTTAGTGAAGCATAACCCACACATTGACTGGGTCAATAAACTTATTGTGGGCTGGAGCCCTCTCTGCCATTCCCAATGTCTTCTCCAGGCGCAGACACCATCTCCTGTCTCCACTCCAGCGGAGGAGTTTCCAGACCTCTCAGCAGTTCCGTCTGAATATCTGGACCTCAAGGCAGTTTTCAGTAAGTCCAGAGCCTCTTCCCTACCCCCTCATCGCCCTTATGATTGTGCAATTGATCTGCTCCCTGGCACATCCCCTCCTAGAGGGCGACTGTATTCCCTGTCTCGTCCCGAAACTGAGGCCATGAATAAGTATGTACAAGAGTCTCTGGCAGCAGGCATCATCAGACCCTCCTCCTCTCCTGCGGGTGCTGGATTTTTCTTCGTTGGGAAGAAAGATGGCTCACTTCGACCCTGTATTGACTACCGAGGCCTCAATGACATAACTGTCAAGAACAGGTACCCCCTTCCTTTAATGTCCTCTGCCTTTGAGTTACTACAAGAAGCCACTGTGTTCACGAAACTTGATTTAAGAAACGCCTACCATCTAGTCCGCATTCGACAGGGAGATGAGTGGAAGACGGCCTTTAATACCACCTCGGGTCACTATGAATATCTGGTAATGCCCTTTGGACTGACCAATGCCCCCGCCGTCTTCCAGTCACTGGTGAATGATGTGTTAAGAGATGTGATTAATCAGTTTGTTTTTGTTTTTTTGGACGACATCTTGATTTTTTCCAAGTCTCTCTCTGAACACACCTCACATGTCCGCAGAGTTCTCCAACGATTGCTTGAGAACCAACTCTTTGTAAAGGCAGAGAAATGTGAGTTCCATCGCGACACCGTGGGTTTCCTTGGGTACGTGGTCTCAGCCGGAACTCTCAAGATGGACTACCCCAAGATCAAGGCAGTGGTGGAGTGGCCAACACCATCATCTCGTCGGGAACTTCAGCGCTTTCTGGGGTTTGCAAACTTTTAGCGGCGCTTCATACGGAGTTACAGCACCCTGGCAGCTTCCCTCGCTGCCTTGACCTCATCCAAAGTCAGATTCAACTGGTCTCCTGAAGCTGAGAATGCATTCCAGACCCTGAAACAACGTTTCACCTCAGCCCCAGTCCTAGTTTATCCAGACCCTGCTCGGCAGTTCATTGTGGAGGTTGACGCTTCAGATGTCGGTGTGGGAGCTGTGCTGTCTCAACGATCTGCCGAGGACAACAAGGTTCATCCCTGTGCCTTTTTCTCCCACCGCCTCACCCCCACTGAACAGAACTACAGCATCGGTGACCGGGAGCTGCTGGCCGTAAAGCTGGCCCTTGAGGAATGGAGGCATTGGCTGGAGGGAGCTTGTGAACCCTTCCTCGTCTGGACAGACCACAGGAACCTTGAGTATCTCCGCTCTGCAAAGAGACTCAATCCTCGGCAAGCTCGCTGGTCGCTGTTCTTCGCAAGGTTTGACTTCACCCTCTCCTATCGCCCTGGCCACAAGAACGTGAAGCCTGATGCCCTGTCCCGACTATTCTGTACAGATGAACACCCCAAGGAGGCAGACACCATCCTGCCCTCACATCGCATTATTGGGGCTGCGCAGCTGGAGATTGAGTCTGTGGTCATCGCAGCTCAGGCTAAAGAGCCAGGCCCCAGTCAGTGTCCCCATAACCGTCTCTTTGTTCCTACCTCTGTCCGCTCACAGGTTCTGCAGTGGGGCCACTCGTCACGCTTCTCCTGTCACCCTGGATCCAACCGCACCCTCAGCTCAGGCATGGACTGGCCATAGGGCATACCGGGCAATGCCCGGTGGGCCGACGAATTTATTTGGGCCGAGGCTGTCAATTTAATAATAATAATAAAAAATATTAGGGTAATTTATATAGCGTACGGCCACAACGGTAGCGAATCGCGGCCCATTGGTTGACTGCCATTGGGCTAGTCCAATGAAATCTCAGGCCCCTCCCTGTATCCCTCCCGGCCTCATCTCCCTCTTGAGTGGAGTTCGACCGGAGTTTGTAAACGTCCGTCTATGAAAGTGTACGAAGACAAACCACAAAAGCGCAAGGGGGGCGCAGAGAAGTTGCGAGATAAAAGGCAAAAGCCTACAAGTGGATGCAGCAAAAATGTGCTAAAATTACAGAAATGTTTGCCACCACAAGTTCAAACAGGGCCGTCAACATAGCAGCAGTGCAGAAGCCGCATTTAGGGAAGCCGGCTTCTCAGGGAGTGAATGGGCAGTGGGATGTAGCCCGCCAGGACAAACTGGTTTATCTACCACTTTAAACGTGGCTAGAACTTGTTGTGATTGAAAGCTGTCGCGATTGGAGAGGAAGAGTTTCAAGTTCAGGGATGCGTTGACGTTACGTTAGTGTTGGCAGGTGAAGTCAAAGCCAAGGCAAGTTCAAATTCTCGTAGGCTACACTACAGTATATTTGTGAGCAATAGGCCTACAGTCGGTTCCTATTTATCCTAGGCCTACTGTAAATGAAACCGTAATGTGGAGTTAGGTTCTACAGAGTTTGTGACTTTTGTTTCAGTTGCGTATAGCTAGATATCTAGGCTAACGACTGACAAGGCTATGTTTACTTCAATTTTAAAAGCCATTTGATAGTCTTCCCCAACAGGAGAGATTCAAAATAGAACAGCAAGGCAGGTGAACGTAGTAGCCACAGAGAAATAACTAAAGCCTACAAAATAGCCTATTCTATTCAAAGGTAGCCTATTAGTCTATTCTGGGATTTTGGGATCTTTATACTAATATAGCACGCTCAATATGTATCTAATAATTGACTACCCCCCCCCCCCCCCCCCCCCCCGTCGGAAAATTATTGCAACGTCGCTGATTGTGCCCCCTAAGAATTTTGGCTTGCATGACGCCTCTGGCTTGCGTAGCAGGTCAGGGAAAAGATCTGACATTTTGTCCATTGACACTTTTGACAATTTTGATCAAAACACATTTTGAGTCATTCATTTATTCATTAGTTTTAAAATGAGTCAATGTTATTTTCTTAATATTCTGGCAAGTTTAAAAACTATGGTTGACAGTAAGCCAGAAGTGATGGTCCAATATCTGGAAGTCTGATCTAGCTATTTTGGTTTTTCCTCACAATTTCCTGACTCTGAAAATATGTCTAAGCACTAAAATGTCACTACACATGGTTAAAGGGACACTTCACCGATCAGCATTAAGCTTTGTATCTTTAGAAAACCATTCATGTTTTTGAATGGTTGTGCATCATTTCCTTATTTTGCCTTGAGATGGGAGAAATACGGATTTCAATTTTGGACTTCCCGCTTTCAATGATGTAAAAATCATCATTTTACATCATTGAAAGCAGGAAGTCCTATTCATGGGTTTCATTGACATCCGTATTTCTCCCATCTCAAGGCAAACTGAGGGAATGATGCAAGACCATTTAAAAACATGACTGGTTTTTTAAAGATACAAAGCTTAATGCTAATCGGAAGTCTCCCTTTAAGGCATCATAGATGTCTGACAGAAGAAAACGTAGGTTACGAATGTAACTATGGATCTGTGAGACCGAGGGATGACCGTCACTATCCTTGTCGCTCGGACCATTCTGAGGCGTTCAGGGATAGGAGACTGACCCGGGAGCATTCTCTGCTATTTATTAACGCAAGTCGTTCTGCTTCCGGAGGTCATGGACATGACTATTTTGACATATGGTCTCGGTGATAGGCAGAACGAAGGTGATCATTCCTTTTTAGACCGTAGTGACGGTCAGAGTGAGGTCGAAACAGATCTCACAAGCCCCTTGTCTCTGAGAGCACATTCATCAGTGCGGAATCAGCCCTGCATATTCTGAACGTCAGAATTAACTTCATACTTTTTTGAAACCAAGGATAGAACAGAGCATAAATTATGGGGTTGATAGTAGAATTAAGGAAAAATAGTATTAACACCATGGTATATACCACATGGTCATATGATTGGGCTAAAACATCAAATAGTAACATACAACTAGAGAATGTAATTCCAGGGAAATTACGAGTGCATGAAAATGCAAAAATGTATAGATACAGTAGATAATGTAGATATAGTTACTAAGGTGTAGCTAGGGTAAACATGGTGGTTGCATAGTTTAAAGAAGGCTGATAGTGTGAAGGTAGACAGTTTAAAGCTTAAACATTACAGTTCTAACTGAACTAATGATTTCTAGCAGTTATGCTAAAAATGCTAACTATGCTAACAATGCTAACCAGGCTGATTAGCTAACTTAGCTAATCATTTCTAACAGTTATGCTAAAAATGCTAACAATGCTAACTATGCTAACAATGCTAACCAGGTTGATTAGCTAACTTAGCTAACCATTTCTAGCAGTTATGCTAAAAATGCTAACTATGCTAACAATGCTAACCATGCTAACTAGCTAACTTGCTAGTGAGGACTTTTATTTTGAAACATTTGTTGATAGGGTATCTATGGCTATGGGTATCAGGAATAAAGAAGTTACTGTAGTAAAATCATGTTGGTTGCTATGGAAACGGTCATAAACGCTTAATTTTAATGGTTGCTATGTTGGTTGCTAGGTACATGGAGGTTTCATGTAGTTGACTTGAGGCATAGTTGATGATAACTGACAGTTGGAATGGTTGAACAGTTAAATAGTTGAGTAGTTTCAATGGTTAAATGATTTAATAGTGTATTATTGCAGTGAGGACTTTTATTTTGAAGCAGTTGTGGACAGAGGAAACAGTTTAACAGGATATGTGTAGTCTTCAGAGAGATTGTATGCTTAAAGCCTGAGAGAGAGAGAGCTGCTGCAGGTGGGGCTGGCCACCTGGCATAAGATTCTAATTGCCCTATTATGATGTCATAATCCAATGTTAAGTCTATGGGAGAAAAAATGTCTTAAAAAATTTATATAAATTCAACGATAAAGTTTTCAAAGTTGAAAAATACAAAGCTGAAGTCACCTAAGTAAGACCTACGCAGCACAGTTTGAATGAAGTTTCTACGTTAAACGGTTGAAGCTGAATTGAACGCACAAAAACGTTAGAGGAAAAATAAAAATAACTAGAAATGCAATTCCAAGGAATTACCAGTGCATGAAAATGCAAAAATAGATAGATAATGTAGATATTAGAGGTGGGCATAGATTAATTTTGTTAATCTAGATTAATCTCACTGTAATCTTGAAATTAATCTAGATTAATCTAGATTAATTTTAGGTGCACCAGCGCAAAATTTAGGTGCACCCACATTTTTCATTGCATCGCCTTTAACGCTAAAAGGTCACCTTTTTATTGCTGTCCTTTCATATAATGACTTTTTAACAACAAAAAGTCTAGAAAAAGCTTGAAACACAATAAAAGATTTTTTTCTTTACAAAATTATTTATATAAGCCTATTCTACATACTGAAATGTCTGATATTCATGACAGCACACTTTATGCATATTGCAGCCTACTATTCATATTACAACTCTGCCTCTTTAATTCAGCTGTCTGCTTGAAACCTCAAAATGTAAACAAAGCCTAGCATAGTTGGCTAGTTTATCATAGTTTACTAGTTGGACTGCTCAGTTTCCCCACGTGTGTTTACTGTTAGTTTCAATGTGGGCTAATACTTTTTCTCCTTTCGAGTTTTGGAGTTGGAAAACATTGGTATTGAGATTATCATCCAACTCATGCAAGAGTGACTTGAATGTAAGAGTTTTAATCAACTTTCTGCAGCAATGATGCTAACCGGAATTTATATTAATTTAGCTAACGTCTTCTATATGCATCATTGCTTTCACGATAGTGAATGTTTTATTTGGATTAAATGTGCATGTCGAGGGGCGGGTCGCGACTCGCGAGTGTCCATTGAGCGCGCACGGGAGAGTGAGGGAGAGGGAGAGGGAGAGCAAGAGAAAGCGGGCCAAGGAGAGGGGGGTTACTTCTATTAGGAATGAGCGATCAGGTGCCGATTCGGGAGGGGTCTGAGCTTATCGTCCATGTTGGGAGGATGTATCATTGGTTACTGTTTGGTAAAGTTGCACGCATAGTCTATGACAACTTGTGAAAGAAAGCAGCCGAGCAGCGTCAGGTGCACCAGTGCGACCTAGACTTTTTTCAGGCGCACTCTTAAACATTGGCGTTCGCGCTAAATATCAAGGTGAAAGTGATCATAGCTTGTGTGGTATAGACCCAGCTCCCAGCCCAACTTTGAGAATAGATTAACGCCGACATTTTTTTTATCGCCCGATAAGAGTTGCACGATAACGCAGCACGTTAACGCCGATAACGGCCCACCACTAGTAGATATTGTTACTAAGGTGTAGCTAGGGTAAACATGGTGGTTGCATAGTTTACAGAGAGTTGATAGTGTGAAGGTAGACAGTTTAAAGATGAAACATTCCAGTTCTAACTTAACTAATGATTTCTATTCATGTTAAAATGTTGATTAGCTAACTTAGCTAATGATTTCTAGCAGTTAAGCTAAAAATGCTAATTATGCTAGCAATGCTAACTTTACTAACAATGCTAACCAGGTTGATTAGCTAACTTAACCGATGATTTCTAGCAGTAATGCTAAAAATGCTAACTATGCTAACAATGCTAAATTTGCTAACCAGGTTGATCAGCTAACTTAGTTGATGATTTTTTGCAGTTATGGTAAAAATGCTAACTATGCTAACAATGCTAACTATGCTAACCATGCTAACTAGCTAACTTGTTAGTGAGGACTTTTATTTTGAAACATTTGTTGCTAGGGTATCCATGGTGGCCACTATCAGGAAACAAGAAGTTACTGCAGTATAATCATGTTGGTTGCTATGGAAACGGTTATAAACACTTAATTTTAATGGTTGCTATGTTGGTTGCTAGGTACATGGAGGTTTCATGTAGTTGACTGGAGGCATAGTGGATGATAACTGACAGTTGGAATGGTTGAACAGTTCAATAGTTGAGTAGTTTCAATGGTTAAAGGATTTAATAGTGTATTATTGCAGTGAGGACCTTTATTTTGAAACAGTTGTGGACAGAGGAAGTAGTGAAACAGGATCTGTAGTCTTAATGAGATTGTATGCTTAAAGCCTGAGACAGAAGGTGCCTCTCATATAGCGTTTACGCGTCCTCTCTCCCTCCTCACTGATCTACATAAAGAATGATGGAGCGGCAACAATGGGATAGTCTAGCCCTTCTTCTATCTTTCTTTATGTAGATCATTGAGGATCGAGGAGCGAGGGAGGACATATAAACGCTGCTTGAGAGGGACCCACAGTAAATACTTTAAAAGTTGTATGTAGATAGTCTAATTAATGTTGATAGACAGAATGTTTAATGGATGTTGATAGGCAGATTGTTTAATAAATACTGATTGACAGTTTAATGGGTGGATGAGTGAATGGTCTGAAGAAGATGAATGGATAGAAGGTTGGATGGAATGTGCCTTATATTCTTGTTAAGAGAGACACTACAGCTCTCTGAGAGTAGTTGACACAGGTGTAATCAATTTAACTGGCTAGTCTTAAGAGAGCCAGAGTACTCTTACAGCCTGAGACAGAGTAAATAATTTAAAAGTTGAATGTAGATAGTCTAATTAATGTTGATAGACAGAGAGTTTAATGGATGTTGATAGACAGATTGTTTAATAGATGTTGATAGACAGTTTAATGGGTGGATGAGTGAATGGTCTGAAGAAGATGAATGGATAGAAAGTTGGATGGAATGTGCCTTATATTCTTGTAGAGTGGAGAGACACAGCTCTCTACTGAGAGTAGTGGATACAGATACAGGTGTAATCAATTTAACTGGCTAGTCTTAAGAGAGCCAGAGTATAAGCCTGAGACAGAGTAGATTGTTTAAAAGTTGAATGTAGATCGTCTAATTGATGTTGATAGGCAGACTGTTTAGAATGGGTGGATGAGTGAATGGTCTGAAGAAGATGAATGGATAGAAAGTTGGATGGAATTAGGAAGACTTATGTTGATACAGTTGATACAGGGGAACAGAAAATGTAGTCTCAAGAGCCTGAGAGAGAGAGAGAGCTGCTGCACCTGGACTGGCCACCTGGCGTAACATTCTAATTGCTGCCGTGATGTCATAATGAGCAATGTTAAGTCTATGGGGGAAATTGTAATAGTTTTTAACTAATAGTTTAAAAAGTATAAAAGTTACAAAGTTGAAAAATACAAAGCAGACATGGCATAAGCAAGACCTACGCAACAACGTTTGAATGAAGTTTCTAAGTTAAACGGTTCAAGCTGAATTGCGTGCGTTAGAAGTAGTGGAATAATAATAAGAATACTTTGGAAGAACAGTATAGTGCATTTTCATGCACTATAACTAGAAATGCAATTACAAGGAATTACCAGTGCATGAAAATGCCAGAAATGAAATGTACAATATAATTTGTAGTTAACACAAATAATATAAAAAAATCTCAATGACCTATAAATAGGTCATTGAGATTGTTAGGTGTTGCTAAGACATATATGGTGGTTGCTAGGTTGACGTGGTTTAATACATTTAATGAAGTTTAATGAAGGAATAAATAGTTGGAAGTAAATGGATGGAGAGAAAGTGGAAATGGAAAGTTGAATTGAATGGAAAGTGGTCTTTGCTAACATTACTAGGGTGATTGCGATGATTTCTATATTGTTGCAAGGGTAATTGAGATAGCTGTTAGGTTTATCATAGGGTAGGCTATTCATAGTGGTTACTCTGCTATGTAGGTTGCTAAATTAGGTGGAGGTTCCTAGGTGGTAATTGAATCAGACATGAGTGTTGATAAACAGAAGGACAATGCTAACCAGGTTGATTAGCTAATTTAGCTAATCATTTCTAACAGTTATGCTAAAAATGCTAACTATGCTAACAATGCTAACTATGTTAACAATGCTAACCAGGTTGATTAGCTAACTTAGCTAATCATTTCTAGCAGTTATGCTAAAAATGCTAACTATGCTAACTAGCTAACTTGCTAGTGAGGACTTTTATTTTGAAACATTTGTTGATAGGGTATCTATGGTGGCCACTATCAGGAATAAAGCAGTTACTGTAGTAAAATCATGTTGGTTGCTATGGAAACGGCCATAAACGCTTAATTTTAATGGTTGCTATGTTGGTTGCTAGGTACATGGAGGTTTCATGTAGTTGACTGGAGGCATAGTTGATGATAACTGACAGTTGGAATGGTTGAACAGTTCAATAGTTGAGTAGTTTCAATGGGTAAACGATTTAATAGAGCATTATTGCAGTGAGGACTTTTATTTTGAAACAGTTGTGGACAGAGGGAGTAGTGAAACAGGATCTGTAGTCTTAATGAGATTGTATGCTTAAAGGCCAAAGTTCATTTTAAACACTACTTTTGATTAATGGGTACATAAAACACTCAGTATATGAATATCATTTAAGAAAAAATCTCAAGATGTTGCTAAAGGACAGTTTTTGTCGTTTTTGGTATTTGATGGAGTTTTAACGTAATTCGGTTGATGATGACAGGTTGGGGACACGTTGAACCTGCGCTTACTAATTTGAGTGTAAATTCTATGGAAATCACAGTTACACTTTCAACATAAAGTTTGTGTATTTAGACTTCGAATTTCGTCACATAATTTATATCACAGCTACCTAAGAGTTTACCAAAGATAACGTAGTTGTCCGATTTCAATTTAATACATTTTTCTGAATTTGGGGAGATCTTGTTATGGAGGCTATTTTTTCCATTTATTCCTATAGGAAAAGGTTGTGTCATAGGCGTAGCCTACACTTTCATAAAGTTTATATATTTACACTTCAAATTTCGTTACACCATTTATATCATATCCACCCTTAGGTTTAACAAAAATATGAATGTTGTCCAATTTTATTTTAATGCATTTTTCGGAATTTGAGAGGTCCCGTTATGAGGGTAGGCGAAACTAACTGCAGTTCAAATGGCATCGCGATTAGCAGTTAGCGATTAGCGATTAGCATTTCGCTATAGTGGTTTTAACTTTGCTGAGGCTGTGTTAATACTGATCGCAACTGCTGTTATGAAGACAGTTTGGAGCCTGGCAGACGTGAACCCAGCTAACAATTTCTGGTTAGGAGAACGTTTTTAGAACGTTTTTTTCCTGGTTAGGAAAACGTTGCCTGAAAGTTGCGAAAGTTGCCACAAGGTTCCCCAGGAAAGTTTTCTTGACGAAAATACAACGTTTTTTTCTGGTTGTTTATTTTGGTTAGCAGAACGTTCTCCTACCCTTTAGGGAACTTTACTATATTTGGTTGCATTAACGTTCCCCTAACCTCCCAGCAACAAAGTGTAAAGGGGGAAAAAATGTGTAGAATTATCGCGACATCGAGGCATGGCTCCGCTGTACACTCGCCGACTGCGGCGACAGCCTATCTGCAACCTGGGAGAGCGAACGTCTCTGATGACAAAGGCAATGACATGGTTACTACACGCATGTAAATTCACTTACCATTAGCTGCTTGCTGAACTGCGACGAATACGGCTTGTTACCATATGTAAGTGTCAGCTAAGTATTTAAATGCGGTTAGGTCTAATACTTTCTTGTCTACGGTGTCTTTTCCTATAATAAACGATTAGTCAGATCAAAACATAAGCAGAGCAGGCGCTAGCCTAACACACTGTTTCAACATTCAAAACAGGCTGTTTTTATTGCATCGTATGCCATTAAAAGTCCTCGGTTCAGAATTATGATGGATTTTGGTTTATTTTGTTTTAAATTGGGACTGGGAATTGTGGGATAGGCTGAGTGAACAGCACAGTAACATAGGCTATAACTTGGACTACGTGTTAATATAAAACAATTCTCCCCCGAACATTGTGCTGTTTAAGATGCAGTCTCAACGTTTGAGAAAGAATTCATTGGAGTCCTCATCATCATATTTTCATAACAAATAAAGCTTTAAAAACATGAATGCATTTCAGGTGCCATTCTAATCGATTATGGATTAATCCAAAACTATTCGTCAGATTAGTTAGCATGAAATCGTTGTGTGCCTGCCTGGGACTATGGCTAGCTAGCTCTTCCACCCGGTTTACCCTGTACAGTGTTTTTTAAAAGCCTGTTGGACTTAATGGAACAAGTGCATGTGAAGAATGTGATCGATACCATACAGCCAGCCTACGTGAGTAACTTTATCTCTGTGTTATCCAAATGTCTTAAAGTTAGCGAGGTTGAGTCTGCTAAAACACCAACACCCCACTCACGGACCCGAGATGAAAGTTTCTCAACCTAGCTTCGCTGGCCCCTTTAGCTGACAGGCTGGCTGGTCGGCCGAATATCAATCCAACAGAGGGGGGGGAGAATAGAATAGGGCTATATGTCGATTTTGCAACAAATTATTCCGACTTTGCAGTTTAATTGGCTGCTGGCCGTGTTCAATTGGAAACTCATAGAAACTCTGGGGCGATTTTCATCAATCAACCCCACGCACATAACCAGAGAATACCGATATGGTTATACAAATAAGATACCTAAAAACAACTAAGTAGCAACGTTGTGTGAAAAGAGAAATGCAACCAGAATATAACGTTTTTTTCTTTAGTTGTAATAACGTTCGGGAAACTTTGATAACCTGGAGCTAACGTTCTCTCCAGGGTATTAGAAGGTTACTGATAAACTAACCACAGGAGAACCAGCGGCTAACGTTATTTGCTTGCTGGGATTCAACCAGAATATAACGTTTTTTTCTTTAGTTGTAAAAACGTTAGGGGAACGTTATTTGTTTTGACAACCTGGAGATAACGTTCTCTAAACGTTATTAGTAGGTTGCTGAAAAACGAACCATAGGGGAACCAAAAGCTAACGTTAGTGAAAGGGTATCCGCCGTTCATTCCGACATACCAGCACTCCGACATTGACGTCCAATTGTCGTAGTGGAGGCATGTCTCCTTATGGGAAAAAGTTCCACCACTCCGACATTTTTTTTTTTCATGGTCGCAGTGGCGGTATTTCACTTTTTTTTCAAACAACGTGCCATTCCGACATGAGGTAATTAATAGGCTATTAATGTTACAGTTATTATTTTGCTGTCACTTCGTCTTTTTTATGGCCTAGAAGGTTGTATTTGGTATCTGTGGATAGCTCTAGCTCTCCTCTTTTATCTGACATGCAAGTCATATATTTTTGACCAGGCGTTTCACGAGTAAATCAAACGAAAGTAGCGAGCCGAAGCTGTATGACATTCTTATTTGTTTGTCACTTCGTTTGTTTTTATAACACAAAAGGATCGATGTGTTTGGTATCAACGGAAAGCTCTGTTTCTCCTCTTTCATTTGATATGCTTGTCATGTCTGTGCGATGCCTGGTCCCGGAGTAATCCAAGCGAGAGCAGTGGCTGTGTGCGTGAACGCAGAGCAATATAGACTGTAAATATGATTTAAATTCATGATTTTATTTTATACTTTATACTTGATCGTACAGACACGTGTCTAGTCTCGTTGGAAAGCCCCGGTTCTGCTCTTTCATGCAATATAGGTCTCATCTCGCTGTGACTAATAATCACGGAGCAATGTAACAGAGAAGAATGGGTGTGTTTTTTGACGCACTTTGCATCCGTCGGGCTCATAGGGTCCGTTAAATTGACTTGGAAAAAAATAGGATTTGTAAACTGTCGGAATGGGGGTACTAAAATGTGTCGGATTGGCAGCATGTCTAAATAGCAGCATGTCGAAATAGAGGCATGTCTAAATGGAAGCATGTCGTAGTGGTGGCATGTCTGAGTGGCAGCATGTAACCAGTGAAAGTTAGCAGAACGTTAATTGTTTGCTGGGAAGGCAGTGAAAGGTAATTAAATGCATGGCCCAAGCGGAATGAGTGGAGATACGTCCTGTGTTGCTGATATCGTTAATTGAGCTCAAGCTAGTCTGACCATGCATAGATAATATCAGGACACTTGTTTACAGTCAGTGAATAGCACCGAGTGAAAGTCAACGTTGGGTTTATATCTAGTGACAGTGGTGATGTCGTTAGTTTGAATAAGTACAGTAAACTTAGTCAAAAGATCTAAAAATATAAAGCATCATGCTAGCTTTGCTTTGGTTTACTTGCCACCTGTGATCCCCCTGTTGCAAGCCGTCGATTAGGCAGTGCTGTTGCATGTAAACTATGGTGGTGGACTGCGTTTTGATCGCTGGTCAGGCCACCCTGGACCAGCAAATGTGACGTGATTTATCTATGTCTATGTATATATAGGATATCTATATCTATGTATTTACCTATTTATCTATAATCTGAACTTTTTACCGCTGAGCACTGTCTTGCCCGTTTCTCTTTACTCCTCTCTCATGTCATTGTCAAATGTCAATCAATCGCAAGGGGGCTTGTTCGTTGGTCCCCAACGTGACGCAATAGTGTGCATTGAGGGGGAAAGAAGAATCATTGCAAACCTCTGTAAAATAGTATACTTTTGCGTGTTATATTCCGTTTTGTGACACCCAACAACATCAAATACAATGGATAACAATTTAGGCGAGTAGTACCAACAAGCTAATAATGCAAATTTGTTGGAAAATGAACCTTGCAATACGGGCTTTAAAGCCTGAGAGAGAGAGAGCTCCTGCACCTGGACTGGCCACCTGGCATAAGATTCTAATTGTCCTATTACGATGTCATAATGTAATGTTAAGTCTATGGGGAAATTTTAATAGTTTTTATTAAATAGTTCAAAAAGTATAAAAGTTACAAAGTTGAAAAATACATAGCTGAAGTCACCTAAGTAAGACCTACGCAGCGCAGTTTGAATGAAGTTCCTACGTTAAACGGTTGAAGCTGAATTGGACGCACAAAAATGTAAGAAGAAGAATAATCGCCAACTAGAGAATGTAATTCCAGGGAAATTACGAGTGCATGAAAATGCGAAAATGTATAGATACAGTAGATAACGTAGATATAGTTACTAAGGTGTAGCTAGGGTAAACATGGTGGTTGCATAGTTTAAAGAAAGCTGATAGTGTGAAGGTAGACAGTTTAAAGCTTAAACATTACATTTCTAACTGAACTAACGATTTCTAGCAGTTATGCTAAAAATGCTAACAATGTTAACTATGCTAACAATGCTAACCAGGTTGATTAGCTAATTTAGCTAACCATTTCTATTAGTTATGCTAAAAATGCCAACTGTGCTAACAATGCTAACCATGCTAACTAGCTAACTTGCTAGTGAGGACTTTTATTTTGAAACATTTGTTGATAGGGTATCTATGGTGGCCACTATCAGGAATAAAGAAGTTACTGTAGTAAAATCATGTTGGTTGCTATGGAAACGGTCATAAACGCTTAATTTTAATGGTTGCTATGTTGGTTGCTAGGTACATGGAGGTTTCATGTAGTTGACTGGAGGCATAGTTGATGATAACTGACAGTTGGAATGGTTGAACAGTTAAATAGTTGAGTAGTTTCAATGGTTAAATGATTTAATAGTGTATTATTGCAGTGAGGACTTTTATTTTGAAACAGTTGTGGACAGAGGAAACAGTTTACAGGATATGTAGTCTTCACAGAGAGATTGTATGCTTAAAGCCTGAGAGAGAGAGGGCTGCTGCAGGTGGGGCTGGCCACCTGGCATAAGATTCTAATTGCCCTATTATGATGTCATAATCCAATGTTAAGTCTATGGGGGGAATTTTAATAGTTTTTATTTAATAGTTCAAAAAGTATAAAAGTTACAAAGTTGAAAAATACATAGCTGAAGTCACCTAAGTAAGACCTACGCAGCGCAGTTTGAATGAAGTTTCTACGTTAAACGGTTGAAGCTGAATTGGACGCACAAAAACGTTAGAAGATAAATAAAAATAACTAGAAATGCAATTCCAAGGAATTACCAGTGCATGAAAATGCAAAAAAAGATAGATAATGTAGATATGGTTACTAAGGTGTAGCTAGGGTAAACATGGTGGTTGCGTAGTTTACAGAGAGTTGATAGTGTGCAGGTAGACAGTTTAAAGCTGAAACATTCCAGTTCTAACTTAACTAATGATTTCTATTCATGTTAAAATGTTGATTAGCTAACTTAGCTAATGATTTCTAGCAGTTGTGCTAAAAATGCTAATTATGCTAGCAATGCTAACTTTACTAACAATGCTAACCAGGTTGATTAGCTAACTTAACCGATGATTTCTAGCAGTAATGTTAAAAATGCTAACTATGCTAACAATGCTAGTTTTGCTAACTATGCTAACCAGGTTGATTAGCTAACTTAGTTGATGATTTTTTGCAGTTATACTAAAAATACTAACAATGCTAACCATGCTAACTAGATAACTTGCTAGTGAGGACTTTAATGTTGAAACATTTGTTGCTAGGGTATCCATGGTGGGCACTATCAGGAAACAAGAAGTTACTGCAGTATAATCATGTTGGTTGCTATGGAAACGGTCATAAACGCTTAATTTTAATGGTTGCTATGTTGGTTGCTAGGTACATGGAGGTTTCATGTAGTTGACTGGAGGCATAGTTGATGATAACTGACAGTTGGAATGGTTGAACAGTTAAATACTTGAGTAGTTTCAATGGTTAAATGATTTAATAGTGTATTATTGCAGTGAGGACTTTTATTTTGAAACAGTTGTGGACAGAGGAAACAGTTAACAGGATATGTAGTCTTCAGAGAGATTGTATGCTTAAAGCCAGAGAAACTGACAGTTGATACAGGTGTAATCAATTTAACTGGCTAGTCTTAAGAGAGCCAGAGTGTATCCTTAAAGCCTGATACAGAGTAAATAATTTAAAAGTTGAATGTAGATAGTCTAATTAATGTTGATAGACAGAGAGTTTAATGGATGTTGATAGACAGTTTAATGGGTGGATGAGTGAATGGTCTGAAGAAGATGAATGGATAGAAAGTTGGATGGAATGTGCCTTATATTCTTGTAGAATGGAGAGACACAGCTCTCTACTGAGAGTAGTGGATACAGATACAGGTGTAATCAATTTAACTGGCTAGTCTTAAGAGAGCCAGAGTGTAGAGATACCTGAGCCTGAGACAGAGTAGATTGTTTAAAAGTTGAATGTAGACCGTCTAATTGATGTTGATAGGCAGATTGTTTAGAATGGGTGGATGAGTGAATGGTTTGAAGAAGATGAATGGATAGAAAGTTGGATGGAATTAGGAAGACTTATGTTGATACAGTTGATACAGGGAACAGAAAATGTAGTCTCAAGAGCCTGAGAGAGAGAGAGAGAGAGCTGCTGCACCTGGACTGGCCACCTGGCGTAACATTCTAATTGCTGCCGTGATGTCATAATGAGCAATGTTAAGTCTATGGGGAAATTTTTAATAGTTTTTAATTTATAGTTTAAAAAGTATAAAAGTTACAAAGTTGAAAAATACATTGCACAGGTCTCCTTAGTAAGACCTACGTAGCAAAGTTTGAATCAAGTTTCTACGTTAAACGGTTCAAGCTGAATTGCGAGCGTTAGAAGAAGTTGGAATAATAAGAAACCTAGGAAGAACAATATAGTGCATTTTCATGCACTATAATAAGAAGAAACAGGATAACAGTAGAGTGCATTCTCATGCACTCTAATAATAATAAGAAGAAGAAACCGGATAACAGTAGAGTGCATTTTCATGCACTCTAATAAGAATAAATCGGATAACAGTAGAGTGCATTTTCATGCACTCTAAATATAATAGGGTATTAAACATATCAAAAACACTGATACAAGAATTCCAAGGACTTTGGCAGCTTTCCTCTCTGATTTTGACGAGTAAACATTGCTCTGGTCATTCACTCTTTGTCTGTCCTGTAATGTTGCTCTGATTGCAACTGCGTGCCTTCTAGCTATGAAGAAAACGTTCATGTATAGAATTATAATGGTAGCACATGGCAAAATAAAAACAATTACAACATCAGCAGTAAACCACAGCTCATCCATGCGAGGAAGACATCTACCTGGACATACATGGTTGAAATTCCCATTTAAGTAAAGAAGTGCACAGTTGTAAAACAGGGACACAATCCAGACATGTGTTGTTATAATAAAAGCTAATAACACTGAAACTTTCTTGGAGTAGAGGAAAGGGTTACTTAAGGCAAAATAACGGTCCATCGCAATGAAAGAAATATTATATACGGAGACAAATGTTAAATGGAAACTAATCATATTAGAGAAGGAACAAAATATTGGCTCAAACAGTGAGCATGATTCAATCCAAATCAGGACATGTACGGGCATCACAAATAAACCAACCAGAAAATCAGACATTGCAAGAGACAGAATAAGGATATTGGTTGGAGTGTGAAGTTGATGAAAATGACAGACCGAGATTATAACAAAAAGGTTTCCACACATTGTAAACAATGCTATAGCTGCAGCAAACACATACAGTAGCACATAAGATGTCATAGAAGAAGAGATGTTCAAACAGGATGAGTTGAAGGGCAGCTGGCAATTAGCTGTGTTGTTATTTTCATTAAAAATCATTTGCCCAGGAGCGTCTCCGCTGAAAATGCCTGAAAAATAAAGCAATGTAATGTACAGAAAGGAAAATCGGACCGGGAATGATCACCATTCCCATCAACAGAGTCATGAGAGGTATGACTGCTCAAAGAATGCTATCACGTTGATATTTATATTTTACTGTATTCCCTCCCACCACAACAAGAAACCTGATTGCTTGAGTCCTGACTCCAACTGACCAATAGCTTTCCATTTCACATTTTCTTCAAATATGCTTTGTACAGTGGGTACGGGTTGAGAATGCACTTTTTGCCGCGGCAATCCTGAAGAGATCCCGTAGGCTGTCAAGCCAACTGTTTTCGAGGCTAAGGCAATGTACCCAAACAACCACCAGGTGGCAGAAAGTTTCAACCCGCATTTCAACTGCATTTAATGATCAATGTAAGGGGTATAAGACTGCATATCCGCCAATAGTCGACTCCTTTAATCTCATTTAATCATTCAAATGAAGGTGATGACTGGCGAAATTAATCAAACGACGTTTCAATAAACCATTGTTGAAATGAATGAAAATGGTTTTAGAAAATCGCCTACAGTAGGCCTATCAGAAGGAAATAGCCTTCAGTTCAACCTGAAAGACTCGATAGGCAACTTTTAGATTAATTCAGCGGTTACAAGACCGCATTTCCGTGAATAGGCTATAGTTGTCAAGGCGAAGACGAAAGAGATGGACAAGATGGACATTAGGCTACATTTTATATGCCTACCTGTACTTAAAAATGTTATTTATAGGCTATTTTAAAACGGAGGCATGCGTTCATTTTAACCGGGGACGCTGGGTACATGTACCCAGCACTTTTTGTTATCACAGATTTTGTCCCCACCACTTTTGACAACTGAAAAAAAATGTTTTTAACAGAAATCTCTTTAATACATGCCTACGCTTGACGCTTTACTTATAACCGTACATGCACAGAGAAGATCGCGCATTTTGTAACATTGTAACAATGGATGGTCAGCTATACACGGCCTAGCTCAGCAAAATAAAGTTCTAGCAACTTGTATGCATGTTCATGTTGATTCAGAGGTAGGCATACCATAGGCTACTGTGCGTCAAGCTACGACAGCATTTTATTTTGTGGTGAATTAGTGGTTAACGTCAGTTTAACATGTCAGAAGTTTTGATCAGTGTTTCAAGTGCATGCCGCGAATATCAAATAAACTCGACTGAGTGACTGAATCCCTTATATTTGTTGGCAACTGTTAAAATATTCAAAGCCATGCACTGGTAAGGCATGGTAAGCTACGACCGGATAAGCGACCAATATTTAGTTTCACTGTCCTCCGCTGCTCAGAGCGCAATTTCGAATAGTCTACGGAACTATGGAATCCTTTATTGTCAAATGATGATTTTATATTCTTCTTTTTAAGCAACTTTAGCATGGTATCAAATACATTTTCTCCCCACTATATATTTCTTTTTTAAAAAAAAAACAATAAATGTGGTGGACATGCCTTTATTCTGAGACATCAGTTGGCTCTCAAAACAATTCCAAACAAATGTACTTTAGCAAGCTTTTGCTCTGTTCCCACATTACATGTGCAGACTTTATTTCAGATTTGTATTAAAATTGTGCTTGTTTATGTTCAAATGTTAGCCTGGAAAATCCAGACCCTGGTAATCTTTCAGATTAATGGTCTGGTCACGCTTAATGTAATGGCTCAACTTGAAGGACGGCACCAAGCATGCATTTGAAAATCTCACTGCACCCAATTGGATAACACAATGACCAATGTTTACTGTGACTGATTCCAGACATCCAACTGTCTAAAATGGCTGAAATAATAGGCTGTATGTATGCACGGAAGGCTGTTCAGGTACCTCATTTGTTTCCAGTGGGGCGTTAGCTGTGTTGTAACGGCATCTTCTGCTATATTTTGCTCCTCACATGTGCACTCCAACACTGAAGATATGGTTGGCCCAATTATAACAATTTTAACACGTGCAAAATCCTTATACATCGTGAATCATGAATACTTTAAGGTATTAATGCACACTTCACCTTGCCTCACGGCACACCAGTTGACAGTCTATGGTCTAGGTGAAGGCCTATGTTCTACACGAACACCTGGGGGTGGCCCGTGCCCCTGTAGCTATGTCCCTGTTTCATCGAGCCAATAGCCTACCTTTCCAGAAATGTTGCTGAAATGTTCCCCTAAAGATGGCTTGATTAAATTCATTCTGGACTCTCTATCCGACCAAATAAAGACCTTGGGATACTTCAGTTTGGCTTTATGGGCCCTCTACTCACTACCACGTAAGTGTAATGTTGTGTGGAACTGTAGAAGAGGTATAAAAATAGTGTTTTGTAGCGGCACACACACACATGCACACACACATGCGCATTCACGCACACACACACACATTACTGTATTTACCATGGCGGTGCAAATCACAAATGACTGGTTAAAAGCTAAGTTGATGTGGTATCATATTGCTGTAATCGCCCCTATCTTCAGATGAAATGTTATGAACTGCACTCTGGCAGTATGCCAAGTTTTGTGCCATTTTATCCATGGGGGGCTATAAAATAAATACATTTTTGTACATTTAGTGACTGTACACCCATCGGCATGGTTAAGAATGACACACACTCACTCACACGCACACACATCCACAGATTCCACACACACACACACACACACACACACACACTCCTGTCCACAAAGGCAAACTCACATGCGCACACTCATTTATACACATGTACTGCAAGAGTAGGAGATACGTGCACATAAATTGCACAAATAGGCGATACAAGAAAGTTGACAAGCATAATTTATTTTTGTGGAGAGAATGTGCAGAACTGAGCGGCGGTCATATTGTGTACCGCTATGCAGTGCATCTAGTTATGTGTACATTTAATGAATAGTCCCCCAACGGCAGTAGCAGTATTACATGGAGGCTTAGGGTGCCCCGTGCCCCTGTTATGTAGATATGTCCCTGGCCACCCTGTGCTGACCAAATAAAACAATTATGAATTTATTACGATTTGGATTATACATTTAAAAGATGTCAGAGGTAGAATGACATTTCATGTAGAGCAAAGGCTCAATTCACACAAAATAGGGGAAAACAGCAATGAAAGAAATGATAGAGGAAGTATATGGAGAAAAAAAGATGGATCTGCTAATGTCTGAAGAGACACAACTCTTGTCGAGGGACTCCGTTACTCTGAGAGCACATTCATCAGTGAGGAATCTGTTCTGCATATTCTGAATGTCAGAATTAACTTCATACTTTTTTGAAACCAAGGATAGAACAGTGCATAGATTATGGGGTTGAGAGTAGAGTTGAAGAAAAACAGTGTCAACATGGCATTGACAACAATTTCATATGATTGAGCTAACACATCGTATAGTAACATACAAATATAATACGGTATTAAACATATCAAAAACACTGAAACAAGAATTCCAAGTACTTTGGCAGCTTTCCTCTCCAATCTCATTGAGTCACCATTGTTGTGGACATCCAGTCGTTTTCTGTCCTTGAGCACAGCTCTGATTAATACTGCATGCCTTCTTGCAATGAAAAATACATTTACGTACAGAGTTATGATAGTGGCACATGGTAAAATAAAAACAACAATAAAATCAACAGTAGTCCACACTTCATCCACAGAAACAAAGCATTTATCTGGGCATTTGTTCCTGAAGTTTCCATTGAAATAAAGAAGTGCACAGTTGTAAAACAGTGACACAATCCAAATGTATCTTGTAATAATGAATGCTAGAGACAACGATACCTTTTTGAGGTAGAGAAAAGGATTGCTTAAGGCAATGTAACGGTCCACAGCAATGAAAGAAATATTGTATATAGAGACAAATGTTAAATGGAAATTGATCATATTATATAAGGCACAAAACGTTGACGCAAACAGTGAACATGATTCAAGCATAAGCATAGAATGGACTGGCATTGCAAATAAACCTACAAGACAGTCAGAAATGGCCAGTGAGACAAGAAGGATATTTGTTGGTGTATGGAGTTGTTTGAAATGAGAGACAGCAGTTATAACCAGAAGGTTCCCACACACAGTAAATATCACCACAGCTGCAGCAAACACATACATCGAAACATGAGCTGCCATAGAAGAGTATATTTTTGAACAGGTTGAGTTAATGGACTGCAGGCAATCACCTGTGTAGTTGACATCATGAAGAGTCATTGATCCCAAGGATTTCTTGTAAAAATGTAACAAAAATCTTATAGAGTCTTAAAGCAGTTGGCCTATGATCTGTCTTATCCAAAGAATGGAGTTAGAGATTTCCTTGAAGTATTGTAGCAACGTGAACGTTTATAGAGACCAGACCCTCCCCCCACACCCCTCCCTCTCCCACTTTGTTCATGTGATGTGTCTGTGATCTTGTGCGAAGAAGTCAACATGGCATTGAAGAACATTCTTACATCATCCTTACCTTAAGAATCCATGAATAAAAACTTTGCAGATGCCATGGCAGTAGTGCTCTGATGCAGCCCTGTGAGATATGGACAAAAAATCTTGATTGCATTGTATTCTCCACATTTTTGTCTATTTTGGTGTACCACATCAGCATTTTCATTCAGTGAATCTTTTGTAAATTCCTTTACAATTACCTTCGGGGGCCTTTCTCTAGGCTGCCTTCATTATCACGTCCATACACTTCTTCGATATTAGTCTTTTTGGCTCTTTTTAAATATCAGTGTTTGAAGAGAAAAAAATGCTTCAGATGAAATAATTTGGTGAACCTCCTGTACCTCCAGTTGAATATCACTGGCCTAGGCTACTTACATGTCTATATGCCTCATATTAAATTGAACATTCACCTATTCTTTATTTACTCCCTTTTCTCACTCAAATGTGATGAAGTCATTAATTGTAAGATGTTTGAGTGGAAACATCAGGACATCGCCACTTTTGATGACTCATAGAATGTCTCTTGTCCAATCAGAGATGACTAGTTTGACCGGATCTAACTGCGCTCTAACATTCAACAAAGATGTGCAAGTTTGTTATGGTAATAAAAGACGCTCTCAAGCTCAGATTGTAGAGCATTATCATCTCAACTGTGATATACGGATCAGCGCAGCATGAGTGTAAAGCCAGTAGGGGAGAGGGGACATCCGTGCTCTGGCACAGTGCAAGTGAACTTTTGAGTTCATATCATTTGTCTTTTTTTCTATCCTCCCTTCTTTCCTTCCTCTTTTCTTCAGCACTCCTTCTAATTCATTTTGTGAAGGATACGAGAAAGGGAGGATGGAGGGATGAAGGAGAGACAGATATGAGAAATGAAACGCCCTGCTCACTCACACATATTTTTTTAAGAGACGTCAATGGCTGGGTTTCCCAGATTCGTGAAGAAGCTTTTAAGTGCTAAGAACTTCTTAGGAGCGTTCTTAGAACGTTCTTTGAGCGCTCCTAAGAAGTTCTTAGCACTTAAGAGCTTCTTAACGAATCTGGGAAACCCGGCCAATAACTGATGATGAGGCACATCACCTCTTGGGCTAGAATAAACAGGCATGCAAATAGCAGAGAATATGAACTTACACCAAAGCCTAAAACCATCAGTGAGTCATACCTTACAGTATGTGTGTGTGCGCCATTAAGAAATGATTGTAGATGAAATCTTTAAAGATCTTTAATCTAGGGAGTGGTGCTACCTACCCCTCGTCAATGGTTTTCAATGTAGTGGTAATACAATGATTTGGATATTTTGTTCAGATAAAAATGGCATTGAGTTGCTTTAAGGTTCTTCTTCTTTAATAGATTGTAAGGAAAATAATCTGGTCCTGTGGGCCTATTGGCTTAGACATACTGTAAAGGTGACCAGATGTAAAAACATAGTCCAGGGTTGAGGAAAGGTTAAATTATAGTAATAATGAATATGGTATGGAGACAAAAGATTAATCTACAAGTAATCAACGGTCACTTGAGAGCACATTTGTAAATGATGAGTCAGTCCTACAGATTATGCATGTGACAATAAATTTAATACTTTTCGAAACCATGGATAGAACAAAGCATAAATTATTGGGTTGAGTGTAGAGTTAAAGAAAAATAGTGTTAACATGGCATTGGCGACGCTGTCATATGATTCAGCTAACACATCATATAGTGACATACAAATATAATAGGGGATTAAACATATCAAAAACACTGAAACAAGAATTCCAAGTACTTTGGCTGCTTTCCTCTCCAATTTAATTGAGTCGCCATTGTTCTGGATGTTCAGTCGTTTTCGATCCTTGAGTGCAGCTCTGATTACGACTGCGTGCCTTCTTGCAATGAAAAATACTTTTAGGTACAGAATTATGATAGTGGCACATGGTAAAATAAAAACAATAATAAGATCAACAGTAGACCACACTTCATCCACAGAAACAAGGCATTTATCTGGGCATTTGTTCCTGAAGTTTCCATTAAAGTAAAGAAATGCACAGTTGTAAAACAGTGACACAATCCAAATGTGTATTGTTATAATGAATGCTAGAGACAGCGATACCTTTTTGGAATAGAGGAAAGGATTGCTTAAGGCAAAGTAACGGTCAACAGCAATGAATGAAATATTGTATACAGAGACAAATGTTAAATGGAAATTGATAATATTGTACAAGGCACAAAAGGTTGACCCAAAAAGTGAACATGATTCTATCAAAATCATTGAATGTACCGGCATTACAAATAAACCTACAAGACAGTCAGAAATGGCCAGTGAGACAATAAGGATATTGGTTGGGGTATGGAGTTGTTTGAAATTATAGACAGCAGTTATAACCAGAAGGTTCCCACACACAGTAAATATCACCACAGCTGCAGCAAACACATACATCGAAACATAAGCTGCCATAGAAGAGTATAATTTTGAACAGGTTGAGTTGATGGACTGCAGGCAATCACCTGTGTAGTTGACGTCATGAAGAGTCATTGATTCCAAGGATTTAGTGTTGTGAGGAAAAATGTTCTAACAATGTGGTGTTGTAGTAATAGGGGTATATGATCTGGCGTGAGCATTTATAGAGACCAGATTCAGGTCCTTTGTTCACGTGATGTGTTTTTTTTTTTTGGTATCTGTGTGTCATTGCCAGCCACATGGAACTGTAACAGAAGAATCTATTTAAAAGTGTAGGATTTCACAAAAACACAAGTATGTGCGTGCATGTGTCTTTATGTCTATATGTGTGTTTCTGCGTGCGTGCTTGCATGTGTGTGTGTGTGTGTGTGTGTGTCTGGGTGTGTGTGTGTGCATGCATGTATGATTGTGTGCATACCGTACCTATGTGTGAGCATATGTGTATGAGTGCATGTATGTCTGTGCTTGTGTGTGTGTGTGTGTGTGTGTGTGTGTGTGTGTGTGTGTGTGTGTGTGTGTGTGTGTGTGTGTGTGTGTGTGTGTGTGTGTGTGTGTGTGTGTGTGTGTGTGTGCATCGTTATGTGTCTGCTGCATTTTGAATTATCTGAAGCTGTTTGATAGTCTTTTTAGGAAGGCCTGTGAAAAGTCCATTGCAGTGATCAACCCTGCTAGAGATAAATGCATGAATGAGTCTAAATCACCAGCCCTCTAAGTTTGGCAATATATTTGAGGTGGTAAAAAAACTGATTTAGTTATCATGTTCATGTTGTTGAAATTTAAATCACTGTTGATTTATACACCAACCATTTTTAACAGTATATCCTTTGCTTTTTCAATCCTAACTCTTTAGTAAAAGTAAGTAAAATTTATTTATAAAGCACATTTAAACACAGCTTTCACTGACCAAAGTGCTGTACAGAGTAAAAATATATAAATAAAGAAAAATAAGGCAAAAAAAAAGGAAGCAGACAGACACAGATCAACAATAACAGCAGGAGACAAACACAGGCGACAAGTGCAAAGTTACAGACAAGACAAGACAGGCAAAACATTTAGGGAGCTGAGAACGATAAGGTAAAAAGGTCGGTTTTGAGCCTAGACTTAAAAACACGGATGGAGGAAGCATTTTTAATGTCCAGGGGCAAGTTGTTCCACAGCCGTGGCGCAGCTACTGCAAAGGCTCGGTCACCTTTTTGTTTGAGCCTTGACCGGGGCACATGGAGGAGAGCTTTATTATTTGACCTGAGAGACCTGGAGGCTTGCTGCAGGTGGAGAAGGTCAGTGATGTAGCTCGGGGCTTGCCCATTTAGAGCTTTAAAAACAAACAGAAGGACCTTGAACTGGACTCTAAAATTAATAGGGAGCCAATGCAAGGAAGCCAGGACTGGGGTAATGTGGGCATGTTTCTTGGTACCTGTCAGCAGTCTAGCAGCTGCATTTTGGACCATCTGGAGTCGATTGAGTAAGGACTGGGGGAGGCCTAGGTATAGAGAGTTGCAGTAGTCCAACTGTGATGTAATAAATGCGTGGATGACTTTTTCTAGGTCATTAAATGACAGGGAAGGCTTAATTTTGGCAATCACTCTTAGTTGGTGAAAGCTGTTTTTGACAACAGCACAGATTTGTTTGTCAAAACAAAGGTCTGAATCAAGAATGACACCTAGGTCTCTAGCATAGGACTTAACATGTGGGGCAAGGTGATCTAGATGACTGACAAGTGTGTGTCTTGATTTGGAAGGGCCAAAAACCATAACTTCTGTCTTGTCGCTGTTTAGCTGGAGGAAGTTGTTTGCCATCCAGCCTTTAATATCATCCAGACAGTCCAGGAGAGGCTGAAGGGAGTCTCTAGACTTCAGTGGCAGATAAAGTTGTGAGTCGTCTGCATAGAAGTGAAATGATATGTTGTGTTTTCTGATAATGTTGCCTAGTGGGAGCATATACAGGCAGAAGAGGACTGGTCCAAGGACAGACCCTTGGGGGACACCACAGGAAACTGGGGCAGTGGATGAGAAGAACTGGCTTAAAGATACTGAGAAAGTCCTGTGTTTCAAATAAGAGCTGAACCATTGAAGGGCTGTGCCTTTGATGCCAACCCACTGTTCAAGGCGGCTCAGAAGAGTGTTATGGTCCACTGTATCGAAGGCAGCACTAAGGTCCAATAAAACCAGGATAGCACTATCACCTGAGTCTAATGTGAGTAACAGGTCATTTGTCACCTTTAGCAAAGCTGTTTCGGTGCTGTGACGAGCTTTGAAACCTGACTGAAAGGGTTCCAACAATTCATTCAAGTCTAAAAAAGGTTGCAGTTGTGACAGGACAACCTTTTCCAGTACTTTTGAGATAAAAGGGAGCTTAGAAATGGGGCGGTAGTTTTTTAGACACTTAGTATCCAGGTTAGGTTTTTTAAGCAGAGGCTGGACGACCGCGTGCTTAAAACATGAGGGGACGGTGCCAGCAACTAGGCATGAATTTATGATGGTTTGGATACTGGGGCCAACGGTATCAAAACTATCCTTAATGATACAGGAGGGGACAACATCATAAGGGGAAGATGTGGGTTTCATATGCAGCACTATGTCCCTCAACTCTGATAAAGAAACCTGTTGGAACCTGTCAAATAGCTATAGCACCAGGGCAACCAGGTGAGGTGTCAGACAGAGAAGGGTTAAACAAAGATCTAATGTTTTCAATTTTGTCAGTGAAAAACTTTAAGAATTTCTCACAGATGGCAGTGGATGCTTCAGCCTCTGGAGCTAAGCGGGGGTTGATAATAGAGTTGATGGTGCCAAACAAAATTTGGGGTCTTTCCTCCTTCTTACCAAACATAATTACTTTTGTTTTGTCTTTTGTTTTTGTTTTGTCTTTGTTCAACTAAAGAACATTTTGAGACATCCAGGTATTGATTTGTTCTATACAGATACAGAGATTCAAGGGGACCATAGTCGTTTGTCAACAGAGCTAAGTAAATTTGTTTGTTATCTGCATAACAATGATATGAAATCAAATTATTTTGGATGGTTTGTCCAAGTGGGAGCATTTACTGTAGAGGTTAAATAATAGTAGCCTCAAGATCGACCCCAGGGGAACACCACAGGTCAAGGACGTTGATGTTGAGGTACAGTTGCCGATGCTTATGGAGAGAGAGAGAGTTCAAAGTAAATCTTTAATGAAGCGGTAACGTTTCAGCCTGTGGCCTTCTTCAGATCGCATTCAAAGACAGATTCAACCCTTAAGCCGCGTTTAGACTGCCAGTTTGAAGTGACCCGATTTTTTGCTCTCATGTGGCACGTATCCGATCTGTGCCACGACAGTGTAAACAGTAAAAAAACACTTGAATTCCGATCTCCTCAGATCGTATACAGGCCCCTTTCCTATGTGGTTTTAAATCAGATATGGATCGGATATTTGTTCATGTGTCTACATTCTAAACAGACAAATCGGATATTCCAGTGCAATGCGTCCCACACGTCATTAATCTGTGACAATGTTGCGCCTGTTAACGACGTGAGTTTACAATTGAGAGTAGGCGGCGACTCGCTCCCACCAGTCCTGTGTCCTTTCGTGGACCCAAATCTCCCTTTCAATTGAGGTGGCAGCAATAATTGCAGCGTAAGCGTATGCTGATATGATTGCCCGTTTCTTGCTTCTCTGTTTTAGAGTTTTGGTAATTATATCAAGAGGATGTCGCAGGGTTTTGAATGCGAAGAGCAGTCTTTAAATTCTGTCGCGTCCATTCTGGAACAGCAAGTTTTCAGATGCAGCCAGTTAGTCGACGTAGACATGCATTATAGGTTTTGTGCAACTGAAATTGTTTAACCAGTGTTGAAATAAAATGTGTGAAAGTGTTTTCTGTGTTAACTGGTGCAGTGCTCGTAGGCTAGGCTACAAATAATGTTTTCCAAGAAACTTTTAGCCCATGCGCATATGGGCCATTTCAAGTGTCTGGCAAATGTAAACGCAGATGGTTGGATTTGGGTCAAACTAGCGAAAGTAGATGTAAACATGCAATCAAAAAAATTGGATATGAGCACAAAATCGGAATTGAGCATATCCGATCTGCAGTCGAAACGCAGCCTTAGTCTTATAGAAAACAGTCAGGCCTAATTCATACACCTGCCATCAATCTAATCAGCTCCCAATCAAGCTGATATGGGGGCGTTACAGACATCAAACATAAAGGTGCAATCTTCATCTAAAAACATCTTGTTTTTCCAATAATCTCCTAAACATTCCAATATACAAGTCACAGAGAGGTCGGAACCAACACCCGCCACTGACCATTGACGGTGCTGCTGTAGTGAGAGTGAGCAGCACCAAATTCCTGGGGGTGCATGTGACGGTTCGCATACCCACCGTTATGGTAGCGGTAGCTACCTTGTTTGCGTCAGAGCCATAGAAAGAGAGAGTTGCGACACTAGGTGCACTCGACATGTCAAGTCGGCTGCAAACGCATGCAGTCGAATGCAAACAGAAACGTAATTTGAGTCATATGCAGTGCATGCTGGTTAGACGTGTTGTTCGACTTGAAGAAAAGTTGTGATCATGTCACAAAAATGCGACCATGTCACGTCACTCAAAACTCGCGGGATGAAGACGCGCACAGTCACTTTGCGCAATTCTCCGCATCTGGGCTGTGTCTGAAACATCAGTATGCACGCTGGGCAGTGTGCATTTTCCGGAAGTTACGTCAGAATAGACTGTACGAAAGTCAAGTGCGCTCACTAGTTGGGTACTTCGTTTGGCGTGATTTCCAAGCGTGCATCGATGCATCTTTTTTGCCCTCAGATATCCCATAATCCATTGCGCAGCGCAGGTCAAGCTCAACATGTCATGCAAATCGTCAACACCCCCCCCTCCCCGAGTCAGGTGACGCCAACTAGTTAGTGCTGTCCAAATGTAGGTAGGGACATAGCCTGGTACGCCCTCCCAGTGACGTAACGCCTTCAGGCTTTTGCTGTCGCTGGTCTGGTCAACTGCTAATCGGGAAGGATTTCTGAGTTCCCGAAATCTGCGGAACTGCCCCCTTTGGTCGAGAACCAATCAACTTTGAGCAGCTCCAACGGCTCTGGGTAGAGGCGTGTTCAAGGCAGAGGAAAGAGTGTTGTTATTGGTTTAAACTCGGCAAACCGCTTTCTGACATCGACCAGTAGCAAATCGAGGCACTTAAAGGAGGCGGGTCAACCAGCACTTGGAGAAACCGTGTTAGCACAGGCTGTTGGTCAGACTAAAGTCTCGCAGAGCCTTTGAAAGTCGATGGTAATCAGGCTAGTAGGGACGTATACTGAGGAGCAAGCTAACTAAGACACTACTGGAAAGAAGGTACTATCCAGCGTGCACGCTTGACTTCTGGACACAGCCCTGGTTTCAAACGCCTGCAACCGGCTGGATCCATGACGATTATGACAGGGGTCTCGTTCTGCCTCCTTACCAAAGATTCTATAGCGGAGCAAGATGTATCAGCTAACATTTTAGGACAGCCCTGTAATCAGCGTCTGGGACGACACCTGAGCTTGTCAAAAGTGATCCATCTTGCTCTGTTGTAGAATCTTTGCTCCTTACGTTAGAATGTACTAAAATTAACAGATATGGAAGGGATACCTTCTTCTTTGTGATTTCTGGAACAGCGGTAGGCTAGCCTACTGAAAAGGTTTTGACATTCTGCTATTTTATGCTGTTGGTTACATAAACACACGGAAAACACTTGATATTTAATTAATGTGCTAGGCTACAATGCAGGCCTGTTAACTGTATGAAAACAGTGGTTTATTTAAACTACTTCATATCAATTTATTTCGTCAGTCATCATGCTCATTTTAATGAGTAAGAATGAAAGTTAAATACTGTATTTAATGCACACAAATTCCACAATATCTCCCGCGAGGTGTCACGCGAATCACGTCTGTCAAATTTGCAAAATCGTGTTCGGGACCATCTGCGTCTAAAACTTTCGCCCCTCCCGGTGAGACTCAAGCTCTCGTTGACGTATTCAGCCAGCCGAAGTCAGCCGTTTCCGAACTCGAATGCACCTATTGACTCAATAGAGTGCGTAAGTGAAAGTGTAACGTAACGTTGTCCCGGTAACGCAATTTCCTGTTCTAAACAAACAACCTTTTCCAGGTTGCCTCACCGTGTTGTTTCTTTCAAAATGAAAATAAATGTATTTTAAGCGGTAAAAATCACTACCATGTCAAGACGTTTATGTATGCATCTGGTGTACTAAAAGGAGACGTTCACGCTAGCATGAAAAAAAAAGTCTATAATGTAATGGCAAGCTGGGCTAGTCTATGATTAGCCTACATGAAGTTAGCTAATGTCAACCGATGCCAACGTAAATTAATTTGCGCAAAAACGTGGCTTTTTCTGTAAAACAATCATCTGGCATAGGATTTCACATTGTGAATTTGGTTTGTTTAGAACAGAAATTTCGGTTGCTAAGGAAAAGTGACATCACACTCACGCTGTCACTATCTGTGCTACCTGTCATCTTTTGTTTACCTTTTTGCCTGCCCTCATGTGGTCCCTTTATGTATTACCTGGCCATGTGGTCTTGTCTGGAGCTTCCCCTGATTGTCTAATTGTCTGCCACCTGCCCCTGGTTGGTCTGGCCTAATTGATTGTGCACCTCCACTATTTAAACTCAGCTCACTCCATGCCCTGTGTCAGATTGTCCTGGTTGTTCTCTCTGTGAGTACTGTTGGAACCTTGAGCTGTAAGTTTTGACCTCTTTTCCCCTTGTTGGATTCTGCCTGTTATTGTGAAGATTTTTGTTGTGGACTTTTGAACTGCCCTACTGGCTGAAGATTTTTGTTATCGACTTTGTACTTTAACGGTGAAAGATTTTTGCTTTTGTGGAACTTTTTGTGTGGAGTTTTTCTGGACTACTTTACTGAGACCTCTGAGCGTTTTTTGAGAACTGCTGTTTTCTGGATCCTATACGTTGATTTTCTGGACTACTAATTTACACCTGAGCTTCTCTCCTTTGTTGGATTTTTGTGAATTCTGTGAAATAAAAACTCCAAAGGAAACTGCAATTGGGTCTTCCTGTCTGTACTATAACAGTACAATCTGACCAAGATGGACCCAGCGGACCATCAGCTGAGGAGTGCTCTGGAACAGCAAGGGATTGTGCTTGGAAGGCATTCCACTCAATTGGATGCTGTAGCTGCAAGTGTCCGAGACCTGGCCGCCCAGATTCAGCCCCTGCAGCTAGCACGCTCGGCTTCTGCTTCAACACCTACTCATGAACCTCGTCTGCCCCCGCCCGAGAAGTACTCTGGTGAGCCCGGCACCTGCCGCTCCTTTCTTACTCAGTGCTCACTCGTCTTCCAACTTCAACCTACCACCTTCCCTTCTGATCAAGCTAGAGTCGCGTATGTTCTCACTCAACTTTCTGGGCGAGCAAGAGAGTGGGGAACGGCCCTATGGGAGGCGGAGTCACCGGTATGTGAGGACTTCCGTGAGTTCTGTGATGAGATGAAAAGAGTCTTCGACCGCTCTAAACATGGCCATGAGGCTGCACGGGAGCTGCTACTCATGCGCCAGGGCCGCCGTTCTGTCTCAGAGTTCGCCATTGATTTCCAGACCCTGGCAACAACCACTTCCTGGAACGCAGGAGCCCTCTTTGACACCTTCTTGAATGGCCTATCGGATGAAATCAAGGACGAGTTGGTGTCACATGATCTCCCATCGTCCTGCGAGGAATTGATCGACCTGGCCATCAGAATTGACACTAGGCTACAACAGCGCCCGGGTAGAAGAGCCTTCTCCTTTCGCCCCAGACTGGCCAGGGACATGGCTACCACCCTGCCAACCACCAGCACTCCCGACCCAGAGCCGATGCAGGTGGACCACACCCGACTTTCCCCAGCTGAGAGACAGAGGCGGATGACCACTGGATCCTGTCTGTACTGTGGCCAGGCAGGACACTTTATCGCTTCCTGCCCAGTAAAATCCAGCGCTCGCCAGTAGCTAGAGGGGTACTGGTGAGTGTGACGCCCATAACACCCTCCTCTGTGCAACGTACTCTCCTCCCTGCCACCTTGAGCTTTGGCAGTCTCCAACAACAATTGATGGCTCTGGTGGATTCGGGGGCTGAGGCAAACTTCATCGACACCTCCCTTTTGACCCAGCTGCAACTTCCCACTACTGCCCTTCAGAGACCCCTGGTGGCAAATGCATTGAATGGTCGGCGGCTGGCCAACATCACCCACACCAGTCAGCCGGTGAGTCTTTGCCTTTCTGGTAATCACCATGAACGTTTGACCTTTTATGTTATTGACTCTCCTCTAGCCCCTATAGTTCTTGGCCACCCCTGGTTAGTGAAGCATAACCCACACATTGACTGGGTCAATAAACTTATTGTGGGCTGGAGCCCTCTCTGCCATTCCCAATGTCTTCTCCAGGCGCAGACACCATCTCCTGTCTCCACTCCAGCGGAGGAGTTTCCAGACCTCTCAGCAGTTCCGTCTGAATATCTGGACCTCAAGGCAGTTTTCAGTAAGTCCAGAGCCTCTTCCCTACCCACTCATCGCCCTTATGATTGTGCAATTGATCTGCTCCCTGGCATATCCCCTCCTAGAGGGCGACTGTATTCCCTGTCTCGTCCCGAAACTGAGGCCATGAATAAGTATGTACAAGAGTCTCTGGCAGCAGGCATCATCAGACCCTCCTCCTCTCCTGCGGGTGCTGGATTTTTCTTCGTTGGGAAGAAAGATGGCTCACTTCGACCCTGTATTGACTACCGAGGCCTCAATGACATAACTGTCAAGAACAGGTACCCCCTTCCTTTAATGTCCTCTGCCTTTGAGTTACTACAAGAAGCCACTGTGTTCACGAAACTTGATTTAAGAAACGCCTACCATCTAGTCCGCATTCGACAGGGAGATGAGTGGAAGACGGCCTTTAATACCACCTCGGGTCACTATGAATATCTGGTAATGCCCTTTGGACTGACCAATGCCCCCGCCGTCTTCCAGTCACTGGTGAATGATGTGTTAAGAGATGTGATTAATCAGTTTGTTTTTGTTTTTTTGGACGACATCTTGATTTTTTCCAAGTCTCTCTCTGAACACACCTCACATGTCCGCAGAGTTCTCCAACGATTGCTTGAGAACCAACTCTTTGTAAAGGCAGAGAAATGTGAGTTCCATCGCGACACCGTGGGTTTCCTTGGGTACGTGGTCTCAGCCGGAACTCTCAAGATGGACTACCCCAAGATCAAGGCAGTGGTGGAGTGGCCAACACCATCATCTCGTCGGGAACTTCAGCGCTTTCTGGGGTTTGCAAACTTTTAGCGGCGCTTCATACGGAGTTACAGCACCCTGGCAGCTTCCCTCGCTGCCTTGACCTCATCCAAAGTCAGATTCAACTGGTCTCCTGAAGCTGAGAATGCATTCCAGACCCTGAAACAACGTTTCACCTCAGCCCCAGTCCTAGTTCATCCAGACCCTGCTCGGCAGTTCATTGTGGAGGTTGACGCTTCAGATGTCGGTGTGGGAGCTGTGCTGTCTCAACGATCTGCCGAGGACAACAAGGTTCATCCCTGTGCCTTTTTCTCCCACCGCCTCACCCCCACTGAACAGAACTACAGCATCGGTGACCGGGAGCTGCTGGCCGTAAAGCTGGCCCTTGAGGAATGGAGGCATTGGCTGGAGGGAGCTTGTGAACCCTTCCTCGTCTGGACAGACCACAGGAACCTTGAGTATCTCCGCTCTGCAAAGAGACTCAATCCTCGGCAAGCTCGCTGGTCGCTGTTCTTCGCAAGGTTTGACTTCACCCTCTCCTATCGCCCTGGCCACAAGAACGTGAAGCCTGATGCCCTGTCCCGACTATTCTGTACAGATGAACACCCCAAGGAGGCAGACACCATCCTGCCCTCACATCGCATTATTGGGGCTGCGCAGCTGGAGATTGAGTCTGTGGTCATCGCAGCTCAGGCTAAAGAGCCAGGCCCCAGTCAGTGTCCCCATAACCGTCTCTTTGTTCCTACCTCTGTCCGCTCACAGGTTCTGCAGTGGGGCCACTCGTCACGCTTCTCCTGTCACCCTGGATCCAACCGCACCCTCAGCTCAGGCATGGACTGGCCATAGGGCATACCGGGCAATGCCCGGTGGGCCGACGAATTTATTTGGGCCGAGGCTGTCAATTTAATAATAATAATAAAAAATATTAGGGTAATTTATATAGCGTACGGCCACAACGGTAGCGAATCGCGGCCCATTGGTTGACTGCCATTGGGCTAGTCCAATGAAATCTCAGGCCCCTCCCGTATCCCTCCCGGCCTCATCTCCCTCTTGAGTGGAGTTCGACCGGAGTTTGTAAACGTCCGTCTATGAAAGTGTACGAAGACAAACCACAAAAGCGCAAGGGGGGCGCAGAGAAGTTGCGAGATAAAAGGCAAAAGCCTACAAGTGGATGCAGCAAAAATGTGCTAAAATTACAGAAATGTTTGCCACCACAAGTTCAAACAGGGCCGTCAACATAGCAGCAGTGCAGAAGCCGCACCGAGTGCACAGGCTTCAGAGAGGCACATGCGAGTGTGCAACAGAGTAGTTACACATAGGAAGGAGTAGCCTAGCTATTCAAATTGATTCGGAGGAGGAGGAAGAGGTGAGAGACGTGACCCAGCAGGGACAGATTGAGGAGGTCAGAATAGCTACTGTGAGCCAGGTAAGAAGTAGCCGAAATGTTGGCTGAACTTTTTGGGCGCACAACGAACAATTAAACGTTTGAAATCTGCGACTGCTGCTTCCCCTTGCTTCTTTTAGACATATGAACCTGCCTACTATGTACAGTGAGGAGCACATGTATTTGATACCATGCTAAAACAGGAATATAAAATCATCATTTGACAATTGATCTTAATGCCTTAATTTAAAAAATGAGTAAAAATCAAACCGCCAAGGACACCAATTTTCTTTGTGATTGAAGAATGTATCGTAAATAGATAAATGTTTTCCTTAAATGCTAGGGGAAGGAAGTATTTGACCCCCTATGTAACCCTATGGGAATTTAACACATAGGGTTAACATAGGGGCAGGCAGATTTTTATTTTTAAAGACCAGCTATTTCATGGATCTAGGATATTATGCATCCCGATAAATTTCCCTTGGCCTTTGGAATTAAAATAGCCCCACATCATCACATACCCTTGACCATAGCTAGAGATTGGCATGGTGCTTTTTCCAGTAGGCCTATTAGCCTGTTTGATTTGCATTGAGCTCAATGAGCATCAAACAGGCTAATAGGCCTACTGCAAAAAGCACCATGCCAATCTCTCGCTATGGTGAAAGGTATGTAATGACGTGGGGCTATTTTAATTCCAACGGCCAAGGGAACTTTATCAGGATGCATAATAACCTGAATCCATGAAATAGCTGGCCTTAAAAAATAAAAATCTGCCTGCCCCAATGTTAACCCTATGTGTTAAATTCCCATAGGGTTACATTGGGGGTCAAATACTTCCTTCCCCCTAGCATTTAGGAAGAACATTTATTTATTTACGAAACATTCTTCATTCACAAAGAAAATTGGGGTAGTTAGCGGTTTTATTTTTACTCAATTTTTGAATTAAGACATTAAGATCAATTGTCAAATGATGATTTTATATTCCTCTTTTTAGTCAACTTTAGCATGGTATCAAATACATGTTCTCCTCACTGTAGGATTCAGCACCCAGTTAAGCAAAACAAAGTTTTATAGTGTGAGCGCGTCTTTTTGTGTGGTTTGTGTGTACCCCTCTCGCATGCATTTGAATTGCGATACCCATCAAATTAACGAGTTGTCGGCTCGCCATCAACCTTCTGAAATCTTAAGACAGTCACGATTGGTCGAAATTGTTGTCGATATTGACGCAGTACAACAAGCAAACTATCACATTTCTTTGCGCAGACAAGCAGACACCCATACACACACAGACATGCAGTCAGACGCATGGAATGAAACAGGAATGGTGATAGCCCATGGAATTATCAATGAAAATGTTTTGGGATGTGTAGCCTATACATCTTCACTAAATAGTATCAAGGTGAATTGTTGGCTAAAACTGTGCAAATGCTCAACATAAATTATAGCAGGTTCTATTTAGTGAAGCATTTAATAGCATATGAGTTTTGTGCACAACCTCATCCTTGCTGGTTTAAAGGTCACTCTAGTGTGTGTGTGTGTGTGTGTGTGTGTGTGTGTGTGTGTGTGAGAGAGAGAGTATAATAATAATTAATATTTTTTTTAGCAAGGGTAGGCTAGCCTACTCGCTTCCATGCAGGCTTCTGCGGTTTACTTAACTATTTTTTACAAACAAAACAGTGTGCACATATGTTTTATCGTGTAAATTATCATGGTGGGCCACTATGGCCAAAAATGCCCGGGCCGTTTTTTGGTCCCAGTCCAGCCCTGCCTCAGCTTCATCGCCCGGCGGTTCTGGTGGCCCACCCTGAGAGAGGATGCCAAGGCCTTTGTCGCCTCTTGCCCCATCTGTGCCCAAAACAAGACCTCTACACGCCCACCTGCAGGACTGCTACAGCCGTTGCCTGTTCCAAAGAGGCCCTGGTCCCACATTGCCATCGACTTCGTCACAGGTTTGCCCACGTCTGCTGGTAACACCACAATCCTCACTGTGGTTGATCGCTTTTCCAAAGCAGTACATTTCATCCCCCTTGCTGGCCTACCATCTGCTAAAGACACAGCTAAGATTATGGTACAACATGTATTTAAGTTGCATGGGCTGCCCTCTGAGGTGGTTTCTGACAGGGGACCACAGTTCACCTCTAGTTTCTGGAGGGCCTTTTGCAAATTGTTGGGTACTTCTGTCTGTCTGTCCTCTGGTTTTCACCCACAGACAAATGGCCAGACCGAGAGGGCCAATCAGCAATTGGAGACTGTGCTGCGCTGTGTGGCTTCCCAGAACCCTACCACCTGGAGTGAGCAGTTGCCTTGGGTGGAGTACGCCATAAATTCTCACATCTCCTCCTCCACGGGTCGGTCTCCATTTGAATGCTCCATGGGCTACCAGCCACCACTCTTCCCGGACCAGGAGCGAGAGGTGGGGGTCCCCTCCGCTGAGGCATTCATCCGCCGCTGCCGGCGGTCATGGAGGCTCACCCGCTCTGCTCTACTCCGTGCATCCTCCAGAATGAAAGGGCAGGCTGACAAGCACCGATCACAAGCACCTCATTACCACCAAGGGCAGCGAGTGTGGCTGTCAACCCAAAACCTTCCCCTCAAGACAGAGTCCCGAAAGCTATCCCCTCGCTTTATTGGCCCCTTCCCTATCGACAAGGTCATCAGCCGCTCTGCAGTCCGGCTGAAGCTCCCTTTTCCCCTCCGCCGCCTCCATCCCACCTTCCATGTGTCCAAGATTAAAGGGATAGTTCGGATTTTAAGACACGAAGTTGTATGGGTTCCCTGTCAGGAACGTAGTGCATCAGCACTGACTTACCCCCGACAGCGTCCTGTGAGCCGAGATCCAGCCGGTTTTTGATCGTTTTTGATGCCGGACTATTTTCTTCAGCAAGTTTCTGGGGTCACGAAAGTAAAGTGTTTTTCTTCTCAAAACCATATGCGTTCAACAGAGTGATATATTTGCACCACAAAAACGTTGTCCAGCTGTCAGTAGCGCGCAGTGATAGGAATCGCGAAAAATAAGTAAGTGATAACGAGGTTTGAATTTTTCCTGGACAACGTTTTCGTGGTGCAAATATATCACTCTGTTGAACGCATATGGTTTTGAGAAGAAAAACACTTTACTTTCGTGACCCCAGAAACTTGCCGGACTACTTTCTTCAGCATCAAAAACGATCTAAAACCGGCTGGATCTCGGCTCACAGGACGCTGTCGGGGGTAAGTCAGTGCTGATGCACTACGTTGCTGACAGGGAACCCATACAACTTCGTGTCTTAAAATCCGAACTATCCCTTTAAGCCCTTCATTACAAGCCCCATGCACCCTTCCCCGAAGCCCCCCCCACCTCCCAGGTTAGTTGATGGCGCTGAGACTTTCACTGTGCGCCGTCTGTTGGATGTCCGACGGAGGGGCCGGGGTCTCCAGTACCTCGTGGACTGGGAGGGCTACGGCCCTGAGGAGAGGTGCTGGATCCCGGCCCGTAACATCTTGGACCCGTCCCTCATTGCTGACTTCAAGCGCCAGAGACTCACTGTGCCTTAGTGACGCCATGGGGCGTCTTTGGGGGGAGAGTACTGTCACTATCTGTGCTACCTGTCATCTTTTGTTTACCTTTTTGCCTGCCCTCATGTGGTCCCTTTATGTATTACCTGGCCATGTGGTCTTGTCTGGAGCTTCCCCTGATTGTCTAATTGTCTGCCACCTGCCCCTGGTTGGTCTGGCCTAATTGATTGTGCACCTCCACTATTTAAACTCAGCTCACTCCATGCCCTGTGTCAGATTGTCCTGGTTGTTCTCTCTGTGAGTACTGTTGGAACCTTGAGCTGTAAGTTTTGACCTCTTTTCCCCTTGTTGGATTCTGCCTGTTATTGTGAAGATTTTTGTTGTGGACTTTTGAACTGCCCTACTGGCTGAAGATTTTTGTTATCGACTTTGAACTTTAACGGTGAAAGATTTTTGCTTTTGTGGAACTTTTTGTGTGGAGTTTTTCTGGACTACTTTACTGAGACCTCTGAGCGTTTTTTGAGAACTGCTGTTTTCTGGATCCTATACGTTGATTTTCTGGACTACTAATTTACACCTGAGCTTCTCTCCTTTGTTGGATTTTTGTGAATTCTGTGAAATAAAAACTCCAAAGGAAACTGCAATTGGGTCTTCCTGTCTGTACTATAACACACGCACTCTTTGGCAAAGGGTTTGGTGCGTCTAATTCACGCCTTTCATTTCAATCCGCAACAAAGCCGCTCGCTGATTGCAATGGAATTTCATTGAAAGTTACCTAGTTTGTTGCCAGGCAACACCTAACAACTGTCAACTGTGGCGAACTATTTATTTTCTAGAAGTTAGCGGAACCCACGAAAACTGTAGCCAAGTCATTGCTAAAGACACATTGAGTTAAGTTTCTTTTCTCGTTTTGGCAAGTAGCCGTATAATAAGCGGGATAATAGAACGCCGGTCATTATCGGAAAATAATTCCCTTCAGGACGAAGCAAAACCCCTCCACTGCGCGTCTGGGTTCTGTTCATCCTGTCAGGAATTATGTCAGGGATAATGTATAGAACGCCGGTCATTATCGGAAAATAAGTCCCGACAGGATGAACAGAACCCCGACGCGCAGCGGCGTTCTATACATTATCCCGCTTATTACTCACCGCAGAACGTTGGGGAGGCCCATTCAAAGGGTGCGTTCGTAAATTCAATCTGACACTCTGAAAAATAGAATAACGCTCTGAAGTTCGAAAAAGACGAGCATTCTAACTCCCAGTGAATTTACGAATGATTATTTGTGTTTATGTTTACAATATGGACGCCACTACGGCACTGTTGAAACAGGGTTTATGTATTATTCAAAACTCAATTCCACTGATGCAAGAGCTTTCTTGACAGTGATGATGAAGAACAATGTGAGAGCAGTTATTTAAACCGTCTACATAATCTTGATGAGCAACGCTTGTAATGTCAACTTGGAAACATTCTTCTAGCACTAGCACTAAAATGCTAACCTGTTAACGTTACGTAGGTAACTAGATTCGTTACTAGCTGACTGATGTGACGTCACACTCTGCTACTCTGTCCTTTCAGCTGGAGTGCCCAGAGTACACTCTGGGCGCTCCGAGAGTGTGACGCTCTGAATAAACGAACGATAATTCCATCCACACTCTGAATTTACGAACGGTTAAAAAAGTTTCAGAGTGTGCTCGGAGCGCTCGGAGTGCAATTTACGAACGCACCCAAAGTGAATGGGAGCTCTGTCAACATTCTAGAGAGCCGTATAATAATTTCTATAAATATTAATATTTTCCGATAATGACCGGCGTTCTATACTTTATCCCTTACTTCTTATATGGCTCTCCGCTGCGCGTCGGGGTTCTGTTCATCCAGTTGGGAATTATTTGCCCATAATGACCGACGTTCTATACATTATCCCTTACTTTGGCTATGCCAAAATAAACACGGTAGGCCTACTCAGATATAATGCATACTGGTATTTCTAGTTTATTAGAATATTATAATATTGCTGTAATGGCGTTTTCTCTGGTACTAACCTGGAACACCCTATATGTTCTGAATTGGTATGCGCCAATTCTAGTGGTGATTCTCAGGCCTATTTGTATGGTGTCTCCCAGTCATTCTGGAGAGCAGTGGTTGACAGGACATGAGTTCTATGCTCTCAGTATTGTCATATCATATACTGTACATTGGCAAACAACATTAAAGCAACACTAAAGCACTTTTCCTCTGTTGCACACGCTATTTGTTTATCCAGCAAATAACAGACAAGGTAGAATATGTTGCATGATTTTATGAAAGTATGATGTATTGCGACATCGAAGCAAGTCAAATTTGTAGTTTCTGATGTCTCATTTCATTGAACTACAGATACACTACCCCACCTCGCAAAGTTACATAGTGCAGTTATAGCCGATAGAGGGCCGCAAAGTGAACGCAGAAGTGCCTTTCACCCTGTTTTGAGTTGATGACCGCTGAAATGATTTTGGAAACATTATGTTAAGGTACGAAAAACTCTTTAGTGTTGCTTTAAAACATCAGTTCTATCTGAACATCATAAATAACATTGATAATCCAATACATATTTAAATGAGTCACAGGTAGCATATGAGATCAAAGTCTACATTCAAACCATAGGGTACCAAAGTTTTAAGGTGATATATCCAAAAATGTTCTCTTTTTGACGATAGTAAATCTAAGTCCCCCCCTCTAGGGGGCAGGGACACTTTCTCAATACCTATATATTTTAAAGAGGACACTGGATGGTTAAATTCAACAAAATGTGCTGCTACAGGATAGTTCATATTTTTACATGTAAGAGTGCTTCTATGTTCCCCAATGCGTGTTTTTAGAGCTCTGGTGGTTTTACCCACATAAGATTTACCACAGGGTTAGTAGGTATATAACCTATAGTTGCCAATGCTAACAAGAAAGCTTCTTTCTTGTAGATGATTTGAGCCAGTTGATAAATATGCCTGTAAATCCAACCCAGTGTTCTAGTCTGCTACAAAGCTGGTTAGGCTGAGGGTGTCAAATTGATCGAATTGCATTTCATCAAAGTGGGCCTCTAAGTCAAAAACACTGCATTGCACAGATACTTGACATTAATGTACATTACTAGTCAGACGGCTGCCCATTATTGTATGGATCAATTTGAAATGTAACATAGTAGATGACATATAGATATTTACAGATTCTATATAAATATCATTCAGCCTTTATGAAATGTTACTCATGTATTATTACAGTGGAATCAAAACTACATTGAGAGGAGCTGAATACTTGAGATAGAGTATTTCACTGTGGCCCCTTTGTTGTAAGTACATTGCTGAAAGAGGAGTCATGATGGAAAATCCTCAATGTGAGGATGAGCTTTGCACACCTTCTGAACCAGGGATAGAGGAGAGCATAAATGATTGGATTAATTGCAGAGTTCAGCTGTAATACAGTCAGAGTCGTATCGACAATGTGATAAAGCATTGTGGCTGGAATAACAGTACTTATCTGGCTAACTATAAAATATGGCAATAAACACATGACAAACACGATCACAAAAATCCCAAGTTTCTTGGCAGCTTTCCTCTCTGAATTGTCTCTAGGAAAAGTCTCTCTACTCTCTGTATTATTGGAAATGTGTTGTTCTCTGGTGCAACTAATGCTTCTGGCATGTTTCCTAGCAATAACAAATATCTTGATGTACAGAATAATGATGGCACAACATGGTAAGAGGAAAACAACTAAAAAGTCTATGTTTGCCCAAATCCCAAAACTTTCTAAACCTTGCTCCTCGATGCTTATTGCAGTAAAATAAACAAAAGCCAGGTTATACATAAAGGAAATAAACCACATTGAGCAAATTACAATAGAAATGACTTTGACTGTGGCCTTCTGTGAGTACTGAAATGGGTTGCTCAAAGCATAAAATCGATCCAGGGAAATGAAGACCACATTGTAAATAGACAGAAATGTTAGATGTCCAGAAAACGTGAAGGCAATGTGATAAAGGCTTGTTTGTACGACCATGTGCAAGCTTGGATTCTTGAGCACAAACTGAAATGGCACAGACGTGCCAACCATCAGATCAGCTGTTGAGAGAGAAAGAATTAAAATGTTTGTTTGTGTGTGGAGCTGCTTGAAGTGTGAGATAGAGATGATCACCAGCAAGTTTCCACAGACGGTCATGACGACAAGTGTAGCTCCACAGGCATAGTAAAGGACAGTAAAAGGTGACATCTGAACATTTTGGTTAGTGTTGTTGGGGTATGATGTCATGTTCTGTTCACTCACAACAATCAAGTTCATTATTATTGCTTATTTGTGCTGAATTAAATGTATTTCATGAAATTATGGTTATGGTTATGGTTATGGTTATTTAGCAGACACCTTTGTCCAAAGCTACATACAAATAAATAACAATACAAATTAAATTAACAGTGAACAATTACAAGATTAGCAATATTATCAATAAAACTGTATAAAACAATCATTTTACGCACTAACCTAATGAGAAAGAAACAATGAAAATGAGAATAGCAATCAAATAAGTCACTCAAGTAATCATATAATAACAATAATTATGGCATGGTATGGCTAAATTTAAGGACAATAGCAAAATAAATGTCATGGACAAATTATAACAAAACAATACTATTATACAAACCATAACACATAACAAACGATAAAATAATAGCAACAATAATCATAATCCTCTAGACAGAATAACATTTACAGGTCCATTTCAAACAACTGCTATTGTGAGGGATTTGATTATGGAGTATTGCAGGTGATGAGAGGGACGGCTGTTTCTCTCCTATATATCCTTCTTTGGGTGTAGCTAATTTTAGTTCTTGCAGTAATGCTGGTTGACACCAAGGGGGCAGGCAAATTCACGGAAGTAGAAACACGGATGGAGCTGGTTATCAACTCCATCTTCTCTATGGCTAACCCCCATAGGACAGCCATAGATTACACATTTTTTTTAAATCCCATAACTTCATAGCCTGGCTAACACCTACCACTTCTCAAATGAGACGTGGTCTGGCAACCAGACGTTCATTTTCTCGTATTTGAAAAAATGCCCAGATCCGTTCATTGGGCGCCACGGATGTATATCAAATGCGCATAGCTCACCCAACTCGTCGAACGAGGACGCATGAGGTGCCCCCGCGCATTCATATGCAACGTTAAGGGCTGCCATTGACATCAGTGTAAATCCTTTGGCGTCGAATGTAGACGCAAGAAGGCAACGGAAACTTTTCGGATGTTCTGTGATTGGTTCGCCAACATCAGGCGAACATTTGGGCGTTAGTTTCCAGACTGGCTTAGCAGCGGGATTGAAATCACCGCGCAAGGCAGTATGGGAACACCCAGGCTAATAACTTCATGTACTTGTCTATCAAATGCGTCTGTGCATAGCTCACCATCGTCTTGCTTTCCTCCCTGTTCTGTGATTGGTCCCCTATCTCAGGCAAAAAATAGGGCGGTAGTTTACAGACTGCCTTTGCAGCGTGCATGAAATTGCGGGCAAGGCAGCATGGGAACACCAAGGCTAGGTTGAAACCTCAAGATGCGAAATACACTGTCTCAGAGGAATCTGAAAACTATTGATTTTTGTTTATATCCTTTGCCCAAATGAAAAAGCGAAAATGAGGCTTATAATCGCAGGTAGGCTATCTTTGGCTGACATGTTCGAGACTGTACAGCATTTCAAGTGTAGGATCATTGTGACACCCTGTGACAGAGCGCACCGCGTCTGTCACTCAGGTGGGCGCATTCCCGCCAGTAAGAACAATGGGAACCGAGTTTGCGCTTGAACAGACATTACACACAGTTCATACATACAGGAGATAAAGAAATGTTGAAATGCATATGTTGAAAAGTAAAGAATAACTATGTATTAGGTCGTTGGATGATGCGAAGGAATAGTGTCTAGGCCGTGCGCTAAACATGGCTATTAGCGGCTGATGCAAGGCATAATGTCGGGGCAGTTGTGGCGGGTTTCGTGTGCGCACAAATTACATCTAAAATGGAATCGCGTTGCAACTGTGCCAATGTTTGTCTGTGTATTGTGTCTTGGTATTGTGTATGGTTCACCTTACCTGATGTCTAGTTTACCTGTCTTCCGGGGTGCGACAAGAGTGTCGGAGGTGAGACCCAGTTAAAGGGACGGAGCGCGCTCCCATAAGGGAAGCGCTCATAGAGACAGGGGTGTTTCAGTAGCTTTGTTTTATTTGTGATTTTGGGGGACTGTAGCGAAGTATTTATGATTAGACAGGAATGTTGTCAAGTAAGGTATTGCGCTGGTATAGTATCTAGCCTAAGAGGATACGTTATTGCGCTAATTGAATTTGTGCTGTGTTTGGTTCGCGCCAATAGGATAAAGCAGTATTGGGCGCTTCATTCGGGGGATGGGCCTCTGCTGTGAGAGGGCACATTGTCTCGGTCAGTATGGGTACGTAAAGGGCCTAGCTATTGGGCATTATCCCATGTTTTGTTTTTCGTTTTGATCAGTGTTTTTCTTTTGTTTGTTTATGTCTCATGTCTTAAACCAAAGGTAGCTTATTAATAAAAAAAGGAAGTTTTTCTTCTACTTTGGCATCTCTCGACCTGAGTCTATACATCACCTCGGACACATTACTACACACCCTATGAATGCATGGCAAGTGTCATGGAATTCTGTTCATGGGGGGCCTATACTGTAAAATAAATTAATGTCTGTGTACATTTATAGACTGTACACTCACACAAAAAGAGAAGCACTCACTCAAAAGAAAACAAACACATGAACCCACTTACACAACATACACAAATGTTGCGAGACTAGGGGATGCAGTAGGAGAGGGAGACAAATTGACTAGTGTGATTTATTTTTGTGGTAATGTAACGGGTGTAAACGAAGCCTCACACATTGACTGAACTCTTGGGGGACAGTGATGGCTTGTCTGTGTCTGTGCGTGTGTATCTGCAGTACGTGCCTCCGCAGGTGTTCCAAATATACGGGCTGATTAACAGCTCACGGGATTGGTGGCGATGGTGCATAAAAGCAAACCGAAGTTTCCTTCCACAGGACGGGTACCTACGGAGATGTGAGGCGAACGAACGCACCGGCCACCAAGACTGCAGCCCGACGCAAGACTCTACTCAACGCTCTCAAACGCCTTACTAAAGGGAAGTGATTCTGCCCTCGCCTCCACTGTGTGTGTGTGTGGGTGAGCGAGAACTCTGATCTGATTACCCTGGTTTTAAGAGTCTGCCTCTTTACCTCTTCACAGTCTCCGGAGACCATCGCTACCGCTGGCCGAATATCAAAGATCGCTCTACGCACGCAATCTCCTGCCTTAAGGAAAGTTATTCAACTAAACTCAACTTAGTGTGAATGGTCCACGGCCTGAACTATACGTGCACTGATTGTACTTCCTTGTTCCTATAGCCCAAGCTGCAGCTCCCGCTGTCAACCTGCGAGTGGGCGTGACCCAAAGGACTCTGTCTATTGCCTCTCGTTCTGGACGTCTGCGCCTGTTGACAAGCCGTGGGTTGGGCCGTGAGTAGGATTGGACTGTGTTGCATTCCTGCTCACGTTGTTGTTGAGCGAGTGACTCTTGTGTTGACTCTCTAGAGCTTAGGTTCCCCAACTGGCTGCCCGCAGGGTTATGTTATTGACTGCTTGTAAGGTCGGGTGCGTTTGATGCTGTGGGTGCTACTACAATCCTATATTAAGCCAGAGTCATTTGTGATAAACTATATTCACTCTTACGTTTGCTGTGGTGTCCTTAGCTTCTCCTGTGTGCTGTGTGTTGCCGTGATACTAAAGTGGTGTGTAATTTGAGTCTTTTGTATCGCTCACAGTGTTTATTATAGGACTTGTGATAATGCCCGAGCGTAGCCCTTGTTGCCACTAGGGGGCGCCAAATAATAGTTAATTAGATTGGTCAGACACTCTGCGTAGTAATTACTGACTGTGGTAGTTTTGTATATTTATCTGCCAAATCACCAATTGACTGTGTGAATGTATTGACTTTGGTACTGGTAATTGTTTGTATTTTGCACATACTGATTCGTAAACGGTTGCGAGTTTATGATCTCTATTTTACTATTTGCAACCCTCTAAGCTATTGTATTTTTGCATACTGTGTGAGGATCGTCTATTGCTTGTATTTTGCACATACTGACTACGGGTTGCCATATGCTTGTATTTTGCACATACTGACCTAACCACTGTTGGATACTTGCACATAGTGATTTGTAATTTATTGCTAACAATTTGCACATACTGAGAACTGCCACTAGGCTTACTGCGTTGACATTGTCCCAGTCTAGTCCCCACCTATTTCTGCAGATTTGCACATAATTATATTGTCACTGTCGGAGTCATGCCAGTTTTGTGAACTTACTAACCTGTGAATTGATCAATTATTTATTCCCTTCTGTGGCCTCTTTTTAATACTGAACTGTGTCATTAATTTGAGCTGTTAATAAAAAGAAACATTTTACTATACAATTGTCGTTGTATTGTTGTGTATCCAAGGGTCAAATAAAAGTTAAACCTGCTACGGTTACAAATTTGGCGTAGTTATTGGCAGGACCCTTGACGTACACAGCAATATGGATGACAACGGGCAGCCAATAGCAATAGGGCCACAACCTCAAATGATGCCATGGTTCATGAGTGGGCCATGGGCCCCTAAGTATAGTGGAGAAGGGGGACCATCAAAATTTTCAGAGTGGAGAACCCAAATTGAAGCCTTCATACGGGCCCAGGGGCTAAATGGTGAACAGCGGGTCGACTTTCTTCGGAGCACATTGGAGGGGAACGCAAAAAGAGAGGTGGCTCTGTTGGCTGCAACTAAACGGGACACGGATGACAAGATTCTAGAGGCCCTGGCGACGCTGTATGGAGGCCAACAACCGGTAGCCTTGCTACGTGTGCAATTCTTCAACTGCAAGCAAGAGCCTGGGGAGGACGTGGCCGCATTCGTGCTCCGGCTGCGAGAACTGCATCATGGATGGAGAGCGAGGGAGCCCCTAGCAGCGGGGACCGACGATGAGTTGCTGCGGACTCAGTTTGCCATGGGCCTCAGGCTGGGGTCAGTAAAACAAGAATTGCAGAGGCAACTCCGAAGGGCCACAACCCTCACCTTTGCCCAAGCCTGTGACGAAGCAAGAGCCCTGGAGCGTGAATTAGGCCGTGCTGAAGAAGCCCAGGTCTGCCCAACCATTGCCACAACAACCAAACCGACCTCCACTGCGACCCCTGACTGGCAGCAATTGAAAGAAGCCCTGCGAGCCAAACTGCGACAGGAGCTGACGGAACAGGTGGACCGCCTAAGCAAGTCGATCGTTGATGAACTGCAGGGGCGCCTGAGTGCCACGTCACCTGTTCCAGCTGTTACACTACCACCTGCAGGTACTGATCCTCAGCAGCCCTGGTGTCCGTCGGTGAGTGGCCCACGTCGACAACGCTTGGGATCTGCCCCCCCAGGTCAGTCTTCCTACCAATGGGATGTCCAAGGGAGGGCCATTTGCCGTGACTGCGGAGAAGCTGGACACATCCAGAGGTTTTGCCCACGACGACGCCCCGCCCAATCGGGTTTTCGGTATCCCCGGTCACAGCAGGGCGAGTGAACCGGGAGGGGCCCTCAACCACACCCCCAGAAAGGCCCTCAATGGTGGGCAGATGCCCTGAAGTCATAGTTCTCGTCCAAGGGCAACATGTCCCATCCATACTCGACACTGGCTCTCAGGTCACCATGTTTAGCCAAACTTTGTTCCAGTGTCACTTTGGGGGTGAGTGCATACAAGACCCGAGCAACATACCATGGCTAACTTTGAAAGCAGCCAATGGGCTTCAGATCCCATATGTGGGCTATGCGGTTTTAGATTTTAACATTGGGGGGGTAGACATTAAACAGAAGGGGGTAGTGATTGTGCGCGACGAATGCATCAACACTGAATGTGGGCTCTTGGGGATGAATGTAATAGCGGATTGTTGGGCAGAAGTCTTCAGGGGGGGACATCCAGGAATTGCAGCCTTTAAATCTGTGTTTTCCCCCCGTTCAGAGAAAGCTTGGGATGCCGCATTTGCTGCCTGTCAGAGGGCCGAGGCCTCAACCAGCCAGATGGAGTTGTGCGGTGTGGCTAGACTTCAGCGACAGCCCCCGGTGCAGCTTCCGCCATCCACAGAAACCATTGTTTGGGCCCAAGTTCCACAAGCCACGGGCCTACCAGACTGCCTTGTCCTGATCGAAGACCTAGAGGACCATGGCCGTGAATGGAGAGTGGCCAGGTCGCTGAGCTGGGTTCGCAACTCAAGGGTTCCGCTACGGGTGTGCAATCCCTACCCATTCCCGGTAGAGCTACCCCAACGATGTCCACTGGCTACAGTCACCCAAGTTGATTCCAGGGATGTACAGGGACGCTCACAGTTGGTGCTGCGCAGCACAGGTCCCCGAACCGTTGAAGTCGACGTACAACACATAGAGCCGGCCCCAGGTGATGAGCACCCAGCACTGGCACTACGCGGAGAGGATTTAGACGACAACCAGCAAGCACAACTGAAGGCCCTCTTACAGAAATGGTCGTACATATTTGCTGCCCACGATGAGGATTTTGGAAGGACGTCTGTCGTCACCCACCAGATACCGACAGGTACAGCGCCCCCAATAAGGGAACGATACCGGCCCGTTCCTCCAAGCCTCTACCCAGAACTGCAGGCCTTACTACAGAGCATGCTGGACAGCGGCGTGGTGAGAGAAAGTTCGAGCCCGTGGGCAGCTCCAGTGGTTTTGGCAAAGAAGAAGGATGGGTCATGGAGGTTCTGCGTGGATTATCGCAAATTGAATGCGGTAACCCACAAAGACTCCTTCCCTCTGCCGCGCATCGAAGAGTCCCTCACGAGCCTGACCCAATCCCAGTGGTACTCCACACTCGACCTGGCGAGTGGATACTGGCAAGTGGACGTTGCCCCCGAGGACCAAGAGAAGACGGCCTTCACCACCCCGTTTGGTCTGTACCAATTCGAGCGTATGCCATTCGCACTTTGTAATGCCCCGGCCACGTTCCAGCGGCTAATGCAACGCTGCCTGGGCGCTCAAGTGTACGACCATCTCCTCATTTACCTGGACGATATAATAGTCTACTCCCCTGATTTTTGCTCCCACCTACAGCACCTCGAACGGGTATTCAGCCGCCTTCATGAACATGGCCTTAAGCTGCAACCCCGCAAGTGCCGGTTGTTCCAGAGGAAAGTGGCCTATTTGGGACACATAGTGAGCGGCCAGGGCGTGGAAACAGACCCTGAAAAGACGGCAGTAGTTCGGGGCTGGGCTACGCCAACAACCGTCAAGCAGGTGAGGTCGTTCCTAGGCTTTACCGGGTACTACAGACGCTTCATCCCAGCCTTCTCCAAGATCGCCGCTCCACTTCACCAGCTCCTACAGGGCCAAGCTAACCGACCTTCTGCCCCAATCCAGTGGACACCTGAGTGCCAGGCCTCTTTTGACCACCTGAAGCAGTCCCTCCTCAGCGCCCCCATACTAGCATATGCAGACTTCAGCCTACCCTTCAAGTTATATACAGACGCCAGCTTGGATGGGTTGGGTGCTGTCCTGTCTCAAGTCCAAGATGGGAAAGAAAGAGTGATCGCCTATGCGAGCCGTAGCCTGCACCCCACCGAGCGCAACGACAAAAATTATAGCTCTTTTAAGCTTGAGCTTTTAGCCCTGAAGTGGGCTATCACAGAGAAATTTAAAGATTTCCTGTGGGGGGCGCAAGTGACCGTTTACACGGACAACAACCCTTTAGTCCACTTGGAGACCGCTCGACTGGGGGCAACAGAACAACGGTGGGTGGCTCAACTGGCCAACTATTCTTATGAGGTGCGCTACAGACCAGGAACAGCCAACCGAAATGCTGACGTTTTGTCAAGACTTCCTGGGGAGGCCATGGACGCCACCACTCCAGCCACCACTTCAGCTACTGCTTGTGCTACTTCCGTAGAGCCCCCACCCAATTCGGAGCCTTGGGTGAAACGACAGGCAGAAGATCCAGACTTGAGGCTCCTCCAGGCCTGGAGGTTAGAAGTAAGACCCCCGCCCACAAGCGACCTTCAAACCGTGTCTCCACAGCTTCGTCGCCTCCTGCAGGAATGGGACCATCTGGAGTTGCAAGACGGAGTCCTAGTGAGGCACGTCACCGAGCCGGACACTGGTGCTCCTGTTAAGCAGATCATCGTCCCTGTGGCCCAGGCTCGACCACTGTGGGAAGACTACCACCAAGCAGCAGGCCATGCCCACGGTGACAAGATGATTTCCTTACTCCGGAGAAGATTCTTTTGGATAGGGATGAGTTCGAACGCCCGGACTTGGTCTGCCGAATGTGCTACTTGTATGGTTGGAAAGTTGGGACAGCAACCAAAAGCCCCTTTGTGTCCTGTTCCATCCAGCTTCCCTTTCGAAACGGTGGCTCTAGACTTTCTATCGCTTGGCCGACCTGCTGACCCATATCAATACATCTTAGTCATCACGGACCTGTTCTCACGCTATGCACTGGCTGTCCCTACCAAGGATCAAACAGCAGCAACGACTGTGAAAGCCCTGTGGACCACCCTCATCCTCCCGTTCGGCTGTCCGGAACGAATTCTAACCGATCGGGGAGGAGCCTTCGAATCGGCCTTAATGCAACAACTATGCACTGTATATGGGTGCAAGAAGGTCCATACAACGCCGTACCACCCGCAGGGAAACGGGGCCTGTGAAAGATTTAACCGCACCCTTCTATCCCTGTTAAGCACGCTACAGGTGCAGCACCAGGCTCAGTGGCCTGTCCACTTGCCAGCCCTACTGCAAGCCTATAACAACTCTACCCACGCTAGCACTGGGATGACTCCGCACTACGTCGTTTTTGGCCGCCACGCCAGACTGCCAGTGGACATGCTATATGAGGTCGCACCACCTCAACAAAGAAACAACTTGGAGGGGTGGGTGAAAGACCATCATCAGGCACTTTGGCAAGCCTACGACACAGTCCGTACCAACCCTCAGTGGCTTCCCTCACCTTTTGTTGTTGTCTCGCAGCCTTACCAAGACCGACCAGTGTTCGCAATACGGCCAGAGGGCAAAGATGGCCCTATTCGAACAATCCATCGCAACAACCTGAGGTCCTGCCCCATCGACCCACCAGCAGCTGACGGCACTCGTACAGGACGGCCACATGGAGAAGGGGTCTGGCAACCGGGACCAGCATGGCCATATATCCCGACAACACAGCACCCACGGGCCATACCCCCCCAGCAAGGAACCCCTGCAACATCAGTGCCAGCCATGGTGCCACCTACCTCTACTGCGGCTCCAGCTCCCCTCCTTGCTCTAGACCCTCTGCCACATGAAGCCCCTGGCCCAGCGCCTCCATCTTTCGGACCTGTGCAGGACTCGGTAGCCCCCTCAAGTGAACTTGTAGATCACGGCCCAACCCCAGAAGCAAACCAGCAAACTACAAGGTACCCACCTCGGCACAATCGGGGACAACCCCCAGCACGATACCGTTCTTAATGGCTGAGATGGACGGTAGTGATCGGGACGACCACTATAATGGAAGGGGGGGGTGTTATAGCAGTGAACGTCCACATAGACTAAGTGTATGATGCCAGTGTTCGGGACGACCACTATTAAAGAGGGGGGGAATTGTAACGGGTGTAAACGAAGCCTCACACATTGACTGAACTCTTGGGGGGCAGTGATGGCTTGTCTGTGTCTGTGCGTGTGTATCTGCAGTACATCCCTCCGCAGGTGTTCCAAATATACGGGCTGATTAACAGCTCACGGGATTGGTGGCGATGGTGCATAAAAGCAAACCGAAGTTTCCTTCCACAGGACGGGTACCTACGGAGACGTGAGGCGAACGAACGCACCGGCCACCAAGACTGCAGCCCGACGCAAGACTCTACTCAACGCTCTCAAACGCCTTACTAAAGGGAAGTGATTCTGCCCTCGCCTCCACTGTGTGTGTGTGTGGGTGAGCGAGAACTCTGATCTGATTACCCTGGTTTTAAGAGTCTGCCTCTTTACCTCTTCACAGTCTCCGGAGACCATCGCTACCGCTGGCCGAATATCAAAGATCGCTCTACGCACGCAATCTCCTGCCTTAAGGAAAGTTATTCAACTAAACTCAACTTAGTGTGAATGGTCCACGGCCTGAACTATACGTGCACTGATTGTACTTCCTTGTTCCTATAGCCCAAGCTGCAGCTCCCGCTGTCAACCTGCGAGTGGGCGTGACCCAAAGGACTCTGTCTATTGCCTCTCGTTCTGGACGTCTGCGCCTGTTGACAAGCCGTGGGTTGGGCCGTGAGTAGGATCGGACTGTGTTGCATTCCTGCTCACGTTGTTGTTGAGCGAGTGACTCTTGTGTTGACTCTCTAGAGCTTAGGTTCCCCAACTGGCTGCCCGCAGGGTTATGTTATTGACTGCTTGTAAGGTCGGGTGCGTTTGATGCTGTGGGTGCTACTACAATCCTGTATTAAGCCAGAGTCATTTGTGATTAACTATATTCACTCTTACATTTGCTGTGGTGTCCTTAGCTTCTCCTGTGTGCTGTGTGTTGCCGTGATACTAAAGTGGTGTGTAATTTGAGTCTTTTGTATCGCTCACAGTGTTTATTATAGGACTTGTGATAATGCCCGAGCGTAGCCCTTGTTGCCACTAGGGGGCGCCAAATAATAGTTAATTAGATTGGTCAGACACTCTGCGTAGTAATTACTGACTGTGGTAGTTTTGTATATTTATCTGCCAAATCACCAATTGACTGTGTGAATGTATTGACTTTGGTACTGGTAATTGTTTGTATTTTGCACATACTGATTCGTAAACGGTTGCGAGTTTATGATCTCTATTTTACTATTTGCAACCCTCTAAGCTATTGTATTTTTGCACACTGTGTGAGGATCGTCTATTGCTTGTATTTTGCACATACTGACTACGGGTTGCCATATGCTTGTATTTTGCACATACTGACCTAACCACTGTTGGATACTTGCACATAGTGATTTGTAATTTATTGCTAACAATTTGCACATACTGAGAACTGCCACTAGGCTTACTGCGTTGACATTGTCCCAGTCTAGTCCCCACCTATTTCTGCAGATTTGCACATAATTATATTGTCACTGTCGGAGTCATGCCAGTTTTGCGAACTTACTAACCTGTGAATTGATCAATTATTTATTCCCTTCTGTGGCCTCTTTTTAATACTGAACTGTGTCATTAATTTGAGCTGTTAATAAAAAGAAACATTTTACTATACAATTGTCGTTGTATTGTTGTGTATCCAAGGGTCAAATAAAAGTTAAACCTGCTACGGTTACAGTAACACTTTATGGGAGCATGAGGGCAATCACGTGGCCTACTGGTTAGGGCTTCAAGCTAGTAACTGGAGGGTTGCCGATTCAATCCTCGGCCGAAGTGCCCTTGAGCAAGGCACCTATAACCCCTCACTGCTCCCTGCACGCTGCTTGGGCAGGCAGCTCACTGCGCTGGGTTAGTGTGTACTTCACCTCACTGTGTATTCACTGCGTGCTGTGTGTGTTCACTAATTCACAAATGGGGATAAAAGTAGTGACTAAATATCCCTCACAAGATCAAAAAAGTATACTTATACTTACTTACTGTAAGGGTAAATTATCATTAAGTTAATTCATGATTTAGGAATTACTGACTTGTCACAGTGTCTTTCAAACACCATAACCCTACACCAAATCTGGAACACCATACTAATTCTCAGTTTTCAAAATACCGTGCACTTTTCTACCTAACACACTAATATTTAACAGGAAGTAACTTGCTTTGATTTTTCAAACACTTTTATTTGCCACTTATTCACATTCAGTCCTCAATGTACAAACATTAATTACTGATCACCATTCGATCATTGCCTTAGTAAAGACCTATGAATAGTGTTACGGCCTAGGGGTAAGGCCACAACAAAAGAGGGAGTCGAGAGGTTGGATCTTTATCTAAAATATGGATTTATTAACCAAAGCAAATCAACTAATAGCAAACGAACAACAAAGAGTGTGAGATGGGTCCAAGTCAGTTGTCAGTAACGCATGGATGTTGAATGTTTGCAATGTGTCTGAGTGTAGTGTTGCATGTCCAAAACCCAAAGCAAGAATGGCCCTCCCAAGGGGAGATGGAGCAGCTTTCTTAACTGCACACCTCAGCTGCAGCCCATCAGCTCGTTAGGACCTTAGCACACCTGAAAACAAGACCAAGACAAAGACAACGAGCAGAAGGCCTAACAGGCCGTCACAATAGATACACTCTATTTGTATACTCATTTAATCTTTTTCTAGAGAATTCTCGGTTGAAATGTTTACAACCAATGCAGATACTTCGAAGTGAAAATGAATTGGACTTTACTATCAAAGTCAACTTTAGCCTATTAAAAAAAATGCCTAATTGCCCCCCACATCCCCAAAACACTCACAGTAATTTTTTTCTTCAGAAATAATTTGGCAAAATCAGCATTTTCTAAAATTCCATGCACTGCATATGTTGGTCATTGTATTTTTCTTCCTCATGTATTGTTGGCTGTAAAATACTGTATACATGTTGTGTGTCATTTTGCTGAAGATTTGAGGCATTTTCCATTTTGTGTGCAGAGTTTGGAAAAAAAGAGTTTTGAAAATGTGTTTAAACAGCTGTAAAAAACTTGAATTCATTAAGAAATCATAAATCATAATGATAACAGTAATTCTTTAGTTGATGTGTTGTTTTGCATGTGGTCATGAATGAGAGACTATGAACTTATGTCAATTCCTGGTGATGCATAAGATATACTGAAAAGTAATGAGGTAATCCATAAACATATTTGTATATAATGTAATGAAATATACATTTTAAGCTTGCAACACATTTAATGTTTTGTGCGGACATATCAATTAAACCCTGTTCATAGTGTGCAGTGCATACACTGTAGTTCATGAGAAGATCGTGGTTATGATCTGTCCTGCATAACTGATAACGATAATGGTCACTTGATTCAGCAGTGTCCCTGGACTGACCACCATGACTGTGATGTATAACAAGGTAGCCTCTTTATTGTACTGCATGTAACATTGCAGTATGTGCGAAAGAACCGCACTCACTAGTTCATTATCTTTTTATTCTTCATTGTAGCACCATGCCTAAAAAACAAATGCGTTTCGGCGTCAAGCTGTCCTCAGTGTGTGAAAAATGCCCAAAACTGACTTGTTTAACGAGGTAACAGGTGATCATGATCTCATGATTGGCTGCACTCTCGCCCGAAAAAGCAAGGGGATATCTTGGAGTTTGAGCGTGCCTCTCTTTGCAAACATTACAGTATGTAACATGATTATGACATGTTTGCGTCAGTCGACTCTGCCAGCTGACCTTATCTCTGACCGTCCGCAGGTTTTAGGAAAGGAAGACTTTCACAGTCAAACTAATGTTTTATTTGGATTAGAATCACATAACACGGTTGGAAGATGATTCCAGACAAAACTAAATGCAGCAGGATCTGTTACATTTGAATATGGATATCCGATGAATTCTATGGTTTTTTTTATATTTCAAGGCCCTAAATAAGAGCAATACAAAAAGTGTGTGTGTGTGTGTGTGTGTGTGTGTGTGTGTGTGTGTGTGTGTGTGTGTGTGTGTGTGTGTGTGTGTGTGTGTGTGTGTGTGTGTGTGTGTGAGTGTGTGTGTGAGTGTGAGTGTGTGTGTGTGTGTGTGTGTGTGTGTGTGTCTGTGAAAATACAGTACATAACAACTCTAATGATTGCATCATGTTTTGAGTTGACGCTCGTGCTGAGAACATCTCGGTGGCCTTCGTTATGGCGCTAGTCTGTTGATTGCTCTTCACACATACAAGTGCATTTGGCTGACAGTTGCATCAGCTATGGATGCAGCCATGTTCATCATCAAATGTGTTTGTGTATTCCTAAGTGAGAAAACAAATCTCTTTTGGCCTTTCTTAAATTATCATTAAGGGTGTCAGAAAGGTACTGATCCCGGCAGACCTACAGTACTCTATTCCCCTGCTGATGATTAGTCTAGATAGAGATAGAGGGTCACGGAGGTCATGTTAGCCCTGCGAAGAAAGGGACCACGGCCATATGCATGCACATCTACCCACAGGCCCTTTTTAATGTGCTTCATTGATATTGTATAAATCTGCTATAGTTAAAGGAACACGCCACCATTTTATGAAATTGAGTTATTCATCGTCTCCCCTAGGAGTAAGATAAGTGAGCAAAAGAGTTTTTGTCTCCGTGCATGCATTGTTTTAGTCCAGCAGTGCCCTCGCTAGCTTAGCTTAGCATAGTGAAAGAAATCTCTCATTGTCGAACAGTATGTCGTGAGTAAACGTGAACAAAAAACGGTTACTTTACTTTAAGGAATCTACATAAGAGTGACATGACTGTCATGAACATGTCATAAACATTATAAACAACTCATAAATATTTAAGACATAACACTTCTGTCATTAAGTGTCATTCGTTTTTTTTTTAAAGTTAGTGTTAGGGTTCATGTGTCATGACATGACAGTGTTCATGCAAACCATGGAGAGGTGCTACTCAGACACAAGTCGGGGTCTGATCAGCATATCATATCAAAGCATGATTGCCCGATTGGAATCACTATTTGAACACAATAATGCGTTTCACTCAAAACTAGACTGTTTCATGTAATTGTAATGCCATATGGCTTGATAAATTGGACAGCCCTGACTTTTCCTCTTTTTTTTTTCTTTTTTTTTTACCATGTATAGGCCATTTATCTGGCCATGAAAACAAGAGGATGAAATTTGACCCATGGATTCTTTCCTGGGGTTGCGGGTAATTAGCTTTTACAGAAGTTTGACATGTCTCACACCTGTAATTGGGGGTGATCTCTGCTGCCTCAGCAGAAAAGGCCTCAACATGGCTGTGGTTAAAGAGGGGCATGCGAACCATGGAGACGTGCTACTCAGACACACGGCGGGGTCTGATCAGCCTGGATGGGTTGCCCGAGTGAGGGTGTTGTGATATTTATGAGTATAGCGGTTTCTTGCATGCTATAAATGATCAAGAATTATGTTGCTTTATTGCTGGGGAACCATATGAACTCGCGCCTTAAACACATACTAACGTGATGATGTAAGCAGTTTGTACAAGCTTATAGTAAACATTAAAGGTGACCTATGCAAGTTTTTTTATGCAAGTTAAAGGGATAATCCGGAGTGAAATGCACTTTAGATAAATTTTTCGGACTATTGGGAGTACATACGTTGAGTTGACACCAAAATCATGTCATTCGGATGTATTTTGAGAATGTTCGAGTTCACCATTTTTAGCCAAAACTCGTTAGCCTGGAAGTGACCGGGGTACAAAACGCTATTTTTATACCTCTTCTACTGTTCCAACCAACACTACACTTACGTGGTAGTGAGTAGAGGGTCCCTAAAGCCAAACCGAAGTATCCCCACGTCTTTATGTGGTCGGATAGAGAGTCCAGAATGAATTTAATCGAGTCCGTACCTTTCCGGAAATGTTATTAAAATGTTGTTAACGCGTTGCTAGCTGCAGCAGTGACATTTCCGGAAAGGTACTGACTCGATTAAATTCATTCTGGACTCTCTATCCGACCACATAAAGACGTGGGGATACTTCGGTTTGGCTTTAGGGACCCTCTACTCACTACCACGTAAGTGTAGTGTTGGTTGGAACAGTAGAAGAGGTATGAAAATAGCGTTTTGTAGCGGCGAAAGGACTTGCCCCGGTCACTTCCAGGCTAACGAGTTTTGGCTAAAAACGGTGAACTCAAACTTTCTCAAAATACATCCGAATCACATGATTTTGGTGTCAACTCAACGTATGTACTCCCAATAGTCCGAAAAATTGATCTAAAGTGCATTTCACTAACCCTTTAACTTGCCTTAACTAATCAGCTTTGGAGTCATTGGAATGGTTATTTGACGTATTTCGGGTTGAATGGCGGCTGTCTCGGTTCTCTCTAGTGCCTCTGAGTGGAAAAACCACGCATGCAAGTTTGTGCCACCGATTGAGGAGTGTTGTAAAATAAACACGCTAAAGCTGAAGGGGAAGCTCTGCAGAGAAATCTGCTAGCGTAAAATGATACGCAGGTTTGGCAAAATCGCCTTCAGTTTCCCTTCAACACAGATTCAGGCTACTGGCGTGATCTGAATATTACAGGAGTATGATGTGTTTTGTCTTAGAAAATGTTTAGTTTGCACACAGCTCTCTTCTGAAATATCACAAAGGCAAGTAGTAAAGGGCCCACTATGCTTACACTACTCTTACACATTAACTATGTTTTACACTGTGTCACAGTGCTGATCTAAATTAAATATTGTAAAATATTGTAATCCCATCTAAAATAAAATATCTTCGTTAAGGAGGGTGTTACAATTAGAAGGGATAATATCACTGAAAAGCATGATCCAGGTAAAGAAATTGGCTTTTGAGCTTGTCAGGCTATCTGTTGATTCGGCCTAGTTGACTGATTATGAAAAGGAATAGAAATGGCAGCTTGTTATGGTCATAAAAACATGGAAAACATTTGTCCTCCTTATCATCATCATCAACCACATCATCATCATCATCCTCCTCAGATTTAATGTACACTCTACACTTCAAGATGAAGCCTTGAAAGGATAGATGCTGTGCCACAGTTTTGCAAAAGCATTCAAATGCAACCATTTTGTGCATGCTCAATACCCAATGCACTGGTGGGAACATATCTAAAAGCATATCATAAGATCCAACTTAGCTTTGGATTCTACTGGCCTCTGAGGATCACCCTCTTAAAGAAAACCCATGACAAAAACTTTTGGCAACATTGTTAGCTGCGAAATTATTTTAGTGTTCTTGCAAAGGCTCATGTAAACACAACGAAATGGGGACACTAAGGCATCCCATATGTTGATTTGCCTCATTGATCTTGTAGGATTTTTTATTGGAGAAATTGTGGCAAAATCTATCAGTTTTTTTTTTTTTTCAATTTCTCGTGTTGTGGTTTAGTAACAAACCCTCTTTTCCTTTGTGTCATATTATACATATGCTTACTTTAAGCGATTCAATTGCATAGCTCGATTGGAATCACTATTTGAACACATTAATGTGTTCCATTCAAAACTAGACTCTCTCATGCAATTATAATGCAATATGGCTTGATCAATTGGACAGCTCTGACTTTTCCCTTTTTTGACCGTATGTGGCCATTGATCTGACCATGAAAACAAAAAGATGAAACTTGACCCACGAATGCTTGCCTGGGGTTGCTGGTAATTGGCGTTTACAGAAGTGTGACATGTTTCACACCTTTAATTGGGGTGAGCTCTGCTGGTACCTGTGACACCCCCAAGGTAATTATAGGTGTCGGCAAACAAACCTTCACTCTGCATGATGTAAGGTGTTTGTCATATCAACTGTGTTTGTCAACAATATGACTCCCCTCGGTGACTATGATGACAGTTTACCTGGTGTGAAGGTTAAATTAGTAACGTAACTTGTATCGATGTGTGAGTCAACAGTGCTTTGTTTTTGTGTGCATGTTGTGTGAATGTGTGATGCGTTTTTTTTGTTGTTGTTTTTTTTACTGTTCACAGCCTTATTGTTTCACCAGAGCCATATTGTTTCATGTTTTACTCATTTGTAATATGTGTATTTATATGTACAAATGCATCTGCAAATATACCTTTAATGGTTTCCTTCAACATCTTTGGTGGGTTGGAGACCATTATGGAAATCCTGACTGGATTTTCTCTGCATTTTTACAGAATCCCCATTTGCTTTCAATGCTCCCCTTTAGGCAATATTTCCCATTTGATCATAAGCCAATGGTACAATGAGCTACTGGTTGGTCCACACTGCTACATACTACTACGTTTGGCCATGTAGGCCTAACAATTACAGTACCAAGTTGGTTAATCGAGTTCAAGAAAATCCTCTCCTGGTTCAGCATCACCTGAAGGCCCTCAGCGGCATAAGCTACCTGTAGATGTTCTGGAGTGGATGTCACAGGCCGGGCATTATGTCACACACACTTTGCGCTGGCAACCAATAGATCTGCCTTTTCTTTATTTACCTGGTTTAGGCTTTATCCAGGTATTTACCTGGTTTAATTTCTAAATCACCATGTTTCTGTTAGATTTCTTCCCAAAACCTTTCTATACTTTCTAATACTATTTAGCATTATTGGCTAAAATTATTGCTTTGTAAAAAAAGAGAAACTCAGGTCTGTCCAATTCATCAGACCATATTACGTTAAAACAGTCTAGGTTTGAATGAAACACAACCTTATTGTGTTCAATTAGTCAGTCCAATTGAGTAATCCATTTTCCTAATTTAGTCATGTAAAGTAAGCGTGTGCACTTTGGGAAAAAGGGAAATAGGGCTTGTACTAAACCATAAAACATGAAATAAAACAGTTTTCCGTTCAAACACTATGTTATCACGTTGAACTGGCTTTGCCACAGCAATGAATTTATCAAACAATGTGAAGCACCTACGCAGTGAACCAGTAAGGCACATGAACACATAGGATGCCATGGTGTCATCATTTCATTTGACCCTTTGTAAGAACACTGAGATAATCATGTAGCTAACAGTGTTGGCAAAAGTTTTCACATGAGTGAAAACTTTTGTAGCGGAGTTATAGCTTATGTTATTCTTTGAGATGAACCATGGGTTGTTCCCACCACGAGCGCAATAGGTATTGAGCATGCATGCACAAAGTATCAGTTGTTCCTTGACACATGTTTTCAACTGCAATGAATGCTTCTTACTGTTATACTGTGGCACAACATATTCAAAGCTGTCCTTTAACATCAATGTTACAATACTAGATACATCTATGAACGAAGTAGCTATGTACACAAATTATTTCAAATGAGCGCATGATTTCAGAAAAATAGGCTGATGATATAATAAGTGCATGTATTAGTTGGACTTTACTTTTGACAAAAACACCTCCCGGGCTCTGTGATTTTGTGCGTAATTTTGGCTACCCTACTATTAGCCTATGTATTCTACCATGATTTGTGGTTGTTTGAGGACCCTCTGAGTGCTTTTCTAGTTGATATATATATATATTTGTTTTTTAAATCAGTAGGCGCAGAGAGCCTCACTGTTTGGCAAGTGCTATTCCTGAGTGCAAATGGACACTGTTCATCAGAAAATCAGCATATGACGAGTTCTTTTTAAAATGCTATATCCACCATTTAAATGAAATTTCATAAATCATTTTTTTTTTTATGTTGTTTTCCAAGTAATTCCAGCGGACTGTAATTGGGTTATGTTTAGTTGATTTATCTCTACTGAATCAAAACAAAACAACTGCACTTTTATTGATACCTGAAATGCACAATTCAATAACATGACTTATTAATGTTTTCAAAAAATGGATTTATAGCATTATGGAATTGTATTTTCTCTGTCTGGACAGCAGATGGAGCCAAACAAAAAAACTGTACTTTTATTGATACCTGAAATACACAATTCAATAACATGACTTATTAATGTTTTCAAAAAATGGATTAATAGCATTATGGAAAATAGCTTTTCATATGTTCATGGTTCTGAGGTAGATTGATGAGCAATTGTATTTTCCCTGTCTGGACAGCAGATGGAGCCAACGTGCCTCTTGTTGCTTGCTATTCTTTGCCAATGAATTGTTTTATAAACCATGCGTTGTGAGTTGTATAAACCATGTATTATTGATGCTTTCTCTGCTTCTGTAAGGCAGACACTATCCGTGATGAGTGTTTGACTATTTCCAAACAACGTGGAATCAATTTTTGAAAGTCATGTTATTTAATTGTGTATTTCAGGTAATATCAATAAAAATGCAGTTGTTTTGTTTTGATTGAGTGAAGGTAAATTAACTTACAATAACTCAATTACAGTTTTACTGAAATTACTTGGAAAACAACATTTTAAATAATGATTTATGAAAATGTATTAAATTATTTAGATATGGTGTTTTGGAAAATAACTCTTCATATGTTTTAATGTTTAAGTTTAAGTGAAAAAATTATGTTTCTTCAAATTCACCCTTTACTGGCGTTTTATGCTGGAGACAGAAAGATACACAGTAAGTTATTGTATAAAAGCAAGTTTATAAATTACAGTATTCAATACATTCATACAAAGTGTGATACATACAAAGTGTGATCAAATCTGATTTGAACATAAACATTTATGGCCAAGCCTTTGAAAAATAAAGTTGAAACTGGTGCACTACGCTTTAGCTCTAAGACACACATTCTCTACGCTAGCATTTACTGCTACATCTAATCTAAATACCGAGGATCTAACCTATCTGTAGTCTGGTCAGTCTGTCCCTGTTCTCCACTGAGGCATTTAGGCTATTGTTCTTACTTTTACAGAGTAAGTTGTGCATGAGTCTTGACATTGCTCCACTGATGAAACAACAAAAAGCCTTGATACCACTAGTCAGAAGAGGACGATGGGAAGACTAGAGGCAGACTATATCGTTATGTATACACATACATGCTGTATATTTACAAAAAAAAAAAAAAAAAAAAAAGATTTAAGCAAAAGAAAGTTAACTAAGGAAAAGAAAAACTGAGAGTGTGAACAGGTACACCTTATACTGTAGCTGTGTGAATCTATCCTAGCCCATCATGCAGTCTGTTTCTATCCGAGTTTAGAGGCCTGAGGCCGGATATCCACAAGGCTCTTTGGGCTCCAGTGTGAATGCCTGACCTGGTCAAATAAATAAGAACAACTACACTGTGCTACTTTGGAACAATTGCATGATACTTAACATTGTATGAAATAAAGGTTGAAAGTCTTGCCTTATAGTGTATAGTGAGGTTTGTTAATTGTTCACACTAATATACCATACTGTACATATACTTATAAAGTATACCTTTCATGCATGTTGTGAGTGAACAGAAAGCATATTACTTCTATTTGGTTTCATTTAAATGCAAGTTACAATGAAGACAGTTGTTCCAAAATATCACAACATAAGAATATTTATTGTTTGAACCAGGCTATGCTTGCCCGTGAAGACCAGGCAAGCGTGATATAGTGTGATAGAGGACGGCTGCTGGACTAAAGACCAGCTCACCTCTGCCTCACTCTCTCCTGAGTTATTATCCATCGTACATTCTCAGTAAAAGCACAGGTGACAACCCTAAAGTAAACCCATCAGAGCTTCTCCGCCTCTCTCCACGGGAAAGCTCCTAAAAGTTGCGTCCAGAGCCATCAGGCCAAGAACCTTTCCTGAGAGTGTAAAAAAAGCTTATTGCAAAGGAACGAATAAATCCATGATTGCCCTGATATATTTGTGGTTGTGTACATGTATGGGAGTTGGTGTTGACAGTTTAATGTGTACAATTAATTATCCGCTACTGGTGCTATCACCAATCACTGCCATACAGGGACCACGGCCATATGCATGCACATCTACCCACAGGCCCTTTTTAATGTGCTTCATTGATATTGTATAAATCTGCTATAGTTAAAGGAACACGCCACCATTTTATGAAATTGAGTTATTCATCGTCTCCCCTAGGAGTAAGATAAGTGAGCAAAAGAGTTTTTGTCTCCGTGCATGCATTGTTTTAGTCCAGCAGTGCCCTCGCTAGCTTAGCTTAGCATAGTGAAAGAAATCTCTCATTGTCGAACAGTATGTCGTGAGTAAACGTGAACAAAAAACGGTTACTTTACTTTAAGGAATCTACATAAGAGTGACATGACTGTCATGAACATGTCATAAACATTATAAACAACTCATAAATATTTAAGACATAACACTTCTGTCATTAAGTGTCATTCGTTTTTTTTTAAAGTTAGTGTTAGGGTTCATGTGTCATGACATGACAGTGTTCATGCAAACCATGGAGAGGTGCTACTCAGACACAAGTCGGGGTCTGATCAGCATATCATATCAAAGCATGATTGCCCGATTGGAATCACTATTTGAACACAATAATGCGTTTCACTCAAAACTAGACTTTTTCATGTAATTGTAATGCCATATGGCTTGATAAATTGGACAGCCCTGACTTTTCCTCTTTTTTTTTCTTTTTTTTTTACCATGTATAGGCCATTTATCTGGCCATGAAAACAAGAGGATGAAATTTGACCCATGAATTCTTTCCTGGGGTTGCGGGTAATTAGCTTTTACAGAAGTTTGACATGTCTCACACCTGTAATTGGGGGTGATCTCTGCTGCCTCAGCAGAAAAGGCCTCAACATGGCTGTGGTTAAAGAGGGGCATGCGAACCATGGAGACGTGCTACTCAGACACACGTCGGGGTCTGATCAGCCTGGATGGGTTGCCCGAGTGAGGGTGTTGTGATATTTATGAGTATAGCGGTTTCTTGCATGCTATAAATGATCAAGCATTATGTTGCTTTATTGCTGGGGAACCATATGAACTCGCGCCTTAAACACATACTAACGTGATGATGTAAGCAGTTTGTACAAGCTTATAGTAAACATTAAAGGTGACCTATGCAAGTTTTTTTTATGCAAGTTAAAGGGATAATCCGGAGTGAAATGCACTTTAGATCAATTTTTCGGACTATTGGGAGTACATACGTTGAGTTGACACCAAAATCATGTCATTCGGATGTATTTTGAGAATGTTCGAGTTCACCATTTTTAGCCAAAACTCGTTAGCCTGGAAGTGACCGGGGTACAAAACGCTATTTTTATACCTCTTCTACTGTTCCAACCAACACTACACTTACGTGGTAGTGAGTAGAGGGTCCCTAAAGCCAAACCGAAGTATCCCCACGTCTTTATGTGGTCGGATAGAGAGTCCAGAATGAATTTAATCGAGTCCGTACCTTTCCGGAAATGTTATTAAAATGTTGTTAACGCGTTGCTAGCTGCAGCAGTGACATTTCCGGAAAGGTACTGACTCGATTAAATTCATTCTGGACTCTCTATCCGACCACATAAAGACATGGGGATACTTCGGTTTGGCTTTAGGGACCCTCTACTCACTACCACGTAAGTGTAGTGTTGGTTGGAACAGTAGAAGAGGTATGAAAATAGCGTTTTGTAGCGGCGAAAGGACTTGCCCCGGTCACTTCCAGGCTAACGAGTTTTGGCTAAAAACGGTGAACTCAAACTTTCTCAAAATACATCCGAATCACATGATTTTGGTGTCAACTCAACGTATGTACTCCCAATAGTCCGAAAAATTGATCTAAAGTGCATTTCACTAACCCTTTAACTTGCCTTAACTAATCAGCTTTGGAGTCATTGGAATGGTTATTTGACGTATTTCGGGTTGAATGGCGGCTGTCTCGGTTCTCTCTAGTGCCTCTGAGTGGAAAAACCACGCATGCAAGTTTGTGCCACCGATTGAGGAGTGTTGTAAAATAAACACGCTAAAGCTGAAGGGGAAGCTCTGCAGAGAAATCTGCTAGCGTAAAATGATACGCAGGTTTGGCAAAATCGCCTTCAGTTTCCCTTCAACACAGATTCAGGCTACTGGCGTGATCTGAATATTACAGGAGTATGATGTGTTTTGTCTTAGAAAATGTTTAGTTTGCACACAGCTCTCTTCTGAAATATCACAAAGGCAAGTAGTAAAGGGCCCACTATGCTTACACTACTCTTACACATTAACTATGTTTTACACTGTGTCACAGTGCTGATCTAAATTAAATATTGTAAAATATTGTAATCCCATCTAAAATAAAATATCTTCGTTAAGGAGGGTGTTACAATTAGAAGGGATAATATCACTGAAAAGCATGATCCAGGTAAAGAAATTGGCTTTTGAGCTTGTCAGGCTATCTGTTGATTCGGCCTAGTTGACTGATTATGAAAAGGAATAGAAATGGCAGCTTGTTATGGTCATAAAAACATGGAAAACATTTGTCCTCCTTATCATCATCATCAACCACATCATCATCATCATCCTCCTCAGATTTAATGTACACTCTACACTTCAAGATGAAGCCTTGAAAGGATAGATGCTGTGCCACAGTTTTGCAAAAGCATTCAAATGCAACCATTTTGTGCATGCTCAATACCCAATGCACTGGTGGGAACATATCTAAAAGCATATCATAAGATCCAACTTAGCTTTGGATTCTACTGGCCTCTGAGGATCACCCTCTTAAAGAAAACCCATGACAAAAACTTTTGGCAACATTGTTAGCTGCGAAATTATTTTAGTGTTCTTGCAAAGGCTCATGTAAACACAACGAAATGGGGACACTAAGGCATCCCATATGTTGATTTGCCTCATTGATCTTGTAGGATTTTTCATTGGAGAAATTGTGGCAAAATCTATCAGTTTTGTTTTTTTTTTCAATTTCTCGTGTTGTGGTTTAGTAACAAACCCTCTTTTCCTTTGTGTCATATTATACATATGCTTACTTTAAGCGATTCAATTGCATAGCTCGATTGGAATCACTATTTGAACACATTAATGTGTTCCATTCAAAACTAGACTCTCTCATGCAATTATAATGCAATATGGCTTGATTAATTGGACAGCTCTGACTTTTCCCTTTTTTGACCGTATGTGGCCATTGATCTGACCATGAAAACAAAAAGATGAAACTTGACCCACGAATGCTTGCCTGGGGTTGCTGGTAATTGGCGTTTACAGAAGTGTGACATGTTTCACACCTTTAATTGGGGAGAGCTCTGCTGGTACCTGTGACACCCCCAAGGTAATTATAGGTGTCGGCAAACAAACCTTCACTCTGCATGATGTAAGGTGTTTGTCATATCAACTGTGTTTGTCAACAATATGACTCCCCTCGGTGACTATGATGACAGTTTACCTGGTGTGAAGGTTAAATTAGTAACGTAACTTGTATCGATGTGTGAGTCAACAGTGCTTTGTTTTTGTGTGCATGTTGTGTGAATGTGTGATGCGTTTTTTGTTGTTGTTTTTTTTACTGTTCACAGCCTTATTGTTTCACCAGAGCCATATTGTTTCATGTTTTACTCATTTGTAATATGTGTATTTATATGTACAAATGCATCTGCAAATATACCTTTAATGGTTTCCTTCAACATCTTTGGTGGGTTGGAGACCATTATGGAAATCCTGACTGGATTTTCTCTGCATTTTTACAGAATCCCCATTTGCTTTCAATGCTCCCCTTTAGGCAATATTTCCCATTTGATCATAAGCCAATGGTACAATGAGCTACTGGCTGGTCCACACTGCTACATACTACTACGTTTGGCCATGTAGGCCTAACAATTACAGTACCAAGTTGGTTAATCGAGTTCAAGAAAATCCTCTCCTGGTTCAGCATCACCTGAAGGCCCTCAGCGGCATAAGCTACCTGTAGATGTTCTGGAGTGGATGTCACAGGCCGGGCATTATGTCACACACACTTTGCGCTGGCAACCAATAGATCTGCCTTTTCTTTATTTACCTGGTTTAGGCTTTATCCAGGTATTTACCTGGTTTAATTTCTAAATCACCATGTTTCTGTTAGATTTCTTCCCAAAACCTTTCTATACTTTCTAATACTATTTAGCATTATTGGCTAAAATTATTGCTTTGTAAAAAAAGAGAAACTCAGGTCTGTCCAATTCATCAGACCATATTACGTTAAAACAGTCTAGGTTTGAATGAAACACAACCTTATTGTGTTCAATTAGTCAGTCCAATTGAGTAATCCATTTTCCTAATTTAGTCATGTAAAGTAAGCGTGTGCACTTTGGGAAAAAGGGAAATAGGGCTTGTACTAAACCATAAAACATGAAATAAAACAGTTTTCCGTTCAAACACTATGTTATCACGTTGAACTGGCTTTGCCACAGCAATGAATTTATCAAACAATGTGAAGCACCTACGCAGTGAACCAGTAAGGCACATGAACACATAGGATGCCATGGTGTCATCATTTCATTTGACCCTTTGTAAGAACACTGAGATAATCATGTAGCTAACAGTGTTGGCAAAAGTTTTCACATGAGTGAAAACTTTTGTAGCGGAGTTATAGCTTATGTTATTCTTTGAGATGAACCATGGGTTGTTCCCACCACGAGCGCAATAGGTATTGAGCATGCATGCACAAAGTATCAGTTGTTCCTTGACACATGTTTTCAACTGCAATGAATGCTTCTTACTGTTATACTGTGGCACAACATATTCAAAGCTGTCCTTTAACATCAATGTTACAATACTAGATACATCTATGAACGAAGTAGCTATGTACACAAATTATTTCAAATGAGCGCATGATTTCAGAAAAATAGGCTGATGATATAATAAGTGCATGTATTAGTTGGACTTTACTTTTGACAAAAACACCTCCCGGGCTCTGTGATTTTGTGCGTAATTTTGGCTACCCTACTATTAGCCTATGTATTCTACCATGATTTGTGGTTGTTTGAGCACCCTCTGAGTGCTTTTCTAGTTGATATATATATATATTTGTTTTTTAAATCAGTAGGCGCAGAGAGCCTCACTGTTTGGCAAGTGCTATTCCTGAGTGCAAATGGACACTGTTCATCAGAAAATCAGCATATGACGAGTTCTTTTTAAAATGCTATATCCACCATTTAAATGAAATTTCATAAATCAATTTTTTTTTATGTTGTTTTCCAAGTAATTCCAGCGGACTGTAATTGGGTTATGTTTAGTTGATTTATCTCTACTGAATCAAAACAAAACAACTGCACTGTTATTGATACCTGAAATGCACAATTCAATAACATGACTTATTAATGTTTTCAAAAAATGGATTTATAGCATTATGGAATTGTATTTTCTCTGTCTGGACAGCAGATGGAGCCAAACAAAAAAACTGTACTTTTATTGATACCTGAAATACACAATTCAATAACATGACTTATTAATGTTTTAAAAAAATGGATTAATAGCATTATGGAAAATAGCTTTTCATATGTTCATGGTTCTGAGGTAGATTGATGAGCAATTGTATTTTCCCTGTCTGGACAGCAGATGGAGCCAACGTGCCTCTTGTTGCTTGCTATTCTTTGCCAATGAATTGTTTTATAAACCATGCGTTGTGAGTTGTATAAACCATGTATTATTGATGCTTTCTCTGCTTCTGTAAGGCAGACACTATCCGTGATGAGTGTTTGACTATTTCCAAACAACGTGGAATCAATTTTTGAAAGTCATGTTATTTAATTGTGTATTTCAGGTAATATCAATAAAAATGCAGTTGTTTTGTTTTGATTGAGTGAAGGTAAATTAACTTACAATAACCCAATTACAGTTTTACTGAAATTACTTGGAAAACAACATTTTAAATAATGATTTATGAAAATGTATTAAATTATTTAGATATGGTGTTTTGGAAAATAACTCTTCATATGTTTTAATGTTTAAGTTTAAGTGAAAAAATTATGTTTCTTCAAATTCACCCTTTACTGGCGTTTTATGCTGGAGACAGAAAGATACACAGTAAGTTATTGTATAAAAGCAAGTTTATAAATGACAGTATTCAATACATTCATACAAAGTGTGATACATACAAAGTGTGATCAAATCTGATTTGAACATAAACATTTATGGCCAAGCCTTTGAAAAATAAAGTTGAAACTGGTGCACTACGCTTTAGCTCTAAGACACACATTCTCTACGCTAGCATTTACTGCTACATCTAATCTAAATACCGAGGATCTAACCTATCTGTAGTCTGGTCAGTCTGTCCCTGTTCTCCACTGAGGCATTTAGGCTATTGTTCTTACTTTTACAGAGTAAGTTGTGCATGAGTCTTGACATTGCTCCACTGATGAAACAACAAAAAGCCTTGATACCACTAGTCAGAAGAGGACGATGGGAAGACTAGAGGCAGACTATATCGTTATGTATACACATACATGCTGTATATTTACAAAAAAAAAAAAAAAAAAAAAAAGATTTAAGCAAAAGAAACTAAGGAAAAGAAAAACTGAGAGTGTGAACAGGTACACCTTATACTGTAGCTGTGTGAATCTATCCTAGCCCATCATGCAGTCTGTTTCTATCCGAGTTTAGAGGCCTGAGGCCGGATATCCACAAGGCTCTTTGGGCTCCAGTGTGAATGCCTGACCTGGTCAAATAAATAAGAACAACTACACTGTGCTACTTTGGAACAATTGCATGATACTTAACATTGTATGAAATAAATGTTGAAAGTCTTGCCTTATAGTGTATAGTGAGGTTTGTTAATTGTTCACACTAATATACCATACTGTACATATACTTATAAAGTATACCTTTCATGCATGTTGTGAGTGAACAGAAAGCATATTACTTCTATTTGGTTTCATTTAAATGCAAGTTACAATGAAGACAGTTGTTCCAAAATATCACAACATAAGAATATTTATTGTTTGAACCAGGCTATGCTTGCCCGTGAAGACCAGGCAAGCGTGATATAGTGTGATAGAGGACGGCTGCTGGACTAAAGACCAGCTCACCTCTGCCTCACTCTCTCCTGAGTTATTCATCGTACATTCTCAGTAAAAGCACAGGTGACAACCCTAAATTAAACCCATCAGAGCTTCTCCGCCTCTCTCCACGGGAAAGCTCCTAAAAGTTGCGTCCAGAGCCATCAGGCCAAGAACCTTTCCTGAGAGTGTAAAAAAAGCTTATTGCAAAGGAACGAATAAATCCATGATTGCCCTGATATATTTGTGGTTGTGTACATGTATGGGAGTTGGTGTTGACAGTTTAATGTGTACAATTAATTATCCGCTACTGGTGCTATCACCAATCACTGCCATACATTTGACTGATGTAATAGCATTCTGTATTTTGGAATGTTTTCACACAGAATGTTCCTGTTGATGTTCATAGATCCTCTGCTTACTGTTATAGTAACTAAGGTGTGGGGTAAACAAAAAACGAAATGCAAATCACTGTAAGACCTCTTTAGAATATGTCATTGATAACACACACTAGGTGCATTTTCTGAAGCATGTTCACCCAGCCAAGAAACTTTGGTTTAGCAAACAAATGGCACTAAAGCAATGACAATATGAACAGTGCTTATGGGTGCTATAGTGTGTGTGTGTGTGTGTGTGTGTGTGTGTGTGTGTGTGTGTGTGTGTGTGTGTGTGTGTGTTTGTGCGTGCATGTTCACTAAGGATGAAGTAATGTTGATATAATGAAAAATAAATGTAATTAAAAAAAATGGTACTTTTGGTTCGAATCATGCCAGCGCATGATTATACAATTTGAATCTAAAAATGAAAAGCCTTGCTTAATACACGCCTGTCAAAGCACTCAGGACTTCCATTGCGTCCGTCAGGAACTGCTCCAAATCCACTTGATGACTTTCATGCCTAACTCACAATCACAAAGTGTGTGATATCTGCCCTTGACCCTAAGCCTCGGTCTTATTTTTGGAATGATCTCCGTGGGCCAGACTCTCCTCGTTCTCCTCCTCCTCCTCAGGTACCTGTCGAGAAATCACCCTTTTAGTTATTTATGTATTTATTTTTTAGAACAATTTTAAACAACAATTTTAGAAATAAATGTTGTCATTTGATATGTTGTACCAGAGTTAGCCTGAGTTAGCCTTTTTTAGGCTAATTTACAACTGCAGTCCTCAATCACTGGCCTGATTACAGGGCTGTGTAGTCGCTGTGTAGGTAGTCAAACATCTGCCAACACTGACATGTCAAATAATATACATATAGCTGTGATTAGCTGTGACTGCTGTATCCCCAGCTCATTGCCTCACACCTGGTGGTGTGTGTTGCGAATGCTTGGGCACAAAATGCCTGCATCAACCAGGTGGGGGCTAACACAGTTCGATATACAGTAGATAAATCTAATGAGTCGTGTTGTTATTGTTGATTGATTGACTTGTGGTTTGAAAAATATAAATAAATTACCTTGTACTTGCAGAACAGAAGTCACTAACTTTTCATTAGTGTTACAGTATGAGATTGATATCCTACATTCATTGTCCGCACTCATGGCAATACACCTACCTCCCAGTAGATGGAGTCATCAAAGCAGTTCTGGTCTGGAGGCTGACTCCAGATAGGAATCCTCATGATAAGGCCTGTTATGAGGGGATAAAGATTTTTAATTAAGTATCTTGTTGATTCTACAACACATGTGTCTCTAGTTTTTCAGTCATATTGAATCCGTCAAGAATATCATATGTTCATACATGTTGTCGTACATGTATGTTATACAAAAGCTTCTTGACAATAATCACCAACATCAGACACTTGCTTGCACCTGTAACCTGTGTTATGTTGACCAACTGCATGGCACAGCACAGCACAACACAACACAGCACAGCTCAGCACAGCGCTGAGCAGCCTCCAGTAACACCCACAACAATAACAATCACACTTTTTCACAGTGATGAAGAGGCTTTGAGCTGGTGTAATGGTAACTTGAGAAATGAGGTTGTAATTTTGATTGACAGGCCCAGCATTATGCAATTAGGACTACAGTATATAAAACATATGATGTGATTGAGTGCGAGGGGATCTCCCACCCACCTGTGATGGCTCCACCGACCAGGGCGAATCCCAGAGAAGAGGCCAGGCCTGCCGCCTGCTTGGTGGGATCCCCACTGATGACAGAAAAACAAACAGATTGAATTAGAATAAATGCATTTAAATACTAGAAAAGCACTCAGAGAGCGCAAGCCTCTGTCAAGCAAAAACATAACAACCGCCTCCTGGATCAAGACGGTGATACGGATCACTCCCAAAATGTAATGGCGTCTTCCTTGGGTCATTTCAGACCATCCCTGATTTCATCGAAATCCATCCATAACTTTTCGAGTTATCTTGCGAACAGACAAACAAACATACTGTACATACAAACAAACCCAGACGAAAACATAACCTCCTTGGCGGAGGTAACAATGCATTCAAATATTAGATCATGCTTCCAATTACATGCAGTCAGAGCTTTTGCCTTCTGGGAGGCGCTTTAGGGTGCATTGCCACAGAAGGAACAGATACAAGAACTCCTTTGTGCCACACTCCATCACACTCCTAAACCAGAGGAGATAATCTGAACACTTAAAACATTTTAAATGGATTACAGACTACCCTTTATAATGAATGTTTACTGTATGTTGATATGTTGTGTGTCTGTGTCTTGTCATCTGGTAGATTATGTAAACCAAAATTTCCGTTTTACGGACAAATAAAGTTTTATCTTATCTTATCTTATCTTATAGCATAGCATAGCATATATATTTTTTGATCCCGTGAGGGAAATTCATGTAAGAGACAAATGCGTGCACTGTAAGTTGCTTTGGACCACCATCAACCAATACCTGAACTGGAGTTTTGGAGCTGCACTCCCAAGGTGATCACTTAATCAGCAATATCTCACAAAGACCTCACTGAGGTCAAAACATGGATTTTATGGCCTGCTTTAAATCATCATCTGGGGGTGTATGAACCAGGTGTGGGATGCGTTTTTACAGTAATGTCCTATTGGAGACCCATTACAATACTGCACTTGGCTGGCAAGGGATAGGCTGGCAAGGCTATGATAGCCCTATAGGGTAACATTCACACAGTAATGTGTGAGTCCACGTAATGTGTTCTAATATCTCCTTATCTGGAGGATCATGGCATTGGCAAGGCTTGAAAGCAGTTGGTAATCAAATTGTGGAGTTACGGTACTGTTGCAGTCAGAAAATAGGCTCCGGAAACAATAAAGCGTCCACATTTCCTACTTCACAGTATTGGTATTGCTTGTGCTATCAAACATGTTGTGGTGTAATGGTAACTTGAGAAATTAGGTTGTAATTTTGATGGAGAGGTCCAGCATTATGCAATGTTCTTACAAATAAAAACTGAATTATGACTATAAAACATATGATGTACACACAATTAAACCTTTACAAACTGGTATTATAGACAACAATGACGTTTATGCTGATATTCATCATTTCACTAGTTATGCTTAGAAAGCATGCATCTTTGGATAGTCTCTCAGGCATGTAAGGAATAGTCCCTATATTTGACTACCTTGTACCTTTTTCTGCACCTTGATTGTTGTAATGTAAGTCACTTTGGATAAAAGCGTCAGCTGAATAACTGAATGTACATCTAAATGGCTAATAGGCTCTAACCTGACTTTCGCCAGATCCTGTAGTTCGCTGTCTGAGCTCAGCGAAACGCCTCTGGTGGAGCATGGCGGAACTACAAGGGTCTGGCGACAGTCAGGCTAATAGGCTCTGCAGTCTGTAGTATATCTCATCGTGAGGTCTCACCCTTCAAGTCTGCCCATAGCCGTTGCCACGATGCCAGCCAGGCCACCCAGGATGCCAGGCATGCCGTGCAGGTTGTGGACGCCACAGGTGTCCTGGATGCCCAGTCCTGATGCCAGAATGGGCTGGAAAGGGAAATGACATAATAATCAAAAATGAGGATTCCACCAGACAGCACGTGTTCTGTTGCAGGGCAATCTAGTTGCTACTAAAATATAGTCTGCCAATGTCTATAGGTCTCTTGAATGTGAATGAGCACACACTATGATATTTGCCTATGCATGCAAAGGTGTCTGTGTCTGATGTTTGTAAATTGAGTGATGCACTGTTGCAGTGTGAATGGTCTACTACATGAGTAAAAGGTAGAGTAGTAATTTCCCAACTATTAGCCACGGCTTATACATTGATTTTTGCAAGATTTCTTGAGGTTATGAGGTTAATAAATGGAGCAGTTAATAGGTTAATAAATAAGGGCAGTTCATATGGTATTAATATGGTTTTGTTTCTTTTAACTAGCATAAAACACTGTGGCTGCGGCTGCGGCCTTTGCACAATGCGGCTAATAGACAGGAAATTGCTGTGTGCGTACAGTAAGTGTCTGAGAAATGTACTGTAACTCTAATCCTGGTCACTGTTTTCCATTATATTTTGAAGACATGCACTGGGGGTTTGCCTAGCAGCAGTGCTAACAGCAACACTTCTCGGCGGTCTAGTTTGTAACTCACGGTGAGGAACTTGAAGCCAAGTGTGGAGATGATGCCAGCCAGTAGGCCGATCAACATGGCACCGTACGGGCCAATGGTCATGTTGGCGCAAGTTCCCACGGCGACACCTCCAGCAAGGGTGGCATTCTGAATGTGCACCTGGACAAGAGGTAAAAACAAAGAGGTCAGTAAAACTGATGAGAAGTGTCGAATTTTCTATCCGCTGAATATCTTACACTTTACTGCACTGTTTTATTACATTGCATGTCAATGCAATGTACTGTTATCCCTGTTCTTCTTATCGGGATTATTCTTCTTCCGACCAAAATCAACGATTTATAACACTAAAAAAAAGCTATCATGACAGTTTTAAAAAGTTCAGAATGCAATCGTTTTACTACAAATGTGCATTCACACTCAAATTAGAACAGTTGCAGAGGTTTCCTGTGGAAACGCAGAAATGTGGAAAAAGACTAGTACACGACGAGTTCAGTGTCTGAGTATCAAATGCTGAGACAACTCTTTTGAAAATGGGTTTTGTGTGTGCCGTGCCGTTATCCACTGATGGTATTGGGATGTTACTGTAGGCTCACCATGTCCAGTTTGCCATTGTGCTCCACCAGGCTGGAGGTGGCGTAGGCGGCGAGAGCGCACGCAGCCAGGGAGAAGTAGGTGTTGGTGATGGCTATGAGCTGGGCCTGGCCTGGTTCAGCGATGGCGGAGTTGAAACTGGGCCAGAACATCCACAGGTAGACCGTACCTGTGAGGACCAAACAATTCATCAGCACGAAATAGCGGGCTGCATCATACAGTACATGCTGCCATACTTGTGGTTACCCACCTAGCCAAAATAAAGCTCATGGTGATATCATCATCATCATCATCATCATCATCATCATCATCATCATCATCATCATCATCATCATTATTATTATTATCATTATTATTATTATTATTATATCAATAAAAGGAGGAGTTGGTGGAGGGGGTTTAGTGGCAAAATCCCTCTTGAAATGTTTTCCCCAATGTATGAAGGGAACTATTTCAAGTTATGCAGGTGTATTAAATTCAACGGCCACTAGGGGGCGTTATTGTCCATGTGTTTACTTGAATAAAGTCATTACTTTTGGTCTCATCTGCCAGGGGCTTTCTTGTGGAATAGTAGGAAACTGTGTAGTTGGTTCACCTCTAACTGCTATGTGGGATATGTACAGTAGCAATATTTGCATTGATATGCAGACTTGGACTGGAAGGCTAATACAAGACTGTTGTTCATTTGGCACACATACTGAGGATACAAGAGGATTATGAAGATGGAAGTCTAGTGGTTAAAAAATAGCTCTGACTTCATATCTAGTTATGGTCCCTATATCTCCTGTGGGAGCTTGGATTCGGACACTCCCCACACCAGAGCTGTGCTATGGCTATTTTAACGGCATGACACACACTGGAGAGAGCGGACACAGTGGAGAGCGAGCATCGGCCGTACCGATCATGGCGAACAGGTCCGAGTGATACACAGAGCCGTCGTTCTCGTGGCCGTTCCTCAGAGCAGGGCGGTACAGCATGCGGGCCGCAGCCAAGCCAAAGTAGGCACCAAAGGCATGGATGGTCATAGATGCTCCAATATCAGAGGCCTGAGAGAGAGAGACAGAGAGAGAGATAGAGAGATAGATAGAGAGAGAGAGAGAGAGATGGATGAGGATAAATTACAATGCAAAAAGTTGAAAAATGGCAAATAAATAGAACAATAAATAAAAAAAAATAGAAAGAGGCAAAAATGTAGCTCTTAGCACTGGAGAAGTGCATTAGCCCCTCAATCACCTCAGACTGCATTAGAGCAACTCAAGTCTACTGACAGTTTGAAAAACATGGTCATGGTGTACGCTCTAAATAAACAAAACATTGAAATCGACACCCCAAACAACGCACAAAACATACACCACCGCAGCATGTAGGCCTAAAACATGAATCACTGTACCAAACAACATACAGGACAAAGACCAAATGAAACCATCACTCACTCCCAGAATTTCCACAACTATGTGCTCGTTGATGGCAAAGGTGGTGATCTCCAAGAAGGTCATGAGGAGCAGCTGCACAGGGCTGGTCTTCCCCAAGACTGCTCCGAAGGAGATGAGCACCGTGGCTGTGCTGAAGTCAGCGTTGATCATGCTACAGGAGGGTAAAAGAGGGGGAAGACAGAGACCATATTAGATCGGGTAAACAAACAGTCAAACGAACCACCAAGCTGTCGGTCAAGTGGATGTTTGAGTCTAAGATCTCTTGGGTGTTTGTATTTCACCGCCGAAGCCGAAGCCGAATAAAACAAGTGCAAATTACACATGACATCAGTTATATAATCGCTATTTAATTCACTTCATTTTTTTTATTTATGTTTAAACTATCAAGTAATCAACGTGGACCTTCTTTTCTCAGAAATGGCAGTAATACCAGGGGCCCTCATTTAAATGGTGGGCAAAGAGCAAAGTCTATCAACCAGCATGAACTTGTTGATAGACAATTCTATCTTCTGCATGAAATACAGCATGTGGCATGTGGGAAAATAAACTGGCTCATCAATATTTGCACTTTGAGCCTTCACTTGTATTTGCAAATTGATTTTGCCTAGTTATCAAATTATCTTTAGTTGGACTTAAGACTTGAAATGGTGCTTTGCCCATTATTTAAGTCAGGGCCCTGCCCTGGATGTCAACTGTTTTGCTTCGTGTTGGAATCTCACTCACTTGACGATGCCCACTTTGATCTTGCCGTTATCCATGTGCCAGGCGTTCTGCAGCAGCAGTCCCCACTGAAGGCCGAAGGCGGCCAGCAGCAGGTTGATGCCCACGCTGCTGAAGCCATAGCGCTTCAGGAAGGTCATGAGGAAGCCGAAACCGATGAAGATCATCACGTGGACATCCTGGAACACTGTGAGAGAGGAGAGAGAGAGAGAGAGAGAGAGAGAGAGAGAGAGAGAGAGAGAGAGAGAGAGAGAGAGAGAGAGAGAGAGAGAGACAGGGGTGGGGCACGAAAATGGAGTTGGGAGAGTGGTCATTCAAGGAACTCTGGGAAGTATCGTTCGTCTTGCTGCATTCTTGGAGACTTTCCTTATCATTGGTCCATGTGTGGACACTTTGATTGTTAAAGTTTAGTTCCTGGTGTGAATGACCCTTTCCTCTGTGGGTATGTAGTGCCCTTGATTTATACAAGTAATTCAATGCACAATCAATCCAGAGCACATCTTCCAAATACAGAAAAAAGCAGGATTTTAAATCTTTCTAACAGTAATTCAGTTCTACTGTTAGAAGTAATATACACTGTACATAACTAGATAATCTAATAGTAGCAATGTAATAATGTAATCATATTTTCTTCAACTAATGTCATAATATAATAGTTTGGGGTGACAATCTAAGGATGTCACACCGCCAAGTGATACCAATTACAGTGTTTCACTGTTAGTGACAAATGACCATATGTGTGCATCCACATAGCTAATTAAACCACTGAGATATATGAATAGAAGGGACACTGTTTACAGCTGGTGGTTACTGCAGACCTTTAAATTAACTCTTAAATTAAGTTATCTGGGTTAGGGCTGTCTGTTGTTTGACCCTTCAAAATTCAACCTTTTCAAATGTTAGAAATACCCTTTGCCTGATCGGATCTGTTAAATCCTATTATCACCCGGAGAGAGTAATACTCTATTCTGATCGGCTGGTGGGGTGGCTATTAATTCTCAGGCGGAGTCACTGCGCCTGCACATCAGGGAGTTCTTTGCCTCTCGCTCTCCCTCATTAATTCTGTATAAGCAGGACACCCCGGTGGCCGTTATCTCTTAACTCAGCTGTGTGGTCGACAATAGCCCGAGTGTCCTTGCTAACTCCTTGGCTTATGTGCCACTGGTTGTGATCAATTGCAATCATCCACATTCACATGATCATTCACATGACAGTAAACCTATTAAGGACGGCGTGTGGACATGAGTAGCAATTAGAAGCAGAGTTGTCTCAAATGTCAAAAAACAACAACTTGCTGAGCCTGTTTTGGCATAAACAACCCACACATTGTTTTGACCCCCGCATCCTAGCGACCCATTACTTTACAAAAATGACTAATCCCTATGGACGATTTATTCCCTACACTGGACTATTTGAACTTTCTGATACTACAAATGACCTTACTGTACTGTAACTGACTCAAGGCAGATGAGTTGGGTCGTGAGTCGTGGATCTGTCCGAGGTTTCTTCCTATAAGTATCTCCACTTCAAGGGAGTTTTTCCCCGCCCCTGTTACTCATGGGCTCTTTGAATGTTTTAACACTCTGTAGCACGCCATGAGATGTGTAATGTTTTGGCGTGTTTAATTGAAATTGAATTGAAATACAGAGCCCACAAACATGCAGCTCATTTCCATCGAATTGAGGGGTAAATACATTTGGTTTAGCATAGCACATACTGAGTAGAAACATTTGCAATCAGTCTCTTAGACCGATTACGTCTCGAGTGAAATCCAATGACGTGACACAGAAAGAGGAACACACTACATCTTTAAACAGCTACAAACGGATCCAATCTCCTTACACCTATATTTACACTTCACACAGGTTCTTATAAAGGCGACGTCGCAGAAGCCGGCGGCCTTCCTCGATCAACAGCGATGACAGCAACATAAAGTCAGGGCAGGAGGGGGATGTGGATGCCGGAGCCGGAGCCGGAGCCAGAGAGGGTCCACACACAGGAGCCAGTGGCCCGGGGCAGACAGACGGGGCACTTAGGACCGGCCTCATCAAAGCGCCCGGGCCGCTGGCTCCACGGACAGCAGGATGTGGAGCTCAATCAACGTTCCCAGATTGGGATCAGAGGCCCACGGGATCCATAATGGTGGGGCGTGTGTGTGTGTGTGTGTGTGTGTGTGTGCGTGTGCGTGCATGTATGGGCATATGGTCAACTTGTCTGTCTGTGTATCTAAGTATTGTGTGTGTGTGTGTGTGTGTGTGTGTGTGTGTGTGTGAGAGAGAGAGAGATAGAGAGAGAGTGTATGCTTCTGTGTGTGTCTGTGGTGGTGTGGGGGGCATCTTTGTGTGTTTGTGTGTATATCCGTTTTGTGTATCTGTGCGTGCATGCTTGTGTGTGTGTGTGTGTGTGTGTGTGCATGTGCATGCATGGGTGGGTTCTTCAAATGGGGTGGTGGGAGGATGGCTGCTTCTCCCAGGAGAGGAGAGACTTCACCACCAATAACTGAGACAAGGTCTAGACTCTAGCATCTACGCTTACGCTAGTCCATTTCAGTGCTGCAGAGAGGGTCTCATCCATCATCTCTGGGATCAAACAAAGGTGTGTCCAGGACTTTTTACGGGAACACAGAGGAAACAGATGAAGCCCCAAACCCATTCATCTCTCTGCGTGGCTACCTCATCGGGCATCTGGAAAGCCCATCAAGGTGTGACTGCCCGGGGAGAACAATCGTATCGCCTGGCGTCCAGGCTGACCCCCCCATTGTTGGGATCAGAATTGTGGGGACACGGTACGGTATGGGGACAGGACTAACGCCCTTCAAATCAGACTCTCATTTTATGATTTGATGCGTTTTTAAAAATAGGAAGGAAATAACTATATCCATCAGTCTAATCTCCTCTTGAGGAAGTGTGTGTGTGTGTTTGTGTGCGTGCGTGAGTGTGTGTGTCTCTCTGTGTGTGTGTGTGTGTGTGTGTCTGTCTGTGTGTGTGTGTGTGTGTGTGTGTGTGTGTGTGTGTGTGTGTGTGTGTGTGCGTATGTGTGTGTGTCTGTCTGTGTGTGTGCGCGTATGTGTCTACGAGTGTGTATGTGTCTATGTGTGTGTCCGCGTGCATGCGTTTTCCATGATAAACAGTGTCTGGACTGCTCTATGCTACACCCATATCTGTCTCAACACTTGAGGCCATCTCCCTCCCCATAGGGATAGTGCAGCTCTCCCTGGTGAGACACTGTATGGATGGTACTGATAGAGACTCAGCCTAAACAGGAAGAATGGCTCCTCTAAACAGATCCAACTTGTCCTGCTACTACAAGCTCCTGCCTTATCGTTAGCACCTCTCATGCGAGAACTGTAGCAATGACTGATACAGTAATTTCCCGCATATAAGCCGCATTGTGTATAAGCCACAGGACAGTGTTTTATGCAAGTTAAAAGAAACAAAACCATATTAACATCATATTACTGTAACTGCCCCCCTGTATTAACCTAATATCTGAGGAAATTTTGCAAAATCAATGTATAAGCTGCGACTAATAGTCGGGAAATTACGGTAGAGCAGTTTGATTCTCTGAAGCAAATGTGGGAAATTCACTTGAGTATCACATGTTGTTGAGATTTACTGTCACATACTGTCACACCAATTAGAATTCAGAAGCATGCTGTACAGAATCAACATCGCAAATAGTTTTGCAACTGTTTTTTTTTCTTTATTTTATTGCTGAGATGACACTTTGCCTCATGCCAGACTCCCAGAACAGGTATGGATTTTCTTTGCCAGATGGTTTCAAAGGAGCCGCCACGTCAACATTATCTCTCTCTAGGCCTTCACCTTTGACTTATCCTGCTGCATACTGCTGTTTGATCCCCTCGTGACAGCATTGGAGGGGCAGGGTGTGTGTGTGCGTGTGTGTGTGTGAGTGTGTAGGGGGTGGTGGGAGTGCAAAGAGAGCATGTAGGGGGGTAACTAACATTCTTTAGCTTCCAATAGACGAGGAATTCCTAGTCGTCATCTCGGCAAAACTGCTACCAAGAAGCCAAATAGGTATAGCTGGTAGTAGTTTTGCCAAGATGACAACTAGGAATTCCTTGCCTATTTGGCTTCTTGGTGCAACTGCCACACAATTCCAACAACATGTTTTTTTTCCCCCGCTTGCACAAAGAGCGGACACAGCCCATGAAATGGCTATAGGACATACTCCCAGTGGAATGGGTTGTGTAGACCGCAGGTTATGCGCGGTTGATTTTGGACTCAGTGGTTTCCCATGCAGCTCAGGCATGGAGTTATGGTCTCTGGTTGTTCCCACTGAACTTCCTTGCGTCCCCTTCGTCCCTTGCACACACACACACACACACACACACACACACACACACACACACACACACACACACACACACACACACACACACACACACACACACACACACACACACACACACACACACACACACACATTTAACTGCAATCCCGCGTTGAGCATTGTGAGCTTTAATTAGGTGAGGTGTAACGCCACCAGATAACAATCTGAAGAACTTTCCAAGTTTTTTTTTTTTTTTTTTTTTTTCTGGTTGTTGTTGAAGTTTATAAGGAAGTGTTTGAATGTTTTTTTTCATCTGTATAATAGCTCAATTATAATCTCTCAGCATTAATTTCTCCCCTGACAATGATTGGACACTTTGTTCCACCGTTTCTTTTTTTTTCTCTCTTCATTCACTGCCCTTCATATATTTTCTTTTCTTTGAAGTAGTAATTGCAGTGGTCTGGAAGGCTCTGCGTAGATTACCAATACTCCTGCACGGCATGGCATGCCACAAAACATTCCCACAATCTCTCCGTGTAGTTGTGTTTGTTTTCCCTGGTCTTTACCATGTTATAGAACTCCCAAAGGGTCAGAGGCAAGCGTGATCCTGAGACACAAACATGAGGCGTAATGAAGGACAGTCTTATTATGAATGTATGCTCCACCCCACCGCACCACACACACACACACACGCACGCACGCACACACACACACACACACACACACACACACACACACACACACACACACACACACACACACACACACACACACGCACACACACACACACACATATACTGTACACACACACACACACACACACACATGCACAGATTCACTCAATACAGACACCCCACTCTCTCTCACACACACACACACACACACACACACACACACACACACACACACATACACAATGCCTCAAACGATATGCACAATTATCCCATGTATGCATGGAATTTTTCTAACTTGATTAACATGTAGATCAATGAGCCTCTATGCAAACCAAACACTCTCTATCAACGAGGAAAACTTAAGAAAAGACTACTTCTCCAGCTGTCCCAAGCGTTGAGATGTCTGAAATGGCTATGGTGTTTTCTGATGCCTGGTATCTACACTTGGCTCATTTGATCTTGTCATCATTGCAAACCCTACTTGTTTGCCAGTAGAAACCCCCCAAAATCATTGGTCAGCACCCTCTCTTTTCCATGCATGGGTTTTCACACTGCTGTAGATGACTGCAAGGACCAAATGTTGGACTTTAACTTTAGCTTGTGTCCATTGATCCCACGCCCCAAGCATCAGCTCCTTGTCTAACTGCACCCTACCATACCATACATACATACACTGAGACGACGGTGAAGAATCTGTTCAAAGTCAAACTCAGATACATTGTATCTACTCATGAGGGTGAGCTTTAACGGCAAGGAAGGCCTCTTTTATAGCTTCGTGAGATGCAGTTATTTTCATGTGGGCTCTGTAGATATGAAAGGATCACGGTTGCAGCAGGGTGGGGGCCCTGACGAGCTTCGCGAATTGACATGCAAGATAACGCCCTGGTCAGAGTCTACATTCATTTAGAGTTAGGGAACCTTCCTCTCCATCTATCTATCTTTTTTTCCTGTCTTTGGTCCTCTCTTTCCCCCTCTCACTCTCACTTTTTCCCAGAATCCTTTGTGGAAGTGTTTTAATGATCTTGTGATGGGGTAGATTTAAATAGCCCTTGGCAGCTCCAAATTAAAGTGCATTTCTTCCGTGAGAATCCTCACTTATCTACTCTCTCACACACACACGCACACACGCACGCACGCACACACACACACACACACACACACACACACACACACACACACACACACACACAAATACACACACACACACACACAGCCAGAGACGACCCAAGTTATTTGGGCATCATTTTACATGTACAGAAAGTATCCCAGCAGTAATCCCACCTATGCATATGCACACATTTGGCTCCCAGGCACAGACTGACCAGTTAAACACACCATCCAATGTCTTGTGGTAGAACAGTTTATGCAGTCAGCATAAGAATACACAGGCTAATTACATCACCTAAAAATATCAAAGCAAGTGATGCTTTTCTGCATCAAATCAATTAGCCAATCAATCAATCAATCAATCAATCAATCAAATCATCCCTATTTATTCAATCAAGTCAACCAACCACTGGCTGTTTATTTGTAACTCTCAGCAAAAAAGTGATGGGAGTATTGATTTCTGCACATCTGACATCTCCAAACATCTCTCACTGCTTGGACAACAACACCTAAGTGACTCCTTGCTACACCTTCTCTCTTGGGCCTACTGACAAAGAGTGGAGATGCTCCAAACTCCAAACTTTACATTGTTTGCAACAACCTGAAGAAGAACAGGGTACGCGCTGGGCTGACCCATAGTGACCCGAGCGACCCCATAGTGAGATGAACGTGTGGTTACTTACTGGGGTACAGGCTCAGGGGGTCACTCTCCCCGTGGGGCTCCGTCTTGTTGCTGTGGTCATCGTGATGCGAGGATTTGCCGTCGTCGTAAGTCACAAACACGGCGTAGAGGATGATGGTGATAATCTCCAGGATCAGCGCGAGGATGGGGAACTTCAACCTCATGTTGGTGGCGTACGCTGGCATAGTCAGTCCTGTCTGTCAACTCTCTGGGTTATATATCTCTCTTTCTCTCCTTCTATCTCTCTCTCTCTCTTTCTCTCTCTCTGTCTGGCACTCCTTGGCTTCAGTGCTATCTCTCCTTGGTCAGGGGCCCTGCGTGGTGGTGACAAGGGGGCCAAGCCACTAGGACCTGGTTTTAAGAGGAGCACAGGTTCTGGCACGGGCCAATCGAAGCCAAGAGAGGCGCAGGCTAGACGGTCACGCCCCCAGCCGTGCACTCTGCTAGTGGGGATGGGTTTCCTTTGCCTCTGTGCGTGCTCTCTCTCTCTCTCTCTCTCTCTCTCTCTCTCTCTCTCTCAGTCTCTCTCTCTCTCTCTCTTCCTGTCTCTCTTTTCTCTTCCCCTCTTTCTCTCAGTCTGTCACACCCCCTGTTTATACTATTAGCATGAGTGACAGAATGAGGCATGCTTACCAGCTCAATGGGTCCTTCAGCAGCAAGGCAATATGGCAACCCAGGGTTGGATCCCATTTTACATTAACTTGTCTTTATTACAGTGTTGTTAATTTAAAAAAAAAAACACTAAAGGCATAAGGTTTGTTACAAACACAAACCCTAACTGATCTTGTGATATTAGCTAACATTGCAGGTACACTGTGTTGATTAATGACTGTAATCACTGTTTTTCTCAGTCACTTTGGTGCATTGCTCAAGTCAGAATCAAAACTCTCCAAATTACCAGTTCAACCTAAACATCATTTAGTTACTTGCACAAAACAAAAAAAAGCGTACTATTGTCTGCTGTTTTTACATTATCAATAGCTAAAGCCATGTCAATTAAAATGCATTATAGATTCTCTGTTGAATAGTTGGTAACACTTTACAGCAAGGGTGCATGAACTATCATGAATTCATGTATGAATTAATTAATAGAAAGACTGTTGAGATGGAGTGCTACCTGGAAAATGTGGTGCTAGATGGTGCTCTTTGGTCAAAGGCTTAATAAGTGTCCAAAAAATTGAAAGATACCAAGGCACTCATCTAGTAGAAATGTTAAAAAGCCTTTATTCTACTTGCCAATTCATTGATTAAAAACATACTCCGACGCGTTTCGGCTGGAAGCCTTCGTCAGGGAGTGAACAATCTCAGAACAGAGACACTTCACTCCCTGACGAAGGCTTCCAGCCGAAACGCGTCGGAGTATGTTTTTAATCAATGAATTGGCAAGTAGAATAAAGGCTTTTTAACATTTCTACTAGATGAGTGCCTTGGTATCTTTCAATTTTTTGGACATGAATTAATTCATGATGTATGTGAATCAAGTCAATCATCATTCGTGACCTCATGCATAAACAACATTGGCTAAAGCATTATGCATGGTGGATACATCATTAGATAATTATCCTTCAGGCACTTATTCACTAATAAGAACATCTCTGTTGCCGACAAACTCGTCTATCTAAAGTAACATGTGATCGGACTCAACCGCCTGAAACAAAGTCGCTCCAGATCTATCAGACATTCCGCAAACACTGACTTCATGAAGGAAATCATAGACAGGGGAGATGCTGAGGAAGCATAAGGGAGAGACCTGGTAATTACCTCATCACGGAGTGCATCACTCAAGGAAGCCAGGAAAGCTGCGAATGGTCTTTGGCTATTCAGCGAAATACCAGGGTACATACCTAAATGATCATCTACTCCAAGGGCCCGATTTGATCAACAATCTAAATGGTTATCTCATCAGACCAGTTCCATGTCAATGAGCCTAACAGAAATGGCCTACGCTTCCCTTGGTGGAGGGACCTAGGGGGGAGATGACCTAAAGCCAGACGTGTTCCACATGAAAGTCCATCTCTCTGGTGCCACGTCATCACCTGGATACACTAGCTACAGATCGAGACCTCTAGCTCAAGAGTACAGTGACGAATACCCTCTTGGGGCTCAGTTCATATAATGGAGAACTTTGATGTTGATGATGGCGTTGCTAGTGTGCTCAACACGAAAGATGCAAAGACTAGCCACAGACACTGAGGCGAGAATGCTTTGTGCAAAGGGTGGCCTTCGGTTGCATAAATTCATGTCCAATGATAGTCGTAATGGAAAGCATCCCTGCATTCGAACGAGAGAGCATCAGTTGAAGAATGTTGAGCTCACCTTTGATGATCTCCTATTAGAGATAACACCGCTCGTACTCACCTTCTGTCTAATATGTAGAGTGAACTTCCTGTAACATCAGTCTTGGAGCCATCTTTCAGTAGAGGTAGCTACAAGTGGATCCAATTGAAGTGCTCAAGCTGGAGACTTAATTCATTCATTTGAATTGAGACCATTACAGGAAGATGGCTGATTGCCATCTGAAACTGAGTGTTGAAAGACTTACTTTATCCTCCAATTGAAATTACTGTGCATTAAAGTAGCAACGCATATTTTTTTTTTGCGTTCTTTGAACAACGCCAGATGTGAATTTCTGATTTAGACATCACACAAACCCAGGCCAGCCTTTGATTGCTGGCCCCTTACACACACACACACACACACACACACACACACACACACACACACACACACACACACACACACACACACACACACACACACACACACACACACACACACACACACACACACACACACACACACACACACACACACACACTTCGTCCTCCCCTCTGTGGGTTGGGCTGAAGACATGGCAGTTGACTGCTGTCTCCAAACACTCTGCCTGCTTTCCCACCATATAGTCTCCACACTAGAGGTCAGAATCCCTATGGGCCTCATGTTTCGCAGTACGTCCCCCGAGACAGGTTCTGATAGTGAAACATTGACGGCCTCTCCTGGAGTTACAGTAATGGCCACAGACAACACGTCTGGGCCAGAGGGTAACAGTTCTATTCGGGGGCATCAGTAAAGCATGCTGTATGAATCTACTACACACATATGGAGTCAGCTGGAATGTCAACTTTTGTCTGGGGTTCCATAGTTTGTGGAAATCGCAACCACATGTTAAGAGAATTACGCCGCTAATCTCATGCAATTTGCATGACAACTATTTTCAGTGATGCGTTTGAAGAAGTATGGTAATAATGTATGTCAGCGGACTATATGGAACACATACAAACCTTGGAAACAAATCAAGCGTGACAGCTGAGTCAGTGGGAAAAGTCAGATACTAACTAACAATGGAAAACTAACAAGACTATGAAAAGTAATTAGGGGCTTTCTTAAGAATGATTGCTCTGCACGTATTAAAGAAGGCTGAGAAAACACTTCTCATGTTTTCATGAGTGTGTGTGTGTGTGTGTGTGCATGTGCCTATGTGTGTGTGTAGGGGGGGCTCGTATGTTTAGTTTTCCTACCCTCAGCAGGGCCAAACGGGTTACCATGCCATCTCTTTTTAATTTGTGTCTGTTTCTTTTTCAAATACTCACACTGTTTTCGTCTGCCTTTGTCCTCCAGGGAAAGTGTTCCAAGTGTGTGTGTGTGTGTGTGTGTGTGTGTGTGTGTGTGTGTGTGTGTGTGTGTGTGTGTGTGTGTGTGTGTGTGTGTGTGTGTGTGTGTGTGTGTGTGTTGTCTGTGTGTGTGTGTGTGTGTGTGTGTGTGTGTGTGTGTGTGTGTGTGTGTGTGTGTGTGTGTGTGTGTGTGTCTGTGAATAGACCAGACACTGAAAGTACCCCATGCTACTCAGGACTGCTAGAGAGTGCAACCTCACAGATGAATTCGCAGGCTGCAGCTCACAGAACCTGCCCCCTTTTAAAATATCAAGCTCCCATTGGGTCGTTTCACATGATTCATTATGTCAATAAAAAAGTTGTGAAAAGACACAAATAATCCCCATTCCTAGTCTTTCTTCTTCACTCTTCTCCTCTCTCTCCTCTTATCGAGGCATCTATCTGAATCTAGCCTCTCTCTGAACTCTGCATTCCAGGAAAACCATTAAAACAAATGATGTCCCCTCGCTTGAGAGCCTTCTGTACAGCCGAGTGCTTATCAGAAGTAAACAAAGCAAATAAAAATCCTCACGGAATTCGTCCAGAAATGCCTCTTTGGTCTGCTAGTCCCACCGATACTTCTTATGTAACCAGTTGTAATAAACACAGCCATGGGCATGTTTTTTAAGCTACACTGTAACCACTAATCAAATAGCTTTCATGTTGTTTCACTTCCAGTGAGGAAACTGGCGCCTTTGCCAATGCCAACTGACATCTAGCAGCTAGGTAACAATCATGTGTGTGTGTGGACACACCAGGAAGAGGTGAGAAAGAAAACTGACATAAATTGCGGAAAAGCCCCCCTTTTTTTCCTTAAAAAAAAGGAGACCCCATAAAGTAGCTTTGCAATGATAGCGTTTTCTGGCAGAGTAACTTCTGGCCTATCTATTCCATGACCAGGGTCACACAGGTGTCTGGCAACAGTCAGCCATGTGTACATAAGCGTGCACATACAACCGCCGCAGATGTTTAAGTCTGATCTCAACAGCTGTGCTTCAAATCCACATATGGTCATTGCTATATACATCAAGCAACACATTCTTCGAGTAGAAATATCTGTGAACAAATGATATGACAAACATATCTTGTCCTTGAGTCTTTGAACTCGAAATGTGCGGTCGGAGGGGAGGGGCAGAGTATGATTGAGACACTGCTTTGCATCGTTATCATTGCTCTGGAATGTTTAAGTTTAGCATTCAGCGCTAAACAACTCTCTCCTTTAACAAGCTGTCCAATTAAACTTCTGCATGTTTCTTTCTCACGGCACGGCTCCTTTGCCAGAAAGGGACCCTTGTGTTATGATTTAACACCTACGTCATGACTCCTGTATCACGCCTGTTTGTCTTCAGGACCCTGAGACATCTCACGATACCTCTGGTCTTATACCTCAAGGCATTTCGCAGTGAGGCTAGCCTGTGCAACGTCTTCCTGGATCAGTATGGAATTCCAATTCCATGGTCTCCCCCCTTGAGTGTTTTTTAAATCTAACTGCCCTCATGTTGTTGAAAGTTGAAGATTCTGTGCAATTGCTTGACTTCCAGTATCGTGGTCTGACACTTACTGATAGAGGATACCTTCTGGTAGGTTATGTGGTGTATCAGACAGATGTTTGTGTGTGTGTGTGTGTGTGTGTGTGTGTGTGTGTGTGTGTGTGTGTGTGTGAACTCTTACTTTACCTCATAGTGTGAGAAACACCAAGGTTATGAATGTGAACAATGATAAACACATGTCCTTAAGGTTCAAACAGAGGAGCTACTCAGATTGAACAACTTGCACTGTCAGAAACATGCACGCAACACACTCTAAATTGCCGCTGCGTTCCAACAGTAATCCCTGTGTGACAATGCTTTCCCTCCTTCCCTTAAAGACTCCAACCCCGATTCCCACCGCATCCCCTAAACTGATTTATTAACCCTCACCCCTCCCACACACACACACACACACACACACACACACACAACACACACACACACACACACACACACACAAAGATACACCATGACTGGACAGTGGAGTAATTCACGAGCCTTGGGGACCCCACCCTGCACTGTAGTGGTATGAGTCTGATAAATCACCTCTGAGCTGTGTCCTGCACAATGGATCCGTTTCCACCCCTCACTCTGGGGCAGGAGACATGGGGAGGGGTGGTGTAATAGTAGGTAACTTATCCATGGCAATTTTATATTGTAAAGCCATTCATTATGTTTATGTTAATATAATTATGCTCATAATGTTACACAACTCTTTTAGCTGTGGACACATGTCTGTAGTGATGATAGGGCATTCTTTCATGGAGAACTGGCAAAGGCAGGAATTTCCATGAAGTTTGTTAAAAAAAAAAAAAAAAAAAGAAAGCTAATAGAGTTTATGCCACATTTTAAATGTGATTACTGCAGCTAACATGCAAGAATGTGACTTTAATTATCTAGTGAAGAGTAGCCCATAATGTAATAGAGAGTCATGATGACATGCTCTGGGTGTGATCAAACGCTCCTTTAGTAGACGACCCTTGACCCTTGATCCTTGACCTCCTCTCTGGGTCGCAGGGCACGGGGATTCTTTGGAATGCAGTGGGCTCTCCATGGTTAAGGCTCCTCCTGGGCACTTGCCCAGCTCTATGGGGTAAATGGGGCCTGTATTCCCATGGCCTGCCAGGGGCTGAGGCAGACATAGGGAGCAGCGCAGGGAGCTGGTGGTCAGAAATATATCACTGGTGGAGCAGATGTTATGAAGCGTGAGAAGAGAAAGATTAGGGTGAGTGTGTGTGTGTGTGTGTCTCTGTGTGTGTATTTGGGGGGGGGGGGGGGGGGGGTTAGCTGAAGTTTGTTTGTGTTTTAAGATTAGCTAGTTTTAACTTGGACATAGTCAATCTAACATTAACGTTTTAAAAAGGAGACCGTGTTCAAGATTTAACATGTAAACTAAACTAGAGTAAACCTCATGTGCCCACCTTGTGTTACATGAAAGTCAATGGTATACATTGTCTCTGGGTGAACCCTGCCTGAACTTCCGGGGAATTTGAATTTCGCCCGGCAGCTCAGGCTGGACACCAGCAGATCTATTTTAGCTGTTTACTGTCAGAACTTTTGGCTCCAATCAGAAACGGCCATACTCTAGTCCTGGCACGCTATTGGCCGGTGACGCGACGAAAACGAAACTTAAGCGACGCGAAGTGCAGTAGAAACAAAGCGCAGCCTCGCCAGACTAATGTTCAATCTTAAAGGATTGAGTTTAGTATGGTGAAAACCAGACTACCTTGTCTCCGCAGTGGTAGTAATTTCCTCCACCCAAGACAGTATTGGACACGCTCCATTGGTCACTATAGTCTGCTGGTTCAGCACAAAGCCATCGATATCTCAAAGTTGCGACACTACCATTGACTCCCATGTACAAACAATGGCGGCACATCCGGTATGTCATGGTCGTTGAAAGGAACTACTCCGTAGAGAATGAATGAATATCTCAGGTGTTATAATAAGACTTTTCTACATGACTTATGGTCGTGTGCATAATAATGCATTTTCATTGAGTAATATTATGTATGTGGAAATGCAGTTTATAGTCATTTTCATTGAGTATTTACCGTAAATATTAATGCGATCGCTGCTGTCAATCCCATAGTAAACCAGGGACCAAGGGAACTACTGAGGCTACCCACTAACCACGTGACCGCTCTAATCTGGCTTTATCATGGAAGTCAACGGCTGTCGCAACTTTGAGATATCGATGGCTTTGGTTCAGCAGCAGTAGCTCTGGAGCTTCCTGTGTGATTCCTGCAGGGAATGTTCATCACTCAAACGCCATTCCCTCTGTCCAGCGTGGTCAGGGTGAGCAGCAACCTCCGTGTCCACTTGAAATGTGTCTGTAATGGGATCCCCACCGATGTGATGTGGTGGTGCAACCCTGCAGCCACCGGACACGTCGCCCACCCCTCATCAGTGACCTGTCATAACACCACCCCCCGGCAACAGCTGCTCCTGCCGTTACTGTAGCAACAGCAGGATCAGAGAGAGAGAGAGACAGAGAGGAGCACGTGCTGCACCCAAATACAGTAGAGTGAGCATCAGTCATTTCTCCTCTCTCTCTCTCACCCTCTTTACTCTTTCACTCTCTCTCTCTCTCTCTCTCTCTCCTCCCCCTCCCTCTCTTTATTGGCTTTTTTTTGTGCCTGTCAGCACTGATTCATTGAGGTGTGTGTTCTTAGGAATTTGCCCGGTGTCCCGAAGCTTAAATCCGGAGCTTTTGGGAATGTTGATCTTGCGCAGGAACTTTTCTTCCCCCCCCCCCCCTTTAAATCGAAACCATTCCTTTATCATCATGGTCTCAGAATACATCAGAGGAGGGGGTGTTTCGAAACGAGGTGGTGTTAAAAACGAACCAACAAAAAACACACTGCACTTGCAGGCCTGGCAGCCTTGCTGGCTTTTGTGATGGTCACTGAAGCTGCAGTGCTAGAAGTTTGGGGAGCGGGCATGGCCTGGTCGAAATGCTGTCTCCAACCCCCAAAACCTGACTTCAGCATGGTCTAAAGAAAGGAGAAGGCTGAACTCCCTCTGCTCATTGCGTGTATGGAGGTATAGTGAACTCCTGCTACAATCCATCCATAACTCCTGTCAGGGAACATCTGCGCATATTCATCTGCCAAGACTGACGTGGAGTTTGTTGCTAGAAAGGGCGGTTGGCTAACGTTTGTCACAACCTTGGTCAGTAAAATGTGTTTCTAGAATCGCAAACATGGAACCTTTGGTGGTTGGAACTACAGCTTGAGAGCAGTAGTCAGAAGGGTTATTTATGGATATTTGCTGATCAATGTTTTCATTGCATTAGTTGGATAAGATTGACCCATATAGGCCTACTGGAACATTTTTCCACAGTTTTTCTCTTTTTAAAAAATTGTCCTATGCTCTACTGCAGCAGGTGTAACAACAAAGAATGCAACTTAGACCGAATTGCAATCAAAGCATCCACTCTTTCACTGCACTGTGCTCTACATAATGCACTACATAGTGAAGAGCAAAATATACAGTAGTTAGCACTCCCACTCACTGACCTAGGGGTACTGAGGGTGTGCTTTTACAATCAACATGCTGAATAACATCATTAACAACATACTTTGAATGTCTCCTTGAACGTCATTTGTGACTAAACTGCGACTTTCTAGACACAGTTGGAAGTAAGTCATTGTGACAGACTTACAGTGTCTGAACAAAGACTTGGTGAGGGATAGTGTAAACACCTGCTCAACAGTTCCAGAGGCGCCGGGTCAAACCACTCAAAACCATTACTGTAACTCCTGTATACAGTACATACAGTACCCACCTCACATCCAGGACCCTCACAAACCTCTGCCCCGCACTAACCCCCCCCCCCCCCCCCCCCCCCCCCCCCCCCCCCAAGCTTCCTGAGGCCCCTAGTGGAGGGCAACAGTTGGGCCCCCTGATAAGGGACAGGGAGGAAAGTACCCACGCCACTAATCAGTGCCTCTGATGTTTGGCAATCAAGAACAATCGGCAGCTATCACTTTGTTTATTTTCGCTTGTGACCACCCATGTACATGTCGTCAAAAATGTGACCAGGCACAGGCACACACATATGTGCATACACATGCACATGGACACAGCACATGGCCACGCACACACACGCGCACGCACACACACACACACAAACCATACTGTATGTACTGTAAATACAATATCCCTGAACAAGGACCACTAACTTCAAAGTAACCGAGGTGACTTGCGTCACTGTCAACACGACCCGATCAATTTAAACCAGATCAATACCAGCTTACTCAACTACTGTTGCGTTCGTCTACAGTAGATCAACTGGCCTGTCTTGCCTTTTATAACATCATGCTGCTCCATGAAAATAACCATGTTCTCTCCCTGAGGACAATTTTTTTTTCTTTTAAGCTTAATACTCACACTTCATACTAACGCTAGACCTGTAAAACTTCAGAGCCCTTGATGATCATGAAGATGCTTAATTGTGATGTGTAAGTGGAACACACAGAGTTTGCCTAACAGATCGGTCTCGTTTGCAATCGCACCTGGACGGACTCACGAGCAGCTGTTTGACAGCAGACTGAGGAGAATTTAGTGTCGAGTTTACCGTCGGGAGCAGTGAGCGAGTTTGTGGGTGCGTGATACCGTGCGGAGTGCAGGCTCAACTGTTGTTTACAGCCTGCATTACACACACACACACACACACACACACACACACACACACACGCATCTGTACCGTACTTAATATATCAGACATGTGTGCATACACAGAGAAACATATAACTGGGTGTTCCTCATTTGAGGACCGCCATTGTGCCGGTTGGTTTGGATCTCACTAGATTTATCTCACTCTGGCTGATGTTCGACTGAGTGCATATAAAACATCCTGGGTGTTCTTTTACGCAACCTCATTTCTTCAAGGATGGTGAATGGCTGGAACAGCAGATGACTATGACAGCAAACTGTATCAGCAACCATACCATTCAAATCAGTCTCGATTCCCCATGCACAGTCAGTGACTCCCTTTCCACCTCTTGAACCGCTCACGAGACTTCCAGCGCCAGTGTTTACATGTGTTAATGTTGCTATGGCTAGCACAGGAGGTCGGACATTTCCATGTGGGAAGGGAGTGGCAGGTAAAGAAGGCACCGCAGGACTTGAGGAAAAGCTCATTTGGTAATTAGCCCTGTAGCTTTCTTCCTGTTTAGCGCTCACGCCCCGACCAGGCCGTGCTGGTGTAGTAACAGCAACTCAGTCCAGCTCTAATAAGGGGCCTATGCTGGGCTTCACAGGAGTCGGGTGCTGTGGCCAGGGGTTTGAGATGCAGCTTATGAGGGCTCTGAGAGGGGTTTTTTTTTAGCAAGGGGAAAGCAAAGCTATTTTACTTGCAGGCTTCCTCAATTATACAGATAACGTAAACAAAATTGCGTCACAGTCCAGTGGAAACATGAAATGTGTGATAAGCTCCCTGCTTACACCCCCCCTTCTCCCCTGACCCTCTCTCACACACACACACACACACACACACCCGTCCCACACACACACACACACACACACACACACACACACACACACACACACACACACATCCCTTATAGCAAAACAACACAAACAAGGTTTTGCTAAATCTCTTTCTCATTGAAACAATATATGTTTAATCCAACTGGACTTGGCAATTGTAGTGAACAGAAAGCACACAGACATTCTCTCACTTGCCACAATGTTTACAGTTTACTCACACTTTTTGTGCAGACCCGCCCACAGTGCAGAAGAATTCCACTATAATTTTCCTCATCTCTATATTGTTGTATATTTTGATTCGGAATATGATGCCTCTCCGAAGGATCGTCCCCTGGCCTGCAGCTAGCTCTAATAGCTTTATCTGTCTAAGAGAGACACTTAGAATGTCTTAATTGAGCTGCTGCTCCTCCACCCCTTCCTCACAGACAATCAACCTGGATCGCTATCGGCAAATCTTATTAAAAACTCTAAATATTGGGCCCAGAAAGCCAGCATTTCCCTGAAGAAATCGGAAGAGCCGGACAAAACGAGACACATGGAAAAAAACATCCTGCCTCCATCAACACATGGGGCAGTCAGTCTGTGCGCAGGAAGGGAGTGAAATTGGTTGGAGGCATGTTGGCTTTTCTGGGGGGGGGGGGGGGGGGGTTGTGTGGGGAAGGGGGGGCTGGAGTAGAAACCAGAGCATGGCTTGTCACGCAAAGAACACGTGCATGTACATATTAACAGGGGTAAAAAAGGGTGTTAAAGTGATATATCTTATCGCCTATCATTTGTTGCTCAAATCCCATTCAAGGTGCATGAGACTTCATGTAGCCCTGTCTGCAGTCAGTGAGGCAAAACATTGTGGCGCCTGGTTCAAAGCAGCCTGAACTGACTGAAATTTTAAAAGTGTTGGTTGATGGAGATGATGGGAAGTTAACAGATTTATTTGAATTATGTGCAAACATGGTTGTCATCTTGTTGAGTAATTTGAAATAGTTTGACGTTCAGTTTAAAGACTCTAGATCCACTGGAGCCCAATGCTATTTCCTGTAGATGACAAGATATGATAGAGTGGATGTGGTGTGGTTAGTTGTTTTTCATAGAGTGTAAGAGTAGTATTCTGCATTACCTTTCAATTACAGTGTGGTCTCTATTATAGATTTGAAGATAGTTATTTATGCACTACACATTTAATTAAAAGGATGAGTGTGTGTGTGCGTGTGTGCATGCGTGCGTGTGTGTGTGTGTGTGTGTGTGCGTGTGTGTGTGTGTGTGTGTGTGTGTTACAACGGGGACACTGGAATGGACACCCCCACCTTTGGAATGATAATAAACCTACATTTTTGCCAAACTGCTATAAAAGTAATCAGCTGCCCAGTATTCTCAGATGCTTTGTTTAGCTGGCTTGCGATGAGCTTATTTAGCCCACTCTGTTGGCAGCATTATCATTTTTGGATGATAAATGATGTCTCTAGATAGATTCAATTATAGAGTTTC